>NC_056737.1:1787656618-1787941618 GCF_019279795.1 Protopterus annectens | reverse complement strand
ACTTCAGACTTGCCTCAGTATCAGTTTATATCAGTAAATCATACCTTTAAAGTGTGTGTGTTCCTAAGACATGGGAAAGATTCCCTAGAAATATAAAGCCCACAATTGTCTATAATAAATTATGGCTTGAATTAAAAATATACCTACATAAATTTGCTCAGTGTAAATGCTTCTGTGGTATGAATGTCACTGTAGTAATATGCCATATCTGTTAATCACTAGCATAATAACATACACACCTACCACCAGAACTAACTTAATCTAACATGGTAACAAAACTGCATTCACTGTTACTGTCTCATCCCTCCTTTCCCATTAGTCAATACCCTTCCTCATTATCAAACTAGTATCTGGGCTCACCCAACACTAAGGGCCAGATTCCAAAGGAGTTGCTTTCAGTGTAACTCTGCATTGATTCTGAAAGACTTGCTTTCATTGTAAGTGACCTACTTCAGTGTAAGGCCTATCTACAAACAGGCCTATAATGAGTCTATGTTAATTCATTGACTGTTCAATTCAGTGAGCCTTTCTTCACTGAAACCTAACCATTGAACATTCATTCAATGCAGTGGCACTCAGGTAATGCATAGGACAGCATTATTTTGAAATGAAATGGCAAATACTCGTTTCATTATATACTTAGAAAATATCAAAATATTGTTTATTTTTCCACAATTCAATACAGTTTCTAGACATACCCTCTTAACAGAGTAGCTGCAATCTTTTTAAGTGGAATATGTACTCTTCACAGCCTAGCTTCACCCAACAGCACACCACATGTAGGAAGTCATGTTTAAAGTCAGATTACAATGTTTATGTAAAATAATATTTTAATGCACTGAAAGATTAATTTGTACTTGCCAACTGCCTGATGTAGTCTCATTTTATTGACCTCATATTTTTAACTACTTTTACTATAGTTCAGCTCCAACACTAGCCAACATTTAACATGGACAAAAGTATTTTCCTCCTGAGTGACATTTCTGTTTTTAGTTGTTTGACTATCTGATTTTTCACACACACACACACACACACACACACACACACACACACACACACACCCCTGTTTGAATCAATCTGTACTTATGGATGCACATTGATTACTCTTCCTTCTCATACCTCTCAACCTCTTAGCATAACAAATCTTGACTAAGCAAAAAATAATGGGGGGACAAAACCCCCAAAATAGGGACACATTTTAAATATTGCTCTTATAAACTTTGAAAGTTGTTAGAATGAAAGGTCTTGTATTACCATGCATTTTCTGAAGTATATGGAGTCTGAAACTCAAATGCCTGTTATTATTTAGTGAATTTAATTCTCACTGATTTGCCACAAAAATCCCGAAAACTACAAATCTTATGACGAACAGACCAAAAATATGAAGTAAAAATCTGGACATTCTGTGAAAATCTGGACAGTTGTGAGGTATGTGAGGTACAACTCCAGACACTAATCATCATACCTGCATGAGCTAGTGAATCTTTTATTAACAATAATGTGTGTGTATGTCTTTACTGTTTAATAGTGTGCTTTTTTACATATTTTTGCACATTTTTTGTATGTACATCCATAGCTGTCATATAATAGGATTGTTTTTTTTTATTCATAAGCTAAAATGCAATGAATTGTTATGATGGCAAAAACGTTGTAACGTACCTGTGTTTACAAATACTACTCTGAAGTGTGGAGCTTTTCTCCCCGGGCCTCCACTGAAAATGGACATATATCCAGTTGGTCCAGCCCATTCAACAAATGTAAAAAAAAATAAATAAAATAAAATAAAATGTTCCTTCTACTTGCCTAACACTAGAAAGGAATAGATCATTTTTCCAGTGAATCTCAGGTCAGAAATACTTTAACTTTACATTAAAGTAAAAGTTAATATGAGATCAATAATAATGTGTTCCTAGTTCCATGGAGAAAATGCAGTGGTCATGCTACATTAATACAGAGCATTAGAAATTACTGTGCGGTCAATGAGATACCCTGTGGGGTGTTATCAGCAAAAAACTGAATTTCTATCATTATTCTGTCAGTCTTTGATAATGACTCTTACATTAAAATATATTAGAATTAAAGGAAACTCTTTTTGTGGAAGTATTTCCAGGTTTAGCATATCTGTCCATAACAAGTATGTGCTGCATTAAATCAAAGTAATTCACAAATGCTCTTTTCTCACACTGGTTTGTAGTTTGTATTTATTAATCATTCATGTTTTGTTAATTTGGTTCACCTTACTGGTCTAGGTCCATTTTTTTTTTTGGGGGGGGGAGAAAAGTTCCTGAAATATTTATTATTGAAATATGAACAAAGCAACACAGACTTAAAAATGTAAATTTATTACAGCCAAATAAATGATAAGATTTTATGTATTGATTATGAAAAATACTTACACTTTCTAAAGAGGTATTTTAATATAAGCATAGTGGTATACTACCAACATTCAAAGCTCAACTCCAGAATAAATGTTCAGAATAACATAATGATGGATATAATGCTAGTAACAAAGGGTGTATTATTAGCATTCAAACATAACTCAGGGAAACGGTTCCCCTTCATAATGTAGCAGCCCAGTTTATCGACTCTAAAAATGGTGACAAAAACATTGTAAATGCAGAAGCACAAAGTCCCAGAACATCATCTTTCCTCTCTGGGAAAGTAGCCACTTGGCTACCATATAGTGCGATCTTGGAGTTGGTATATTTAAGTAGGGGAGTGGTGTGGAGTGGTGTGAACCCCCCCCCACCCCCAATTCGATGGTTGTAATTTGTTATGGTTGCGTTTTTTTCATTGGTGGCCAAGTGGTTACTTTCCCAGAGAGGAAAGATAATGTTCTGGGACTTTGTGCTTCTGCAGTTACAACATTTTCATCTCACTGTTTTCAGAGTCGATGAACTTGGCTGCAATGTTATGAAGGCAAACCAGGGAAACATATTCCAAATAAAAATTTCTATGGTCAGAATTTCAGTAATGGGAGACAAGTGTGGCTAATACAAATAAACTTAGTAAACAAATTAATCTTTATAATAGTAATCCTTCCATTTATTACTGCATACTGTACAACATTAGTTAGTAAGGGTTGCAGTTGTGTTTCAAATACAGCAGTATGGCTACCTCAGTTATACAACACACTTAAAATGCTAAAGATAAGTCAGAGTGAGTTTTGCATATTGTTTTCAACAGAAATAGGTTGGCTGAGCCCCAGACACTTTGTGGGTGCCTTAGAGAAAGTTTTGTATTTATTTAGTAAGTACTGTTTTGTGGATCACAATTCACAGCTCATTGTATTCCAGGTTAGCACTTTGGAGACATCGTGACAGGAATTTATTGCAGAAGTTCTGCATTAAGGTTAGGTTGGTATATCACTTTGTAGCTTGTAGAAGCAACCAGTCTTGGCCCAGTAGTTAACAGGTGCTCTATAACAGCACTTATGCATAACACAGTGGCTACAGGTCAGTTAGGTATCAACGACACATAATGTCTGGGAGACACCTCTGTACATAAGCTAACATGTTGCCATATGACAACTGGATCTTATACATATTTGAGGGAACTCAGGTGTTAAACAGGTATTGCCTTACCTCTGCAGTAACCTGTTCTCATATACTTTACCTGCTTCCCCAACAAACAACAAATGGAGTTCCAGGAATGTAGGTTTGTTCTCAATAGTGGTAGTCACTTTATTTAGTTATACTGAGCTATACATGGACTTTGTGCAGTTATCTGCAGTTCTGATACTTTTCAGTGAACTATCTTAGATTTAGTGACCGTTTTATTATTCAAGTTTGTATGACCAATTATAGCACACACAGTAAATGAGGTACAAACTACTCCATAAATACAAGTATCACTGCAATAACACAACATTGAGTATATGAGGCATGGAGCAGGTATGTTAACTCAAGGATATTACCTGTCTGACAGCAGGATATGAACTATAGCATGGTCAGTGTGTATATTGCATGGCACAAGCAGATGAACATCTAAGTAGTTTGTATGTTTTCTCAGTATCCTAATACCAAATACATCAAGATAACAACCTTGATTGCCATGTTGATATGTATTGTGTATCTTGATAGTGTGGTCTTTGATTTAAGTCAACAAAGAGTATGTGGTTACTAGGTATTATAAATTAATATTGAGGTTAATGAGTTATTTTGAAATTAAGTGTACTAGTGAAATTATGCGACGACATAAAGTGTTATTCAGACTTGTCCCTACAATGACTGTCTTGAACATTTCATACCAAAATTCAACCTAATTAAAAATTACAACCACACATAACAGTCATTTAATTAGAAATGGCAAATGAACTATTATATAAAAGATGGTGAAAAACATGTAATTTTCATTCATAAACTACTAAACATAAAACTAAAACTGAAGAAAAGATGCCTATTTTATTGCAGTTATAAGGCAGTAGGGGAATGACTGGTACAGATATTGCCACGTGTGGTGATTGCAAGTAGCCTAAACAGAGTAGTTCAGAGGGGTAAACAACAGACGAAGAATCCACTCAATTTATTGTACCTCTAGAACTTTGGCAAATGCCTTCAAGGAGTATAAAACATAGCAAAATCAGCTCAGTTTAAATACTATAGCAAACAAGACAATTAACCAATAAGCATTAATTAATTATCCAATAAACATTAAAAAAGCATTAAGAAATCAAATTAAAAGCCTCCAGTTACATTCTACATTAAGACCCTGAGGAGATTAAGTATCATATTTCAAAATTAAAATGCTTTCCTTGTACAACAATTTTTTTCTTATAAAATTGATCAGAAAATACACCTTTATCAACTTGTTCCAAAATCGCAGCTTGTAGACCATTAGGGTTAAAGTTATGAACCAACATAGAATGCTTAGCCACAGGGCTATCTTCTTTTTTATTTATAATGCTCCTGATGTGCTCCTGAAGCCTGATTTTAAATTTACTTTTACTTTCCCCTATATATACAAGTCCACAGGGGCACCTCAGTGCATAAATAATACCTTCAGTATTACAATTATATATATTATTGACATGGAATGGATGACTGTTAATATAGTCAAAAGTTCGAGCAACAAAATGACATACATTGCAATGACCATAAGACATGGCACCCTTTATATAAGTAGTCCTGATTTTCTGCACACTAGTGGGATATCTAAATCTATTGTGTACTAAAATATCCTTAAGATTTTTACCTCTCCTAAATGAAATACCTTTAGAGGTCAAAATTAAGTTAGCCAAATCAATAGATTTAAACAGAAAATTCCAGTAGTGTTTCACTAACTCAATCAAAACACTACTAAATACACCATAAGTAGAGACAAAATAATCTTTTCTCCTTATCAGTGGTGTATTTATTATTTTCACCCACTATATTACTACAGGTACCAACTCTACATTGTTCACTAATAACCTTATCAATTGCTGTTTGAATCATATAACTATTATAACCCCTTGATCTAAACATGCTACTTACAACATTGATTTCTTTATAAAAATCTGTATCATTATTACATAACCGTCTTAGCCTCAAACACTCACCATAAAGTAGAAAAGCTATAGTGTGGACTGGATGACAGCTGGTACCCATCAAATTCTGATTGCCATCAGAAAATTTTCTATATACAGAGGTCCATAAGGTATTATTGTCTTCCAAAATTAGATGTAAATCCAAGAAAGTGATATGTCTACCCACCTGTATACCATCAAAAGACAGTCCATATATATTATTTTGCATTACTTCAATAAACTGACCAACATTAGATATCCCACCTTTACAAATAAAAATAAGATCATCTATAAAACGAAAATACTTAACAACATACCTACTAAAAAATGTTTATGATATAAATATTCCAACTCATACAATCCCATTATCAAATTGGCATACATGGGGGCAAACGATGCCCCCATGGCAGTGCCTTTAATCTGTTTATATATTTGTAAATTAAACATAAAGAAATTATTATTTAAACAAAATTCCAATATTTCAACAATATAACATGATACCGGACTGTCACCCAAAAAATATTTTACTGCTTCCAGCCCAAATTGACATTGAATACTAGTATAAAAACTGACAACGTCAACACTTATAAAAAACATTGTATTGTAGACAGTTTATCTAAAAGATCAAAACTCTCTCTAATGTAACTAGATAGTTTTGTCACATATGGAAATAAGTATTCATGCAAAAATATTCCAATAGCTGATAAAAAATACTTTTGGGCTGATACAATAGGCCTACCAGGTGGGTCGACATCATTCCTGTGAATTTTGGAAGACAATAAAATAAAGCTAACTCATTAGCATCTGTACTAAACTTTTTATCATAATCACTCTGTGAAAAGTATTTTAACCTGACTCCCTTATATATAAGGACATCATATTCTTTTATTGCCCTATTATATTCATTTATATTACTTTTCATGTAAGTTTCAGTGTCATTCAAATGCAACATACACATTTTATAATACTGTTCAGCACTCATAACTGCTATCTTACCACCTTTATCAGATGGTTTAATGACAAGTTGTTCATTCTTGGCTAATAACTGTAGTTGGTTCCATTCATTTTTACTTAAATTATACACTACTTCATTTTTATGTTGCATAAAATTATGAAAAGCAACTTCCACAGCATTATTTAACATTTGAGAAAAACATTTAATATGTTCATGCTGGTATGGGGGAATAAAGTTACTTCTGCATTTAATCTTATCAGTATTAAGCAAACTGTAAGCATTAATAATACCTTCATGTTCAAAACATTCCTCAGTCAGATAAACAGGAATGAAAACTGTCTTCTAAACTATCTTGTTCATCAAAACACTCATTACATTGCTTACTGGCAAAGAAATATATTAAATGGATCTTGCGACATAATCTAAAAATGTTGCATTTAAGTTCATGTAACATGAACTACTACAGATAAACTTTGAACTGAAGAAAATATGCTAATTTTATAACTGCAATAAGGCTGTTGGGGCATGCAGGCTACTGATGCTATCATGTGCTCAATTACTGTAAGCCTCGCAGCTTCAATAGTATGTGATAATATCTGTATATCCACCCCCATGCTTTATTGTACAACTGTTATCAAATTAAGTTAACAAAGTCACAGGTAGTATAAAGGACTAAGGTTATGAGCTATTAGTATAGGAATGATTCCCTCAGCTTCTGTTTACCTGCTACATGAGTCTAAGTAAGTTACTTAACCAGATGGTGCTCATGGGCTGAGTCTGATAAAGTCAATATGGACTAGTGTATTACCCTGGGTAAGAAATCCAAGTAAATAAATAAAAAACTGAATCCCAGACTTTACTGCTGTAATTGAGTAAACACTAGTCAACTATTGTAAAACTGAACCAAATGGAGAAACAGTTAAGTAGTGCATATAGCATAGCTGACAGGATCATTTTATAGAATACAGTCCTAGAACTACAAGGCAAAAGACCATGTGTGTCTTTACAATATCTTCCTCATGATGAACCCATGATTTAGAGGATGCAAAAACATGCCTGACCGGGGATAAACTTAAAGGTATCCATCCAGTTGTCAAAGTTAGTCTTGGAGGAGTCATTCAGCATAACATGCAGTGCTGATTTGTTCCAGAGTTGAGGAAACAACTGCATAATATAGCTATCTCTTTGACTATACAAACAAACAGGCATAGATCTCAATACATGAGTCTGCAACAGACAGGTTATAGAGATACAGCTTCTAGTTTGTTTTGGTAGCTAAGAGTTTTTTTACGCCAATAATCTTTGTTATCACAAACCCTGAGGGGACTTTCTAGCCACATAACATGTCTGGCTAGTTACATGCAAAAATGGTATCATACTGAATAATTGGACTAATAAGGGCAGAGTATGGAGTGACAGTAGCATACTTTGCCCAGATGAGATACAGTTGTCCTATATAGGAGGATTGCCTAACTACTGATGCATCATGGCGGTTAAAGGTGAGGAAGATGTGTGAGCTTCAGTGCTATAGTTAATTCATGCCCTTGGTTGGTAGATACTATTACAGTTAGTCTCATCACCTCAGGTATTTAGTAATTTATGATGAACACAGACTTCAAAGTCCTCCTGTAATTAACTCTTCATGTTTTATAGGAATTAAATAAAAAAAATGTGTTTAAATCATCAGATTTATATATATAGCAAAACCAATATTTGGTCCAAGAAGCAGGAACATAAAACATAAAGCCCAGAATGGAGAGGTAGAAATATAACAAACTTTAATAGAACTTCAAACAATCAAACCAAAAGATATTAAAAGAAAACCCGAGTATTACTGAGCACTTTCATCCAAAAATGTTCCTTTGGACTTCATCAGAATTGTACAAAACACAAACCACCTGACCACATACCCAAGATTTATTCCACGAAAAGTTTTTTGCAAATTCTGAGGGTTGGGCTGGAGGGAGGGGTGAAAAAGCAGAAGTTTTTTCATTTTCCCATTCATATGAGGTTACAGTGCTTTTGTAGATGCAAATGAGACACCATGATGTCTTGTTATTTCCTGCTCATATCGCATTGTTTTGGCATTTCTGACTACTATTCTCCAGAGGAAGGCCCTACCATTCTAATAATCTTGCATGTCACATTTCAGTTTTTTTTTCATATGAGTCAATATGGTAATCTGAATACAAATGATATGCTTTTGTATAAAAAGTACATTTTTATATTGAAATATGGCACCTTAATTCCCCATGGACTGAATACAAGGTACAACTGGATATGTCTTATTTAATAAGGTCGAGTTTTCTTAAATGACTTAATTAGTGTTAACTGAATAATGATGGTGTGATTTTATATATAAATATGGTGCAGTTTTTTATGTACTGTTTTACTCCTTGAAGGCTGTGAGCAGAAGCATTAGAGATTTTGCTGGAATAAATCATGGATACCTGGCCTGGTGGCTTGGGCTTTGTTCTACTGTGCTTGTTGTTTTTGCTGATTCATAAGAATTTTAGTTTTGGGTTTAGTCAGTATTGCTGTATACTTCCAATCCTTTGCAATACTAGGTTTGTGTAAAAGTGGTTTCATGGTATTTATAAATGACAATATTGTTAGTTATAGATTTATTTTACTTCAAAAAATGCTGCTCTTTTACAGTATTTGTTCTGGCAGCATGTATATGTTAAATAGTACTAATAGTCTGGAAATGCTGCTGCTTGTCCTAGATTATTTTGGGTTTGTCTCCGATGATGCAGACACCAGATTTTGAGGTATCAGGGTAATGCTCACATGAAAGGTATTTTACCATTATGGGGTAAGAGAATATTAATAATAGTAAAAAATGAGTACAGTTTTCTTAATAAAGCAAGGCTGTTTTTTTATTTACTCAAAAATTAACTAATTAGCGCTGACAGATGAGTTACTCAGTAAATAGGCCATGTTGGATTCTAACTTATCCTATCCAAAAGTTTTTCTGTAATCCTTCCCAGTTGGTTAGTCATTAGGGTTTAGATACCTTACTCTTTTCTCATAAGTTTTATTCTCAGCTAGGGTGATAATGTTTTTGTTCCCCTTGGGAAGCCATGTCAGTTGTGGAGGATTTGAGGTCTCAGTAGGAACACATATCTTCACAGGCTAAAGTCTTCTTTGAGAAGTTCACTAGAGAGGTGCATCAGCTGCAAGAAGTTTATACATCTAATTGAGACAAGAGGTCAAAGTTGTTAGCCATAGAGGTGGACTCAGGAGAGCAAACCTGCAATAAAGAGAACAAGTTATAAGACCAGCAGGGGAACAACAGAACTTCTACCAGAAAACAGCCCATAATGACTCCTGTTATAGACAAGTTAGTTATTCCATCTGGTAATGAGCTTCAGTTAGATTGTGTTAAATTGATAGCTTTCAGGTTCAGTCAGCTGAAGAGTATATTTTATTTTTTTAGATACTTTATTTGAAGAAAAAGATATAAGTTATTTTATCTGCTTATAGAGAAAGAGCTGAGTAATTTGTAGTAGGTAGCCTCTACAGGTTTGGCTGATGATATTTCATGTACATGTGCTCTGGTTTTCCCTTCCTCATCTTCCTATACCCAGCCAGTAATTTAGTGCAAGGGATGTTGGCATTACATCTGCTGCAGGTAGCAGCACTGAGCAGACTTTTTTTATTAGTACAGGACATTGTACCCCAGGGGTTACTATTATGGTGAACATCTCTGTCATGACTAAAGAAAAGGTTTGTCAAGATTCAGGACAAAGTACCCCAGGGGCTACTGCTACTGAGCACATGCCTGTCATGATTAAAGAAAGGATCTGTCAAGGTGAATAAGTCAATATTTTTGACTTAGTCAATTTTGAAGGCATTTAGCATATATTTGATGAGATGGAGTGGGAGTCAGGGACTTAGCATAGACTTTGGCTGCCACAGGGAAGAGGCAACTGGACAAAATTATATTACACAAATAAAAAACTGTGTCAGGGTTTTTATCCACATTATGGCTGTAATTGTTGTGAAGGACCCTCAGCATGTATTGCAACGTTTGATGTAATTTTGACTATTTGACAGTCCCATCATTTGAATGGTGAGTCTCTTTGGCTTTGGCAAGACCAGAATTTTTGAATGTGAAAACAGTAATTAGTTTCTTGAAGCAGAATGAGCATCATGCAGATAAATGATTGGGATTCATAATAAATAAACACAAATTGTCATCTCCCACAGGCTTTGATGAATGAAGGAGCAAATTGAAGGCTTGCTGTGAATTCAATGGTAGCATTTATGTCTTCCTAGCTTGTGTTTTTCCAAATGCCTGCTCACACTGTGGGAAAGGACACATGGCTGTGAAATGTCATGCAGGGGAGGGGCAGTCATAGTCCATGCTTTGACAGTGGGGAAATGAAACAGCATCATTTTTCTTCAGAGCCACCAGGCAGGGATAGTAGATCCTTTTGTGGGTTTAGAGACACTATATCTTTTCAAGAACTTCCTACAAACAGTAGCACAGAAGCACATTGAGTCAACAAATACAGTTTTGGTGAACATAAAAAAATAATAAAAATTAAAAAAAAAAATGTTCACAAGAACCAATTTTGCCAAACCTCCAAACACGTTTTCTTTTTTACTTTTTTCTTTTTTTTTAAAGATGGAGAGTTCCCCTGAACCCTCATACTCCCAACTTGCATATGTATATCTGTGTGTGTGTGTGTGTGTGTGTGTGTGTCTGTGTGTGTGTGTGTGTGTGTGTGTGTGTGTGTGTGTGTGTGTGTGTATATATATATATATATATATATATATATATATTTATATATATATATATATATATATATATATATATATATATAGTTCCCTATCAGAAGCCTGAAACACTATAAGCTTGAAAATCAAAATCCTGAAACCAAAAGCCTGAAAATTCAAAATCCCGAGAACCCAAAATCCTGAAACTCAAAATCCTGAAAACACAAAATGGACATACTGACGTCATTGTGGCTTTGCTATTGTTAGCCCTGTGGTGTTAGGTCATGCGTTGGGTTCAGGTCAGTGTCCGGTTGGTTTTATGTTAGGGTTAGGGGCGGTTTAAGTGAGTTAGGGTTAGGGCGCAGGTTAGGCATGTATGCAATAGTGACAAATATTGGGGTTAGGGGCGGTTTAAGTGAGTTAGGGTTAGGGCGCGGGTCAGGTGAGTATGCGATAGTGACGGACCTTAGGGTTAGGGTTAGGGTCAGGGTCAGTTGGTAGATATTAGTGTCTTTATAGTGACATATTAGCATTATTTGTGTTTTCAGGATTTTGAGTTTCAGGATTTTAGGTTTTCGGGATTTTGAATTTTCAGGCTTTTGGTTTCAGGATTTTGATTTTCAAGCTTAGAGTGTTTCAGGCTTCTGATAGGGAACCATATATATATATATATATATATATATATATATATATATATATATATATATATATATATATATATATATATATATATATATATATATATATATATATAAACACACACACACACACAGACACACACACACACACACACACACACACACACACACACACACACACACACACACATGTGTGTGACTGTGTGTGTATGTGTTTATGTGTGTGTGTTTGTGTGTGTGTATGTATATATATATATATATATATATATATATATATATATATATATATATATGTATAGGTTACTATGAAATGTTTGAAACTTACCTTATCATCGGTCATATGGCTGAGGATACATGTGCAAAAGTTTAAAATCCCGAGTTGAATTTTTGGCACCTCTGAAACATCAAGATGTAGTTTGCATTTGTGGTTTCAAGTGTCACTGTTTACAATTTGATTGGAGATTGCACTACAGTGGGGATCGGGAAAATTACCCTTTTCCTTACTGTACTGCGATTTTGGAGCTGGAATATATAACTAAGAGAGGTTGTAGGGTGCAGGGGGGCTTGCCCCTGCAAAACATTTGTAGGACATGTCCAGACGTCAAGGTAAGTTGGGTAATGTCAATAATGTTGAATTCAACTTATCAACATTACCATGTTCTTTGGTGTGAGGAAACAATGTTTTTATTTCCATTCATTTGTTTCAAGTAAGTCATTACTTGAACAACAGAGTATCAGAATGTTGATAGTAAACCATATATACATATATATATATATATATATATATATATATATATATCTATATATTTATATAAATATATATATATAGATAAAAATATAAATATATATATATAAATATCTATACACACACACCCACAGACACACACACATATATATATATATGTGTGTGTGTGTGTGTGTGTGTGTGTGTGTGTGTGTGTGTGTGTGTGTGTTTGCACACACACACACACACACACACACACACACACACACACACACACACAAACACACACGAACACACCAACTCTGAAGTTGCCTAACAGTGGGAAAAGATGAAAAGTCCATCACTGATGAAAGTGGTTTCAGTGAATTCTTTGATCTTTTTACTTTCCCCAAAACAGTATATGGTGATTGAACTGTATCCCTAGATTCACACATTCTCTCATTAGAATGGAATTTTTTGCCAAACTATTAAACAGTTACCCTGATGTTTAAGAAATGGAAGAATTCCTAAGGGGCAT
Organism: Protopterus annectens; assembly: GCF_019279795.1. NCBI lineage: Eukaryota > Metazoa > Chordata > Ceratodontiformes > Protopteridae > Protopterus > Protopterus annectens. The sequence goes on along the minus strand of NC_056737.1, from coordinate 1,787,928,553 downwards.
TGCTTTAGGTTTTCCATAAAATTGGATGCCATACTGAGTGTGAAATTACACAGAAATTTACAGTCACCTGTTGGGAAGGAGGAGCAGATTGTAAAGAGACTAACTAGGAAATATATGCAGAATGAGTAGTCGGTTCCTTTGATGTTTTCCAGTTTACTTCTTTCAACATTACTCCATGAGATTAGTACCAAACAAAACAAAGGATGAGATAAATTCATCATGTACGTTTTCCACAAAGCCATTCAATTACAGTGCAAGTAAAGATGTCAATGTGAAGTATACATCCTTAGATAATGTCATCTGGATCATTAGGAAATACCATAATCCTTGGTTTATGAAACTAGATATGGTCCACCATTCCCTTGCTTCCAGTTTGTGAGAAGAACTGCCCACTGCAGAGCAATCATTTCAAAACACATTTTATTTCACCATGGTTATGGCCATGGGCTTTGCTGTGGCATGTTTCACCATAGAAAATTTTAGTACTGTCTTATGTGGTGTCTGGCAGCAGAGAGCTGTTCAACACACAGTAGTGCATTACCTGAGTGACATTTTAGTCTTTGGGAGTAGGACTGGGACAATAAGAAGAGCAGGGCTTATTTTGTGAGTTATATAACAAACTTTCTAAGGACATGAGTGGGGGACCAGTCAAAGCTTTAATTAGTTTCTGTCTGAAAATAAATGTATTTTTCTTTAACTTTTAAATTTCCACTAGTCAGAGTACAGCTGGCCATCCCTCCTTTAAATTTGAAACTTCAATGTTATAACTAATCAGGGTAAAAAGCTTCTCAATAAATACCTGATAGTTAAAGTATAGATGTATATTTTTTCATCCTCCCATAATTTCAGCAACAAACTTTTATTAAATATTTCACAGTAGTTTTCTATACAGAGCTGCAAAAGTAACAAAGCATATTTCCATGGTCCTGTTTGTTAATGCTTATAAATATCTTGATGACTACAAACTTAATCTCATTGCCAAATCTATAAAATATGTCTGCTGACTATACTTTCTTAACTATTTGAAGAATGTTGTTTTAGATTTTTATCATTTACCTTTCCGCATTGATTTCAAATTATGTTTGTTATATGCATATATGCTGTGTGTGTGTGTGTGTGTGTGTGTGTGTGTGTGTGTGTGTGTGTGTGTGTGTGTGTGTGTGTGTGTGTGTGTGTGTGTGTGTGTGTGTGTGTGTGTGTGTGTGTGTGTGTGTGTGTGTGTGTGTGTGTGTCTGAGTATGTGTGCATGCGTGTGGGTGGGTGGCAGTGCAGTTAGACTCCTACTTTTTTAAAGTGGCACATTTTGACTACTACATATATTACACCTATACTGAAATGGATTTGCTCTAGTAAAATTATTTCAGACATCACAACTTTAAAAATGGATTTCTGTATTTCAGACCAGCAACATTTACAATGCACTGCATAATATCGCAGGCTAAATAAGCTTATAATGCATCTTTGTTCTTAAACAAAGGAATAATCTTGGTCGTTCATTGTAATCTATGACAAATATAGTTTTTCTGTGTAACTATGAGAATGAAGATATGCGATTTTGCAGAGTATGTGAGAAATATGCAGACCATGCATCTCCAAATAATAGTTGCATACTTTTCCTGTCAATGTAAAATGTGAAATATAATTTAAAGGAATGTCCCAGAACATTTTGTTACATGTATTTAGTTTTGTAGTTCCGCCTTATTAGGTTTGCCTGAGCTTGTTATTAGTATATCTTAGATGTGCTACTATCTAATCAGAAAATAAATGTTTTTAGAAATTTCCTTCCATGTCTTAGTGGTTTATACTAATAACAGACATAGATAAAAAAGGAGCAGACATCTTAACATTTGGTGAACCAGCCAGGAGCTCAAAAGATGCAATAGCAAAGCATTTCTTCATTGAAGGACTGATGAGATCACCAAGAAAATCAGCCAGACCACCTCCAGAGAAAGTAGTGATAAATACATGAAGGATAAATGGGATCCCAAATTTTCAAACTAGCAAAACAAATAGATGCCAAGGCATCTTTGGTGAAGATGATGGAGGGAGGATAGGACAACTGAGTGTTGATGCACAAAGGGATGCATCTTGAAAAAACAGAATTGCAGTATAGGCTCCATCTTCTTCGTTAGAGGCATGGACCATGAGTCTACATTTTCCAAGACAACTTTTGTCTGAGGTAAAAAAGTTAATAAATTATTATTTTTTTGTCCTAGGGAGTATTAATGACATGCTGTATGGTTTAATACACAAAATGGTAAAATAATCTCTGCCAATCAGCAGGAACTAAAAAAAAAGATGCACATAGTAACATTTAACTGTTTTGCAGAGTATAACTAATAAAGTACAAAGAGTTTGATAAATTAGAATTCTCAGGATGCTTGGAATCTGTCATTTAAAGACAGGACTCTTTGCCATTGCCACGAACTGGTTAAAAGTCTGTAAGTAATAGAGCATGTGCGAGTTCATCACATGATCCATATTGTTTTGACTTGCACAAGGAAGACAGATGAAAATATGTTGTAATTTTAAAAAAGACTTTGTTTTGAAGGCAATTTTCTTCAGTGATTCTACTCCCAGATAAATTAAGCCTGAACGGTATCTGGACAAGATTAAGAAAAAATAATCAATTTTGCATTCCCCTTTGCAAGAACCAGACTGTGCATCATAAATCCTAAAGCTCTGAACAGATGCAGTTAAAAGGTAAAGAGAAAAGTTTCCACTGATTTTCAGCCATAAATTGTACATTTTCAGATAGGAAAGGTATGTAGTGAAATGCAGAGACATACATTTTTACTATCCAGAGACTGACTGTATTTTGAAACAAGGGAGGAGAACAGAGGAAAGAAGAGAAGAAAAGAAGAAAGTTCATGTTATTTTATTTATTTATTTATTTATTTATTTATTTATTTATTTTTGTGCAAACACAACTTTTTCACTCTTGGAGATCCAGCAGTGATCATTAGAGACTACTTTCATAAATGCACTTGTGTATACTAGATGAGAACTAGAAATATCAGCAAATCTATCACAGAATGATTTCATCTTACTTAAAAGAGGAAGTTATATATAGACTTCTTAAGCTGTGTTGAAACAACTGAAGAACAAAATTACAGAATGGAATGCAAAGGTCTTTTGGTTATAGCCCTACCAATGTACTTTATTATTATAACACAAACAGTAGAGAACATGCCATTATGTGGATTGTCTACAGAAAAAAGTATCTCCCATTTCTAAAACCTTCATACTTATTTAACTTAAAATTATTTTGAACTGATTTCTTTTCTCTGTCTACTCAGTTTAATATTAGCTGCTTTCATCGTATTTAAAGAGTATGGTAATAGACAGCCATTAAATACATATATAAATAGAATCAAGATAGACATTGCAGAGCTAATCAGGTTACCGAGAGAAAGTTTAATGACAAGGCATTTCCTTATGTCAGTTGCTGCCTCTTTTGTGTTTCCATGACAAACGTGAATCTGATCTTATACCAAATTATATGAGTAGTATTTGTTGCCATTCTATTTTGTTTGCTTTAAGTACCAATTAAATATATTATCTCTGGCCTTTTGCTTCATATGCATATTTTACATCCTAAAAGTTATTTTGTCCAGCTTTGTGAGTTTTTTTGCATTAGTTACTTTTCGCCTCACAGTAAGACGCTGTCCGGTTCGATTCTCAGCTAGAGCGTCTTCTGCGTGGAGACATGCGTGAATGGGCGTACCTTTGTTGAAGGTTGTGCATCAGGCCTGGCAAGTCGGTACGTAAAAATCAACTGCCAATCATTAGTGGACCGGAGTTCCGCTGTGGCGACCCCTAATGGGGAAAAGCCGAAAGACACAAACAAACAAACATTTTACAGTTTAGGAGGCCTGCACCTTGTAACTTGTCCACTGTTAACCATTCTTTTCATTAAAAATACCAATGTTATTTGTCAGTTTCAGCCTTCTACATTCTAACTGGAAAAGTTTCTGGAAGGTGCTGAATCATTAAGCCACTGATGTGCACATTGCAGAAAACTAGTTTTGGTGACTTGACTTTCAGTGCATGGCTTTTAAATAAGTAGCCTAGATCTATTTTTGGATGCTAAGTACCCTTATTTTGCCTTAATTTGTACCTTGACTCCCCTTTTTAGTATTACCCAGCAATATCATGTGTATCATCTTAGTTTAACTTAGTTAATCTTTTATCATGTCAGCAATCCTCCTTAGCATGGTAAATATATTCATTCTTGTGTATCCCAACAGGCTTCACTCTTCCTGCTTCTTTGCAATCCCTCACTGGCAACCTGTGCTCCAGGAGCTAGTTCTGATAAAATGTTTTAGACTGTTTAGTTCATCCTCAAAATAAGCTATGTCTATTTCATCTGGTCTTGTATCAAATTATTATTTTAAATCTGTTTCATATGAATCAACTATCATATCTTAGTTTAAATATAAATTGCCCAAAACAAAAGCAGATATGTGAAAGTCTATCTCAGGCTTTTATACCTGTAGAAAAGAGAAATCACTGGGAATAGACTCTGTATGGAGTTTGTTTACTTAATAGTAATTTTACTTCTATGCAGACTATCTGTAACTTCTGCCAGGAAATAATATGCTCATTTTCTTTTAAGGAAATTAAAAAACTCACCATTATACTGATACTTGTTATTTCTGGTTTTATTTTACATGAATAAACTAAATACAAACTCATGCATATGCATTGACATATACTGAAACTTACATTTCCAAAGATGTGGCATCCTGGAGTGTGTGCAGACACTGGGGCACCAAAGACTAGGTTCCTAGGCAAATACTATGCAATCCGTCAGTAGACCATTATTCAAAAGTTTCCTACAACCTTTGTGAGACTAAAACAGGATAGACCAGGGAAGAATTTGAGGTTCCCCATCCAATTATCTAAGTTTATATCGAAGATGGCAAGGGTGCTACTCATCATGACATGTATTGGCAGGTTGTCCCAGTGGTGAGGGATATACTGGGATATGAACCTTTCATGCCAACATATCTTATTTATCTGCTGATTAAAGTTTAGTTCCTTTAACTAAGTATTTGAGGTACCATTTATTCTGTGAAGGGACAGGACATCAAAGATAACTGGTTATTTCATGGATTGAAAGGATAGACACAGATCTCCATGGAGTCATCTATCAGAGACAGAATACAGAAAGTGGGCTGCCATTTTGTCCAGATAAATAAGATTTTGTGTTCACTGATCATTCTAATTATGCCTGTTCAATGTTTCTCAGGTTGAGGGACAAATGCATGCCAAAAGGTGCATTATATTCAATGATGGATCTAAAGAGATGCAAATAAGAGGGGATTAAGAATTATTTGGATCTAGTGGTGATATATTTGAAAACTGAATGAGACAGATGGAAGGCATTCTGAACTGCTGTGGAGACATGATTGTCAAATGAGAAGAAATTACCAACAAGATTGCCTAGATACTTTATGGCAATGTTTGATTGGAGGGGGTGTGTCACTTATATGATATGTAAGTGTATTTTTACCAGAGCAAACTATGCTACATTTTTCACATTTCATTTGACATAATTGTCATGGTCTAAACCATGCTGGAACAATTGTGATTCAGTAGAACATCAAATAACACACAATTTACAGTCATCTGCAAACTTAGATTACCATAAGCCAGGAGTGTTGGCATGAAGGTTTGAGAAATATATGCCAAATAGGTGTGGGGTCCAGCACTAAGCCCTGTGGCATACCACTAGCATTTTTTTTTCTTTCAGAAGTGGTACCTGTGACTGTAACCACATAGGTTTTGTCAGACAGTCAATTAGATATCTACTGCACAACATAAGGATTTATATTCAAATTTATAAATCTGGGTATAATGCCTACATGAGGAATAGTGTCAGATTTCTTGATCAGGTCCAGAAATGCTGCGTGTACTGTATAACTGTTGTCTACTGCTTTGGTTACTTTTTCAAATAAATTACTGAGGATAAAAGGCAGAATCTTTCTTTTTCAAAGCCTAGTTGATGAATATCCAGGGTTAAGAGGTTTTCAATGTCCTTATTATTGAGGCCTGAGATAAACTGCATGACTTCATATATGAGGCTAGTGAGACTAATAGGTCTTTAGTTATCAAGCTGTGTGGTCTACCCTTGTGTAATGGTATTGAAATGCCTGTTTTCTAGGCTTCAGGAATGTAACTAGTGGAGTGACTTAGACTAAATAGATTAAGTAGTACATTCAGGTAGGCCATATTTGGCATTGTCAAACAGTTAATGTGGGATATTTTCAGAACCCATGGATGAGATGCTCTTAACCTTTGAGAAGGCTAAGAGAGCATGCTCCACAGAAATTAAAGCTGTAGACTGAGATCCTGGAACCTGTGGAAAAGCTATGACTGTAGATGGAGTAAACTTTGCACTAAAATTGTCAGCTAGGATATTAGCTATGTCTTTTGAGGTCACATTGTGCAGTTTTATTGCGGACTAGCTCCAAACATTGTTGGGTACTAGTACTTAACTTCCTGACATAGCTAAAAATAGATATGTAGTTATTTTTTAGTTTTACTGGCTATTTTAAGTTCACACTCAGCTTTGAGCTTCTTAATGATTCCTTTATAGTGTTTGCTAGTTTGTTTAAGTGAGCTCTTAAGTAAGTAGAACAAGACCTCTTAAAAGCAATTTCTTCTTCTTGTTATATAGTTTATTTGTATTGGTATCCCACTGTAAGGGTTTGTTTTTAAACTTCTCACAAGATGTGGTGCAGATAAGTACTGATTTATCACTACTTGTATTTTAATGGGAGTGAGAAGTGAGTAGCATACATACAGACATACATACATACATACAAATGTTTCAAGCATGGGCATTAAAGCCCTTCTAGCTTGCCAATATGCCAAAACACTTGTTCCCATAATAAATGTCCAGGCTGTTCTTAAAAATATCTAAACTGGTACTTACTTTAATATAATTTGGTAGTCTGTTCCAAGCATCAGCTACTCTGTCAGAGAACCAATTAGTGCACTTCTCATTCCTACAGAATCTTCTACATAGGTTATATGATGATTCTCTAGTACTTTTTAATAACCTCAGACATTCCCAGAGCTAGCTGTCCCTAAATGCCCTATATACCTGAATAAGATCTCCTCTTAAATATCTGTAAGAGACACTGCTCAAGTTCAGATATTTTAATCTTTCATAATAACTTAGATTTTCATATCCATGGATGCCCTTAGTATATTTCCACTGTACTCTTTCCAGTTTATTCATGCTTGTTTTCCTATAGGATTTTCATATTGTTATTCCATACTCAAGTTTGGGTCTAATGTAACTAACAAACAATGACTTCATTATGTTTGACTCCCTAGACTTTATAAATATTTTTATACAACCTATAGTTCTATAACTATCATTAGCCAATTGGTTGATATGATTAGAAAAACTCATAGCTGAATCTACCCATATACCCAGGTCCTTAAATGAGTCTACAGTTTCAATTACTGTGTGCTGTATTAAATATTCATCTTTCAGTTTATGTCTCCCAAATCTCATATGCTTAGTTTTTGATGTATTTATCAACATATTATTTTCCTGTGCACAAATGATCAATTTAGTCAAATTATTTTGCAGACATGCCTTATCTGTAACACTTGTAATCAGTTTACCCAATTTCAGGTAATCAGCATATAGACTGTAGAACACCTCAGATGAAAAATTAAGGCCTGAAAGATACAATCTAAACAAGTAAGGTGTCGGACACCTTGACTGTAACCAAGGATTTCACTTGTCCAGTTGGTGTGTGATACTTGCCATGTCCTATTTGTAAGCCATGCAGCTATCCATCTTATCAACAGTACATCAATACCTAGTTGTACTAATTTATTGATCAGTGTTTTGTCCATGACCCTGTTAAATGTTGAAGTTAGATCTATATAAATCACATCACAGCACAATTTTTCATTCATAGCTGTTATTATATTGTTATAGAACATCATGTTACAGGTGGTAATAAATCTATTTTCAACATATGCATGCTGATATATGGTTTCAAATCCCAACCTATCCAGTTCTGACAATAATTTCTCCAGTATACCTTCTCCATTATTTTACCACAAAATGAAAGTAGACTTAGGGGTCTATATGATTCTGGGTTTGTCCTACTCCCCTTTCCCTTAAAGACAGGTTTAGTAAGTGCAGGTCTCCAATCTTGAGGAATCTCCCCATATTTATATGACCTACTGAATAATAGATGTAATGGCAGTGTAAGTTCTTGCTTAAGTGTTCTCAGGTCATTGTTACTTATTCCGTCTCCTCCCTGCACTTTGTTTGGATCCAGTTTGCACAGTTCTTGTTCAATATAATCTAATTTGATTCCAGTATTTGGGGTTATCTGGATGTCACTAGGACAACTTACCACCCCTTTTGTGGAGCCAAACTGTTTTGCATAAGATTTTGTAAATGTATCTATAATCTGTTGTGTCTGACAATAAATTTTAGAATCTGCACACAGTTTATCAATTTGTGTATTCTTACTCCTTCCACATCTTATGTAGCTATAAAAAGGTTTCCTATTATCCTCAATATCTTTATATACATTTTCTTTAAATTTTTCTTGATCTTGTCTAACACTATGCTTAATCTGTTTGTCCAACTCATTTATTTCAGTTTTCAAAGTTGTAGTTCAACCTTTCTTCCATTTCATATATTTTTTGGCTCTCATCTTAATCAGGTATCTTGTTTATATGGAAATATACCCCCTGATGTTTCCTGCCTAGAACCTGACGTTAAACATTTTTTTGACTTTTTGCACTCAAACAATTTCTCTTTCAAAACTTTCCACATTCCATCTGCAGTTTTTCCACTGAACACCTCACTCCAGTTAGTTTTATATAGTAACTGTTTTGCTTCCCTATAATCTGTAATTAACCCTCTGTGCATTGGCTTAGATTTCAGTTTGGCAGAATTATCTAGCAACAAATTAACCTTTATGATCCCATGATTACTGCACATCAATGATGGTAAAACTTGACTTGAAGTTACAGTAATTTCTTTGGGAACACAAACAATATCTAGTATATAACGTCCCCTGGTAGTTTTTTTTACAATCTGAAGCATTTGTTGTTTCTGCATATACTCTGTTAATAATTTCTTAACTAACATTGTTGAATAAATATTATTCCATTCTGTTTCTGGTAAATTTAAGTCCCCAGCTAATATTATTTTTCCCTCCTGTGTTTCATGTAAGGAATGTAGCATATGCATCAGCTTTAATTATGGAATCCATTTAAGGAGTATTACAGCAGAATTTATTTAGGTCATCAAGTAACTGAAGATGACTTGCCTTTGAGAAGTCTCAAAGGACAAATATATTTACAGTGGAGGTACCACCAGTTTTAAACGAAAGGGTCACTATTTATGATCTGATTTTACAAGGCATAATGATACAAATAGTGATATGTAGAAGGGCCATATTTTGAGGACTAGATCAAAGATATGTTGACCTCTAGCAAAATGGTTAATTATTTGTAATACAGACTTAGCATTTTTAGTGATTACAAAGCATTGGGCATGCTGACCATTGGCAGTTCAGGTCAATGAGTTTATTGATGGATTGTTGAAGCCTCTAGTAGAAAGATATTGGGTTTAAAGGGGATTTCATCTAATTTGTTAATAAGCTGTTATGTTCAGAAGGGAACTCAGAGGACTTTCTATAGCTAGGTATGAAGTAGCAATTAGTCTTATTTATGGTGATTTGGACATCTAGGTGTTCAGATGTGGTCTCCCAAGGAATCTGTCATGAGGTGATGATACCCTTGACAAATACTTATAGTTCCCAGAATTGCCAGCTGGTTTGAAGACGTGATAGGCATTTCTTATCCATTCTGAGGCACTGACTTATTAGTAAATTACTGTGATGCTGAATATCAAACTAAATAATTATCTGTTAATTTCCAATCTTCTATGAGAAAGGGTTTTGAAGCCTCAGTAAAATTTCCAATCCGTTATGAGTAGAGACAAAGAAACCAAAAGCAGCCTCAATAAAAAATGCTTGAGACTTACATTTCTGCAGCAGATTGTCCTACACTGTAACACAAGAAGGAGATTATTTTTTTTTTACTCTTTTGCAATTACTTCTCTGAAATCTTTACTGGAGTCTGTTGTTTTTTGTCTATTTATATAAACTTTCATGGATGTTTGTGAGACACTAATTAATTATGATGTAGTGTCTGGTAGTTTTCTCTAACAACAAATAAAATTTTCTAAATTTCCAAAGACTCTCAAGTAATCATTCCTTTACTCCTTGTGGTTTAGTGCTATAGGTGGTTAGTTTCTGTTATCTCGTGTTCTTCCCTCTTCTTCCCTCTATATGTTCCTTGTCTTTGGATGAAGGCTCCCGAGGAGATGAATCATACGAATCTTGTTCAGTTGCATATTTTCTTATGAGCCACTGGAATACACTTCCAGGTTAACTTTATTTTTGCAGGTAGAGAAGATGTGTGTGAAGCAAAATACATTTACTGTTGAATGAGACATTAAACCAAGGTCTCATCTACCTGTGTTTGGTGGCTGCGGTAGATATAATATATCCCATGGCACTTAGTGAAAAACATTAGGGTACTTCTGTTTTTCATTTCATAAATTCTTTAGTACAGCTAAGCATTTCTACTTTCCATATATTTTCATTTTAAAACAATAAATGGACCATGATATTCATGATCATAATGTGCAGATGCATACATGTATCTTGTGCTCTATGTTCAATATGCTTTAGGGGGTCTACCTGATTTGCATATATGAACTGCCATAGTCCCTGGCAGTGTACAATTCGATTGTTGCCTTTGGGACTGATGCAGTAGGTCACCCAGTACATCAATGGGAAATAGGTGCTTCTGGGCTTGGGATAGAAGAGAGTGCTACATAGCCTGACTCTACACAGCATAGTGATGTGAGGCAAGTAGGCAAGTAGTTAATATACAGCTACATGTAGCTACTTAATAAAGCAGACTGTATCTTATCTAAATACCTTACAACACTGTGCTGTGGTCTGCTGTCATGCCTGACCATATTTCACAAAGAACTCACAGTCATCAAGCATGAGGGTTCATCAAGTATTACCATATTGTATTAATGAATGGATCTTGAGCTCTGCATGCTCCAATTGGTGGGACCTTGCCAGCATCAATGTGTGGGATGGTATGTGGGACAAGGTTGTATGAGATAACAAGTTTGCTTGCACTTTCCTGGGACTCTGATGATAGTACGGATTGTCCTACCCAGCATCAAAGGAAAGGAGTCTTTTTTGGGGGTTGGAGAGTGACAACTAAAATAAGTTGCTCAGCAGTATCTGTTGAGCAACATATTAGCAAGGGATGGTGATTGTTGCACTGGGAAGTTCAGCGATATTATGTTGCATGTGGTTTCTTTTCCATAGGTTAACCCATTGGGGTATGACTTGCAGGAGGAGTCACTTCTGTTCATGTTGTGGGTGCTATGAAGAGCACTTGTGGGTAACATCAAAGATTGAAACAATACTAATTTCATGAACTTTAATCATATGTTGATTTAGGAATGGGGTTCATTACCATCATGGTATTAGAAACCCAAAAGACTTGGAGAAAGTAAACCAAGAATGAACTAGTACTCAGATGGTATTACTTTCCTGAAAAATATACGACTTGTATGGGGATAGTTTGCATATATACTCCATGTATGGAAGACAGTTCTAAAAAAATAGGGTGAACCATATTTGTGATCCTGATAAATGTTTTCTTAGCTTTGTGAATTACTCAGGGCTTTAGTACATGCCTAAACTGTGTACTGTCCCTTCACCGCTGTACATCAATAATTGCAAATAGGTTCCATAATGAATACATAAACTAGAAAAAAGTAATATAAATGTGTATGAATTAATACCACCAGTCCTTATAATAAAAATACCCTCTCTGCAAGCTTAGCGGTTCATTTTGCTCTCACTTATATCATGTTTTTATCCCTAACCATAATCTAACGTTCTCTGTCACTCAATCTACTTCCATAATTTCTTACATATTATCTCGTAACATCTTTCATTCCATACTTACAAAATAAGCAATGTTGCCATTCTCTCTTTTCTTCATTTTATTCTTCTGTAAAAACTTATGTAGCATTTCCAGGTCTTAAAAGTTTCAAATACATTATTTAATTTTTCTAAAATATATCTTTAATTCTTCCATGTCACTCCTTGTCTATTTCCAAACATTAATTGTTTCAGTCATCTTACAGGGGCTTTTACATATTTTTCCACTACATCTTTCATTTTATAAATATTGACATCCCTTTTCCTTCCTCATATTGTCAGTTTGATTTTAACTCTCACAATTAGAAAAGCTGATACTCCTTTCTCATTCACTGAACAGCAAACCTTTGTCTCCATTTCCAATATTTTATCTTTCTTTTATTACTCTCAAAAAATGTTTTCCCTGATACATTGTCTTCATTTCTCTTTCTGCTTAAAAATCATTCTGCACTTTCTGTTTTTTTTTTTCATTCCATACCTTTTGAATTAAAATAAACTAATTTTAACCCTTTCTTTAAAACTTAACCACAAACATACCCGATTACCATACCATACCCTCATACTAAAGTGATCATTTCACAGCTGATTTCTAGCAAATTTTGTTAAGCTGCTGTTCAAAAAAGGTCAAGTTTATTCCTTTACCACATTTTCCTATATTAAGGTGGCATAATGGTTAAGGTATTTTCCTCATAGACACAAGGTACAGGGTTTAATTCTCACTTATAAAAGGGAAATTAGTCAAGCTTAAAATGGCTACAAGGGCAGCTAGCGCTGTATCTACCTATGAATATTTATGTCAGTGTCTCCAAAACATTATCCATGTTATTACATTGTCCTAATACATAGTTATGTATGACCCATCATCACACTCCTTGGATATCTCTGAATACACACAATTTTCAATTCCACAATGATTTATGACCTTCTTGTTAGTATAAGACCATTTTTTCTTATTACTAAATTATCCATATAACATATTTCTAGACATTTCTTTACAGCTGCATCAATTTTCATATTTTTTTTCAAATTACAATTAAAATCCACCATCCAAATTGTTTAGCTACCATCAATACAAAGGACAAATTTTATTGACTAGCTTTCATTGATGTATACACAGCAATTAACCTAACATGCTCCCTTTTCTTCAAAACATGTGCTACTAATGCCACCCTCATCAGTAACATCTTGTATTTAAGCATTCACATTTTTCCTTATCATTTCTGCAATACATGAGCAGTGTTCAGACCGTATTATTAAAGGTGTTGCATGCAAAATCTGAAGGTAATGCTACTCAATGCTAGAAGTCTAAACCTCAAAATGCACTCTCTCGAGGCACTCCTAAAAATGGAGAACATTGATATCAGTGCAGTAACTGAGACCTGATTCAAGGCTCCAGAGAGCACCCCTACAATACCAGGCTACAACTCTTACCACACTTTTTGGCCAACAAACCAGGACCAAAACAGTAAAGGTTGAGTGTCCATATTCACCAAGGATATTCACACCATGAGGCTAGTTGCCCAATACAATGCGTCTGAATTTCCCCAGGTGCACCTAACACTAGGTAAGACTGCAATCCAAATTGTAGCTTGCTACAGATCCCCCACCATGCCCCAAGATTCTCTCTACCCCTTTCTAAACATACTGGAAAATATTAAGATACAACCAAACACACTAATACTGGGTGATTTCAACTACCTTGCCATTAACTGGGAAAACTACTCATGCACCAACACTTTTGCCCAACGGTTCTTGGAATTTATAAATTCCAGTGCCCTGGATCAACTAATCCATAGTCCCAACAGGGGCTCCAATATCCAGGCCCTGGTCATTACCAACATGGGAAATCAATGCTCCACACCTATGGTCACCCCCTCATTGGTCAGGTCTGACCATAAGCTAATCACACTTAATATCCACATCCTCCCCCACCTCCTAATAAGGAAACCTCCGTAAAAAAACTTCTCCAAAGCCAATTTAATGCTACTCAAGTCAGAAGTGATGAACTTCATGACACCCATGCAGACAGGAACTGAATGTTTGACTGCTGAATCCTGCACTAAGGCACTGTACAAGCACATCCACTCAAGCATGAATCATGCCATCCCAAATACAACCAAGATGCTCTCCTCCAAAAAAAGGAAGCCGATCTGGTGGTCCCCTGCCATAAACAAACTTTACGACAAAAGGAAGAAACTGTTGCAGAAAAGAGAAAAATCCCAGGATGCAAAAAGCTCCCTTACCAGCCTCAATAAAAAGCTGAGATCCTTCATAAAATCCTCCAAAGCTAGTTACGAAAATAAAATTGCCAAAGATTCCAAAGATGACCACAAAACATTCCATAGCTATGTCAAGAATCTAAATGACAATGCTCAGATCTGCTCCAAGCTACAACAAAATGGTATTAAATATACTGATCTGAAGGATATTTCCAATATTCTGGCCGATTGATTCAGTGCCAACTTTACCCCCCTCTCATCCCCTAAAGGGTGCATCTCAATACCAAAAGATTGCCAAATTCTGGTAATAACAGCCACACAAGTAAAAAACACACTCTCCAAAGCTAAGAATATAGCATCCATGGGGCAGTATGACATACCGGGCTGTGTACTGCATGAACTACAAAATGAACTGGCACCTTACCTAAGTGTCATGTTCATTCATAGCCTCACCTCAGGCTTCGTGCCCACTGAGTGGTGCTCAGCTACAGTTATCCCACTCCACAAGGGGAGATCCACCTTAAATCCTGGAAACTACTGCCCCATCAATCTGACGAGCCTGATCTGCAAGGCCATAGATTGTATTATCATGGAGCTTATAAACAAAGACATTGGCAACCTTCAATCACTGGACCCCACCCAGTTTGGGTTCGTGAAGGGCCGATCTTGTCTCCTGAACCTGATTGACTTCTTTAAATCAGTCTCCAGAGCTGTGGACAAGGATAAGACAGTCCCCACAGCCTATCTGGACCTCACCAAGGCCTTCAACACCATCCCCCACTCTGGAATCATAGATAAACTTACTAAGCTGGGCATTAATCCCCATGTCACTCTATGGGTTGCCAACTGGATTACTGACAGAACCCACACTGTAAAAGTAGCCAACTCCAAATCCAGCTCCAGACAAGTGACAAGTGGAGTATCTGAGGGTTTAGTCCTGGGACTGCTCTTGTTTGGCATCTACTTCTCTGAAGTAGAGGCCAACACTACGGAACTCTGGCTAACAAAATTCACAGATGACTGCAAACTGGGAGCCATTATTGAATCCCCAAATGATGTGGGTATTCTACAAAAGGGCCTTACAGAAACAAATGCTTGGTGCCAGAGCCATGGGCTCAAGCTCAATGCCAAGAAAAGTATAGTTATCCCCTTTGGGAAAAAACATGTACCCATGAATTACCACATAGGTGGCAGTACACTAAACACCAAAAGTGTGATAAGAGACTTAGGGACACTGGTGGATAGTGGTCTCATCTTTGATAACCACATCACCACAACAGTCAGGAAATCCTTCTATGTGGCACACCTCATCACTAACTGGTTTTCATTCAGAAAATAGGAGGTCATTGTCCCACTGTACTCATCCCTCATTAGACCCATTATAGAATACAATGCCCTGTTTGGTATGCACCTCTCAAGACATCTGCAACAGTGGGAAAGGCCGCAGAAATACCTCTCTAAAGGCCTAAAGCAGATGCCCTATGCTGACTGTTTAAAAAAACTCTAGCTATACTCTTTCGCATATCATCTACTCAGAGGCAATCTCTGCTTAATACACAAGGCCATGTCATACCCAGAGCTGTTGGACAAGCTACACTTAAAGAAATCCCAATCCCTCAGAGCCACATGCTCCAGGGATCTAAACATTGCCATCACAATGAAGAAAACATGCTGGAGGGATAGGCTACTGACCCAAAATCTCCCCAGAGTCTGGAATAGACTGCCCATACATGTCAAGCAGAGTGCCTCTTTGACCCTCTTCAAAAGGAACCTTCACGATTGGATGGGAGGTGGTAAATTCACCCCGGGGATCACATCAGTCACCCTGCTAGACAGGGGTCCATGGAAGTAAATATTGTGGGAAGAAATAGCCAGAGAATTCTTATGGCTAGGCTTGTATAGGCCCTAAAGCCGAATGCCTAGTACCAACCTATGAACCTATGAATTGTTCCCCACAGAATAGCTTCCAGTGCCCTTTTTAATTTGTAAAACCTGATGTGCAATGGAGCAAGATCAAACAAGATATCTCTGATGATATTGCTCCACTGTATAAAGGTAGTTTCCTAACCACTGACCCCAATGCAAAATACAGTGCCCCCCCCAACCATACACACATATTGACCATACTCTGTTCCAGCACTGTACTGGTCCTATTGATGTAACCTAAAGAGCACCAGTGTTGGATTGTAGAATGGTGCTGTGTTCATCAGTATGTTGCCCAGCACTGCACAAATAACTAAATGAATGAATGAATTAATAACTAAATACTCTGCTCTAACAGCGGTGTTTGCTGTTGTGCAGGCTGATCTGTTACCCCATTTTACCTTGCCTAAACCCCACAATGATCTCACACCAATAGAAGCACACACAACACTAGCTCCCTTATTATCATAATATGGTGATGATGTCCCCTAGTTAAGTACTTTCATGAATACTTTTGCCTGTTGGCTGTGGGGAGCAGTACAGAATCCTCTGCACTGAGTCCAAGATGTACTCGTAAGCAGAGCCCAGTGATGTAAGACTAGAACAAAGATTATAGTACACTGCCTAAAAGTTCAGAACTGTGCAAGGCATTCATCAGATAGATACTGATGTATCAGTTTTATACATGGAACAGTATTTTCCCCCATTCAGGATGAAAAATTTGAAGTTTGTAGTTGGAAAGGGCCTTACCCAGCCCTACCCACATTCTAAGCACTAGAGCATCTCATACTCTTAGGTATATAAAATGCTCCTATCTAATGTTTAATAAAATAAGATGGCTACTCTGAGGCCCAGAGACTAGCGTGGTTCATGTCTATGGATCACAGTAGCCCCTGGTGGCATACTAAACATACGGTGTATAATGATATTTATACATAAGTACCATATGTTCATGAATAGTGGTCTTATTTCAGAAATGACAATATTATTTCCCCCTCCAGAATACATCAACTTATTTTCTGCCAAATTTCACAAGCAAATTATGTATCTAATGAATATATAATGTCTTCTTTGTGCTTCTCATTACAAAAAAAAAAATAAAATACCTGTCGTTTACATTTTGCTTTATACTATCTGCATTCACAGACAATATAGTAATAGTGTTACATTTTTTTTTATTTTCAGTCTGTCCTAACTTTTTGTTGGCTCTTTCCTTCTATTGTATTACCATTCGTTCTCCTGCCAGTTCTTCCACACTTCCCTCTTCTGTCTCCTCTTCATATTCCAAAATGATATACCTAGATTGCATTTTTTCTGACACACCATTCTCCTTCTATATTTGTTTAAAACCTTTATTTTCATTTTCATTAACTAACTGTCTAATTCAGCAATATTATGTGCTTCATTTTTTCCTCTTCAATGTTTTCTTTTAATAACACAGTAGTAATCTTTATCATTACTAATATGTACTAATACGTACATCAGCTGCCACAAACTCTTTTGAATTTGCTCTGATTCTACTTGCGTCACATCATATTCAAACCAAAAACACATCAAATTATCTATTATAATTTTTCATTTTAAATAACTCACCTTTCCCACGTCACAGTCCATACTCCTCTACTGTCATTTATTTTTACTAAACTATTAATGTTTTCTCAGGTTCTGAAAATAAACCCTTTAGAAGAACATGAAAAAGTCCATGGGGATCAGTAATCTACCCAAGATAACTAATAATAACAACAATAATAATAATAATAATAATAATAATAATAATAAATAGATAAATGCAAATGTCAATATGTTTTCCTTTTTTATACTAAAGTTCTGTATTTGAGAAAGCTTCAACGGTAATGAGTCATTTTATGAATGAAAGAAACTGCAAACCTCTCCAGCAAATCAAACATGTTAGATTCTACATTTGAAAATGTTATTTGCCAAAATGAATGATGCAATGGAAATCTTTAGAAGTAAAGCTACATGGTTAAATAAGTGTTTTCCAGACTCAATTCCTATAAAATTCAGAAATGTCAGCACCTTTGTAATGAGTACACACTCCCACATCTCTTTAATTTCTGCTCTGTTATGAAGAGCAGCTACAGATATATAATCCCATTTAGATGGTATACCTTTCTACCTTCTTGGAGGAGGTTGTGATGTAGCATATGCCTCTGCAACAGCAGTATCTTTCTGCATTTGGTGGTTAGGTTGCTCATGGCCAGCTCTAACTCTTGCTCACATAATATGCTCAACAGGCCAAGCTCCACCTTTACACTTCTACTGCAGTGATTTCTCAGGCTCAGAATTCAGCACCCTCTCATTCATAACAAAAGCCCAATATCTTAAGGACAGAAAGTCAAATTCATTCTCTTCCATTATTTTCATGAATACTTCATCACCTAAACCATCCTTTCAAAATGTCATAACTGTTATGCTTTTTTCCCTTCTACAAAAACAGATGCATTATTATTTGCAGCACCATCCATCAACATCTATCTTTCTGCCATGTTGACTTCTCCCCAGTTGTATAGAAATAAGAAATAATAGTGGAACTTCAGTGTTGGCCTGGACAGTTTTCCTTAGTCAGTATGAAAACCACCTCTGGTATCTCTTGAAAATAGGCCACAACCTAGTGAGACTACCCTGTTTAACAAAACATGACATGAACATAAACATAAACAAGCGAGCACACAAGGAAATAAACTTAAACAAATTAACAAAAAAAGAAACAACCAAATAAGCAAGCAATAAAGAGATAGTTAAATACAGCAGGACAGTGGTCAATATAAACTCATTACTGACCAGATAACACTCTTTCAGATATTATATTTTATGACCCCAATGTATACTGGAAAAATGGTTAATGAGTTAACTATTATAGTGATGGGAAAGAGCATATACTATTATGCATGTGCTTCACAGTATATACTCAGATTTTTGTAAATAGTGATATGCATGTACATGCATAGTATTTAAATGTATAGTCATAAACTTGTTCAAAATATTTGATATGACTATTGTTTGAATTTTGAATTATGTTCTGTACTTTACAATATTTAGTACTTCACCAGAGTTACAAGGAAGAGATAAAATAAAAGATTAATCTAATCCATTAAACTCTATTGATACCTCCATGTATTTCACTTCAGTCTTCCCAGTGACATCTCTAGGTGTCTAATATTTGTAGTTCATATTTACATTAATAATTCCAAAACCATACAACATACATCTATTGAAAAAAAATACTAAAGCTTACATGATGGACAATTCAAAGATTTTAAATTAGTATACACTATTTATGCTATCATAATTTTCACATTTTTCTAAACATCTCAATAACCAATTGACATAGATAGAACTGGTTAAAATTGTAAGAAAGTTCACAACTCAATGAACAAAAATACTGCTGTACATACATACTTTGTAGAGTTACTGAGATATCATAAGGTGCTTACAAAAACAGAAATAATTAATATTTACTGTGTTTACTGTGACTTATAAAAAACAGTTTGACAGTGTAATGAATATCGACAATATAAAGATGACTTTGTTTTAAGGAATTTACCATTTGCGCATCTTTAGAAACATTCATGTTGTTAGAGATATGAACATTTATTTGAACTGTGAGGACATAACTTGATTTTGTCAAAATGCCAAGGATGCAACTAGTTCCAGAGCTCCACTGGAGGGCATGAGAGTTTTATTCTGGAGTCACTCATGTTTATGTTTAGAAACATAGATCAACAGCATTGCAACAGTTAACTTTTAATATGCATATCATTTTCTCACTATGATCCTCTATGACAGTAAATTACTTCTTTCTAGACAGTTTGATTAGCAAAGGTTTGACAGAACCCTTTCAGCCGAATTTCATCGAGTGAATGTTGAATTATATATAATGCTTTTTTGGTCGGATGATAATCTGAAACAAAAATGCATTTTGTTCCAAAGTGGATATTGTAGCACTTCAACTAATTGATGGTGATGGGATTAAAGTTGATGTTTAGATTGGAATTATAACTTAATGTTCTAGTTTTAGTTCCTTATAAGTTTAGTTTAAAGTTATTGTTTGGATTAACAGTATGGCTAAGTTAAAGTTTAGGGGGAGGTTTACTATTAAGAATTGTGTCGTATTATGATGTAAATTTATCGTGAGCTAACATAGTGGTCTCAAAAATAGCTTGTAGGTGACACCTTTCTAGTATGCCTAGCTGAATATGTTCTTGATAAGAACGTCTTTTATTTCCAGCAGCAATGTGTTTGGCAAGTCCGTGGCATGGCAATAGGGGCATCTTTTTCCCCCATATATGTCGATTTATTTATGGCCTATATAGAAGAGGCACTTATTTATGATAGATGTCATAACATTTACCTTGATGAACTGGACATTTGGAGGCGATATCTTGATGTGTGTTGGCTTGTGTGGAGGGCTAACGCTGGGTATCTTGGGGAATTTATGGAATACCTGAATGAAAATATTTGGGGTATTGAGTTTAAATTAACTTGGCATCAACAAGAGATCACATTCTTGGATGTTTTGGTTACACGCACTCCTTCTAATACTTTAGCAACACAGGTGCTCCGTAAATTTCCTCAATATAACACTCTACTTCATGCATCTAGCTTCCACCCCCAACATGTCATCAGGAATATCCCAAAGTCCCAGTTTCTCAGGGTTAAAAGAATATGTTCTAGTACTGCCACTCACAAGTTTTTCAAATTGGATTTATGTGCCAGATTTAGAGCATGAGGATACAGCATTGGTGACATCCATGTGGCCAATCAGTATGCAGAATCACAGGATAGATCTGAATTATTAAGATATAAGGAACGGGTTTCTGCTCAGGGGGTCACAGATTAGGCTAGTTACCACTTATGGCAAAAATATTCAATCCTTTATGGATATAATCTCTAGACACTGGAACATTTTGGAGGGGTCCTTTTATGGATATCTTGTATGATAAATGTGCTTTTTCTTTTCATAGGGGCAGATCTTTGGTGTCTTTGTTCAGCCACTATAAAAGGGCTCAGCAAGGTAAAATATCGACACAAAGGACCATCACTGGGCAGAAGTTAATGGGTTGTCATCCATGTGGTCATTGCTCAAGTTGTTCACACATATATAAAACCACTTGTTTTTCTAGAAAAACACTTCAGATGTTTATGACATAGATTTTTTGGCAATTGCAGCTCAACTTGGATAATTTATTTGGCTAGTTGCTCTTGTCAAGCTTTTTATGTGGGGCAAAATTCTAGGCCTTTCAGGCGTAGAATTAGTGAACACTTGAGTGATATCAGGATACACAAGCAAACTAGTGCACTATATAAGCATATCTGTAATCATCAGACTGGTTCATTTAAATTTACTATTATTGATTGTATTGTGCATAAAAACAATGATCTAGCTGGTTTACATCAAGTTTTGGGCATCAAAGATAAAAAGTGGATTGTTAACTGGGTGGGCTTTTTCCTCCCGGTTTAAATGAATAATTTTGATTACTTTATTTGTGTACTATTTGCATTGGTCTCTGTCCTAATTGTACACCTATATATTTATGGGCTGCTTTTGATTGCAATGGTCTTTACTTTTTTTGTCACACTGAGGAAGGCTGTTTAGCCAAAACCGGTTTGTGCAGTTTATTTTTATTGCATATGTATATGCAGTCTGTCATTATGGTGTATACTATGTGTATTTTTTAATACACTTATTTTCAGACAGGATTTGTGCTGGCTCTCTTTTTTGGTTTACTTATAAACAAAGACATTGGCAACCTTCAAACAATGGACCCCATCCAGTTTGGGTTTGTGAAAGGCCGATCTTGTCACCTGAACATGACTGACTTCTTCGAATCAGTCTCCAGAGCTGTGGATGAGGGTAAGGCGGTCCACACAGCCTATCTGGACCTGGCCAAGGCCTTCAACTCCATCCCCCACTCTGGAATCATGATAAACTTACTAAGCTGGGTATGAATCCCTACGTCATTCGGTGGGTTGCCAACTGGCTTACTGACAGAACCCAGATTGTAAAAGTAGCCAATTCCAAATCCAGCTCCAGACAAGTGACAAGTGGAGTACCACAGGGTTCAGTACTGGGACTGCTCCTGTTTGGCATCTACTTCTTTGAAGTACAGGCCAATACTAAGGGACTCTGGCTAACAAAGTTCGCAGATGACTGCAAACTGGGAGCCATTACTGAATCCCCAAATGATGTGGATATTCTACAAAAGGGCCTTACAGAAACAGATGCTTGGTGCCAGAGCCATGGGCTCAATCTTAAAGCCAAGAAATGTATAGTTATCCCCTTTGGGAAAAAAACATGTATCCATGAATTACCAGATAGGTGGCAGTACACTAAACACCGAAAGTGTGAGGAGAGACTTAGGGACACAGGTGGACAGTGGTCTCACCTTCGATAACCACATTGCCACAATAGTCAGGAAATCCTTCTATATGGCACACCTCATCACTAAGGGCTTTTAATCCAGAAAAAAGGAGGTCATTGTCCCACTGTACTCATCCCTCATTAGACCCATTATAGAGTACAACGCCCCATTTGGTATGTACCTTATAAGACATCTGCAACAGCTGGAAAGGCCACAGAAATACCTCACTAAAAGAATCACAGGCCTAAAGCAGACTCCCTATGCTGACCATCTAAAAAATCTCCAGCTATACTCTCTGGCATATGGTCTACTCAGAGGTGATCTCTACTTAACATACAAGGCCATGTCAAACCATGAGCTGTTGGACATGCTCAACTTAAAGAAATTCCAATCCCTCAGAGCCTCAAGCTCCAGGGATCTAAACCTTGTCATCACAATGAACAAAACATGCTGGAGGGATAGGTTCCTGACCTAGAGACTCCCCATACTCTGGAATAGACTGCCTATACATGTCAAGCAGAGTGCCTCCTTGGCCCTCTTCAAAAGGAACCTTGACAATTGGATGGGAGAAAGGAAATTCACCCTGGGGATCATGTCAGTCGCCCTGCTAGACAGGGGTCCAGGGAAGTAAATATTGTGGGAAGAAATATTCAGGTTATGGCTAGGCTTGTATAGGCCCTAGGGCTGATAGCCTAGTACCAACCTATGAACCTAAGGTTGCAGAATTGCAGAGAAAACAGAAATTACTAGCTTAGGTTAAAACAATTCTTAAATGTGCTGTGATCTTGTTGTACAGAAAACAAGCATAAAGCAATTGTGGGACTGTTACCAATGTAGTGTTGGAAGCTGGCAAATTTACATTCAGAAGGAGAGACTATACTGAATGAGATCCTCTGAAACCAGGGAATATAGCTGCATGAGTTGGAGGTAGTCCTTGTGGATGTTAAATATTACATGAGCACATTCAAAAAGTGCAGAGATTATATTCTATTACATGTATAAGAAAGACACTGACACCACACACACACACAACTAAAACACACACAGAAGAAAGCACAATACTGAGCTTATCCTTCTGATCTCCCAGTGACAAAGGCTAG
Organism: Protopterus annectens; assembly: GCF_019279795.1. NCBI lineage: Eukaryota > Metazoa > Chordata > Ceratodontiformes > Protopteridae > Protopterus > Protopterus annectens. The sequence continues at coordinate 1,787,904,890 of NC_056737.1, read as the reverse complement.
TGTGCTTACCTGTTGAACCACTCACACATCCATGTCTTCTCTAACTTTGGCAGCAAACAAAAAATACAGCACACAAACACTTTCTTTATTCTTTGTTGGGCAGGTTAGTCACCCAAGACTATTGTCCTCTTTTTAGGTGAGGCTCAAAGTGGTATTCATACTGACTAGAGGAAATTTAGGCAAGGCACTTTGTCTATGGGCACTTTTATATCCACCTCTGCTACAACCATCTCAGGAAGATGGGACTTCAGCTTAATATCTCATCCAAAAGGTAGAACAGTCATAAGAGCAGCCCCTCCCTATGCTAAATTGCTAATATTGGAAAATGAATCCAAGAACCAGGTGTGGAAATAGAAAACATAGCCTTCTGATCTCCCAGTGACAAAGGCTAGTGTGCTTACCTTTTGAACCACTCACACATCCATGTCTTCTCTAACTTTGGCAGCAAACAAAAAATACATTTTAAGGTTAACTTCTTTCAAGATATCAACCAAACTTTATAAACCAGTGCATCTAAATTGCCATCAAAACTACAATATAATGCTTAATAAGACAGTAAGTGTACAAACAGAAACATCATGCCACTCAGGTCTAAAATAACTATATATCTGGGTTTACAGTGTGGGAAGTTGGAAACTCACAAGTTCCCACATCCCAGCACAAATAAATCAGTACCCATTTAAAATCATTCCACATGTACAAGAAGGAGTCTATAGTTTCATCAACACTTACAACGTCATCTATTATACAGGCATTCCTATATGCACTTATATTTAATATTATATTGACAAAGAACCTACTATATGATATGTGCAAAATAAATATATCACATTTGAAAGCACCCTTTTACAAAATAATCATGTCTAATAATAAGATATACATATATGTAAAAACATTTGAAACCTGCTTGTTTGTCTGTAATAAAGATAATGAAGATAATGAAGGGACAGATGACCGTGGCTAAATAAATCCTTCCACTATGTACAGGAATACTATGCACACCTTGCAGTCCAGCATAAAAAATACTTGTTCAGACTACACCTGCTGCATACTCATGCTGCTATGTACCCTGCAGATAAATAGCTTACATTAATTTTGTTTGTATATGTTGTAAGTACTCTTGATGCAACATGACTGCAGTCATTTTGCATGTTATATAAACAGAATATTTTTTCAGTAGTTATGCATTTGTCACAAACTTCATCAGTACTTGTCAGTTCATTGTTTATACATAAACAGAATTTATTTTCAACTTTTATGGTTTAGTTGCAAGGTCATTCTTTTTTTGTTTTGTTTTGTTTTGTTTGTTCATTGTTACTTTTGCCATTGCTGTCTTTGCCTTCTTGGCCCAAATCATGGTAGAAAAGTCTTAGGATCAGTTCACTTCTCTCATTTATAAATGTTTAAATAAATAAACAAACAAATAAATATAATCATTTTCAATCCAGCAGGGCTAGCTGATCTAGCTTTAACCATATGAAAAATGTCAACCCTCCAGTGAATCCAACAAGAGGGGTACAGGTATAATAGAATCCCTTGCCCTAATCTCAGCTCCCAGAAAACCAGTGGGACAAATAGTTGCCTTAAAAATAACAGATCAAATTTGATTGGATGATTCTATACTGACCCTCTTCCTTTGTCAAGAAAGATCAACCTATTATCTCAAAAGGCATGCTAAAATAAAGATGTCAAAGCTATGACTTTATAGCAGGATAACAAAAACAATTTCATCATACACAGGAAATAAACAAGGAGCCTCAACTTTGTAGCACAGAGGAATAGTGCCCCGACTGTGATGCCAATGCTTGATTCCTGGTTTGGATTCGATGGTCGGTAGAAAGGAATACCTTTTTGTTAACTCACCCGCTCCAAGAAATGCAATCTCCTGCCATTGATTCACCATGCCATTGGTGATAGGGCAGTGCAATAATAATGGGGCAGATAACAAATAAAATTCAGCACAGAAAGGGAAGGACTGGCTGATGCTACATGTGATGATATGCATGTGATGTCAGTAGCACCAACCAGGTAGGGTATACAAAAAAATCTCCAGTTATATAGGACAGTGTATGTGATACTGCCAGCTGCTTTGCTTTGAACCACTTTTTCAACACAGCAGTGGAGTGGTGGCACCACTGGTGGTTATACAAGGGCAGAAAGGAAAAAAAATGGAATATTAGGAACAGACTTAAGTGCAGATGATGGGAGACAATAACATTTTGAAAAAAAAAGAGATCCACAAATAGCATTTTAAAAGTAACACCTTCATTCTATATGACATTCAGAGTGTATCTTATCTCCCCCATGTCTAAGTTAACAATTGCATTGACATTAGCAAATTATGTTTTTAAGTTTGTAGACAGCACAACCTCTGTATACTAACTCCAGCTCTCTTATTGAGAGAGTGTGGCTTACATTTTCTAATCCCCTGTCCTGGAAAGGGGGGGGGGGGGCAAACCAGCTACTGAATGACCAGCATACAATTTTTGCAGGCTGAACTACTCAATTCATTCAGCACAAATTAGGAATTCTATACCTTATAGGTAGCTTTGTGGGCAAACACAGTTGACATCTGCAAAGCATCCCTTAGGATATACTGCAAGGGAAAATAACTTACAATCAAGCTAAGCAGTCTGTAACAAAATGTGCAATTGCCATTAAGAGCAACACAGCAGTAGGTAATCCTCATTCCCCCCACTATGCAGTCTTGTGCCTTTCAATGTATCAAATGACAGAAGCTCATCAGAGTCTGCAACATTTTCTTGTAACATGAATAGTTTAAAAAAGGAAATGAAAGTGAATAAACATATTAATCATTACAGGTAGCACTTTATATTTAGTGTAGGAGGACCTACTGTATTGTTCAATTAATTACTTCATCCATTGTATCATATTTGCTATAAAATGTGTTACACAAAAAATGTATTCCACAGCTATGTGTACAGGTGTAGCACAGGCAAACAAATATGCATTCCTTTTCTTCTTTTTCACATAGCTGAGGAGGAAATTTGTTAAAACATAGAGCAGTCTCAGCAGAAGCTGAAAAGATTAACCAAAGGTGCTTGTGAGTATGAAAAAGTTATTACTTTTTAATAAATCATTATAAAGGAGGCTATGTGTACTGTGTTCCATTCTGTAGCAAATGAAAGGAAGGTAGTATGTCATTTTTTTATAGTCATTGACATATGAAAAGTAATAGGAATGGAAGTTCAGAAATGCTTAAGTACCACTATACAACTTTTGTAGCACAGCCAAGAGTAGTAACATTTAGGAGTAACATTAGGCAGTGGGAAATGTGTTACTGTTTTGTGCAGTATACTTGCTTACTAGATGCTCACTAAGTACTGTCAACAAAATAAAAATTGATGTAACACCAAATTATGAGCACTTTTATTGCTTCCATTTAGTGTCTTTCTCTTCCCCCATCTGTATTTTAATGTAATTATGCATTGTATTCCATTTATTATTTTCTTTTTCTTTCTCTCCTTTTGTTCCCCTTCCATGGGTCCAGAGATCTCAGGGCAGCCTAATCACATGCCTCCTAGGACAGATAATATCCCAAATCTCCCTCTGCCTGCCTGGGGATAACCTCACAGGGCCAGGTCATTGGTCTCAGTCCATTGGTGTCCTTGGTGTGGCACAGCCTGGAAAGCCTTGAAAGCCATAAGCTTTAGGACCTGTTTGAAGATGTAATTGAGCAGGTAGTGGAGAGGAATCTTCAGCCTATGCAAGCCCTCCAATGGGTGAAAGGCTTGCAGCCCCATTTGTCTCTGATCACTGAGCCTCCAGAGGCCTCTGCCACTATGCCATTGGAGTCCTTTACTGCAGATGCATCACAGTGGGAATATTAGAGATCCTCCAGACCTAGCTAAGAACTGCTCCAGCACCACCTCACCCTCCCTTCATTTCAGCTCCTCTGTCCTTTCTCCTCTCTCTTCCACTCTCCACCTTCCTTCCTTGACTTAAAAAACAAATTGAAAAATAGGGGATCTGTTTACTCACAAAGACATAGTAGTCCAATCTTTCAACTCCTCTAGCACAACCCTCTTGATGTCTTCCTTTGGTGTCCATTCTGTTCTGTCTCCCTATTTCCAGCCTTCCTATCTTTCCTGTTCATACCTTACAAGGATACAATCAGGATATCTATATAAGGAAAACCTCATAGAAATGACACAACTTCATTATCTTTTTTTTTTAATTCATTCTGCACAGCTGTGTTGAGTACTGCTTACCTTAAATATCTCCCACTAATGTATGTTGGCTTGCACAGTCTCACATTGATACACAACTTGTGGAAATGGCTGAAAGTAATTGAGACTTTACACACAGATGCATTCACACAGACCTATAATATTTTAGTCCATTTTACAGACTTATAAACAGTCCAAAAGATAACATTTCTGCACAGGCTTTCAGTTTGCTGCATGCAGCACCAATACCTGTTGCTTTATATATTTGCATGTGGGGGTAGATGTGCTTCTGCTGAAAAGCCATGTTCAAATACAAACACCATCACTATGAATGCTACAATACCTTTCTGCCTTTGTTTTCTTCACAGTTTGAGCAAACCCAGCTAGCTATGCTTAGTTTCTTCCATCATATTTATCTGTCGCAGTACACTTTGCATGATCTAGTGCAACAAGTCAAGGTTGTAGCACGAAAAAGATCTTCTTCTTCTTCTTTCAGCTGCTCCCATTAGGGGTCGCCACAGCAGATCAACTGTTTCTATTTCTTCCTGTCCTCTGCATCTTGCTCTGTCACATCAACCACCTGCATGTCCTCTCTCACCACATCCATAAATCTTAGGCCTTCCTCTTTTCCTGTTACCTGGCAGCTTCATCCTTAGCATCTTTTTCCCACTATATTCTGCATCCCTCCTCAGCACATGTCCAAACCAAAGTAATCTTGCCTCTCTGGCTTTGTCTCCAATCCTTCCAACCTGAGATGACCCTCTAATATATTTATTCCTAATTCTGTCCATCCTCGTCACACCCAGTGCAAATCTTAACATCTTCAACTCTGCCACGTCAAGCTCTGACTCCTGCCTTTTTGTCAATGCCACTGTCTCCAACCCATATAACATAGGTGGTCTCACTACCCTCTTGCAGACCTTCCCTTTCACTCTTACTGGTACTTGTCTGTCACAAATCACTCCTGACACCCTTCTCCACCCACTCCATCCTGCCTGTACTCTCTTCTTCACCTCTCTTCCACACTCACCATTACTCTGAACTGTTGATCCCAAGTACTTAAACTCATTCACCTTCACCACCTCTACTCCCTGCATCCTCACCATTCCTCTATCCTCCCTCTCATTTACACACATATATTCTGTCTTAGTCCTGCTGACCTTCATTCCTCTCGAGCATATCTCTACCTCTCAAGGGTCTCCTCCACCTGTTCCCTACTCTCACTACAGATCACAATGTCATCTGCAAACATCATAGTCCACAGGGACTCCTGTCTGATCTCGTCTGTCAACCTGTCCATCACCATTGCAAATAAGAAAGCCTCAGAGCTGATCCTTGATGTAATCCCACCTCCACCTTAAACACATCTGTCACTCCCACCACAGACCTCACCGCTGTCACACTACCCTCGTACATATCCTGTACCACTCTTACATACTTCTCTGACACTCCCGACATCCTCATACAATACCACAAATCCTCTCTAGGCACCCTGTCATATGCTTTCTCTAAATCCACAAAGACACAATGCAACTCCTTCTGACCTTCTCTGTACTTCTCCATCAACACTCTCAGAGCAAACATTGCATCTGTAGTGCTCTTTCCTGGCATGAAACCATACTGCTGATCACTAATCATCACCTCCCTTCTTAACCTAGCTTCCACTATTCTTTCCCATAACTTCATGCTGTGACTGATCAGTTTAATCCCTCTGTAGTTACTACAGCTCTGCACATCACCCTTATTCTTAAAAATTGGTACCAAAACACTTTTTCTCCATTCCTCAGGCATCCTCTCACTTTCCAAGATTTCATTAAACAATATAGTTAAAAACTCCACTGCCATTTCACCTAAACACCTCCATGCTTCCACAGGTATGTCATCAGGACCAACAGCCTTTCCGTTCTTCATCGTCTTCATAGCTATCCTAACTTCCTCCTTGCTAATCCACTGCACTTCATGATTCACTATCCGCACATCATCCAACCTTCTCTCCCTCTTATTCTCTTCATTCATCAACCCCTCAAAGTACTCTTTCCAGCTGCTCAACACACTCTCCTTGCTTGTGAGTACATTTCCCTCATTATCCTTTATCACCCTTACCTGCTGCACATCTTTACTAGCTCAGTCCCTCTGTCTAGCCAATCGGTACAGGTCCTTTTCTCCCTCCTTAGTGTCCAACCTTTTATGCAACTCTTCATACGCCTTATCCTTAGCCTTCACCACCTCTCTCTTTGCCATGCACCTCATCTCCTTAAGATAGAGATGGGAAAATGCCATACACAAAAAAAATATGTGTACCTCTGTAGAGAGAGAAAAATATCATTAACTCAAATTCAAGAATAGAAGTTGGACTTATTTTGTTCTGTGCTGCATTGTAAGGAAAATATTTTTTAAACAAATACAGCACGTTTGCCAACATTCAAGATAAAAGTCAAATCTTCCCACTGCAGTCACTGGTTAATAGCAATGTAGTTTAAATATATGTTAAAAAAGTTCTTAGAAGTAGAAGCAAGAGTGATTGGTTAACAGTTCCTGATTTACAACCATAGATTTTTGACACCTCAAGAAGAATGTGGGAGAGGGTCTGTTAGCACCAGGACTAAAAAATTGGAAGCCTTAAAGGCATGCACTTAAGCTAGATTATTTTGTTGAGCATTTACAACTACTGTTAACGAGGTAAGACATCCTCAGAGAAAACTATTCAGAGTAATTCATGCAAAAAAGTGAAAATGAAAATAGGTTCCAGAAGCTGTGCAAAATGCCTCTGGTTCACATTACTGCCATTCTATTTACATGGAAGTTTAAAAAAACATGTTTTTTTTTATGTCTAGCATGACTTGTATAAGGACAACTTGAAGTGAATTCCGTAAACATCCCTCCACATTTTACAGCAGAAGATCCATTGAGAAATATTAACCGTAACCACTTAAAGATTCCGATGCAATAAAATAGTCAGAGTAAAAAGACATAACTAAATAACTGAGATGTAGTGACAAGTACAGTTTATTTATCCTTTTTGCTGATCAGGTTAGTCCCACTAGATCAATGGCCTCTTTTCAGGGGAGACCCAAAGTGGTATTCATACTGACTAAGGAAAGTTTGGCCAGGACACCAGGTAACTTTTCCTACTCTTTCTGATAAGTGTCATGGGATCTTTTACTTCAACCTGAACTACCACTAACTCACTTAGATGGGGCCTTGATTTAATGCTTTATCCAAAGTAAGGCACATTCAAGAGTGCACCACCCTCTTTAGACTGCACTATAGTATCAGCATTGGAACATTAATCCAAATACCTAATGTGGGAATAGAACCCACAGATTTCTTCACCAAAGGGAAGTGTACTGCCTATTGAGATACTGTGATCCAAATCAACATATGTGAATTTAACCCCCTCCTCTGGAAGACAGGACTATTAAACACAAAAACTGTACCAAGCAAATGCAGCAACATGAACTGCCTACCACTCTTATTTGGGGTTTGCTGAAATAACACCAAAATAATTTATTTAGACCTGAGTGGTTTGTGGTAGCACCATAGCTTTCAGCTAATTTAGTCAAGAATTCTGGATAAGGCTAAAAGCAATGGTGGTGAGGGTTACAATTAGGAACAATTTTTAAATATTGATCTAATTCACTAAAAAGTTAATATAACAAGTTTTGTATCAATATGTCTTTTGTGAATAATAAGTGTAAAACACTAATGGCTAACATTACTGACTGACTGGAATAATGAGTGATTTACCAGAAAATGAAAAATGTTTTGAGAGACAAGGCAAGCATTTGAAGCAAGATCAGGGATATTCTGCAAAAACAGGGATAGCTGAGAGGTATGGGTAGCAGTCAAAAGGGACTGTGTGGTCATAATACGTTTTTGGATGTGTAGGATTTTAAATGATATACTTATGATTTCATGAATGTCATTCTAACTGCCAATAAACAGGTCTCAGCAGAAGAATTTAAAATGTGTAGTTTTAATGACTGAGATTATTAAAACTACATATCCTTAAATTCTTATGTCGAGGCTTCTTCATTTCCAAATAGTTTAGTATGGTTTTACATTACCGTTATAGCCATTGCACCGGCAAACAAAAGGATTAAAGAAAATGCAGCTATTTTCAGCTCTCCATCTTCAGAATATGAAATGCTATACTATCACTCAAAGGTGGAACAAATGAGCAAAATTTAAACATTTACTAATAATTAGGGAGGGAGCTCATAGCATGGTTAAAATGCTACTTTACACTTCTTTTACCACATTCTCAGCTCTAAAATCATTAGAGAATCTTAGGAAAAACAAATCAAGTTTCAAAAGTCCAAGACCACAGATGAACAAGACAAGCAACTCCCACAAATAAAAAAAATATTACATCCAAGACCACAGATGAACAAGACAAGCAACCCCCACAAATAAAAAAAAATTACAATCACCTTTAGTCAGCATTGAATAATCAAGTGATACTGATAAGAGCAGGCTTGCAATATCATAAATACCATATCATCCATAACACCAACAAGAAACAATTAAAGAAACTACAACCATAGTCAAATTTCCATCTTCAAAATATAGAATACAGCACTGCCTTGCACATCCTGTGACCATACAAATATCTCATTGCTTGGCCATCTCTCCCCAGTCACATGAAACAATGTTGAAACCAATTAATATGCATGCTATTTTCCTCTTTACTTTTACAGTGATCATAGAGATTTGGATTTCATTTGAGATTATTATTAAAAAATACAGCAAAAACACTGAGAGACATTTGACGAACAAACAACTCATAGTGAAACACACAGCATGAGCAACAGTAAGCATTGCTTCCTTTGAAACTCACATTTATTGAAAATACATCTGGCAACACATTAAACTACAACAGACATGCAGGAATTCATAGGCAAGTAGCATATAGTGAAGCACTTATTAGGGACTGTCTGAGGGAATTCAAAAGACAATTGTGTAATTAATTTGCTAATACCATGGGACAGCCTACTGGACACAAATATCTCTTTTCAGGGGCAGCAGAGGAGCACTGTCTTTTGAAATTATATTGTTAGACTCACACTAGACAAATGAAGGCTGTGGGAAACAAAAGCAGCACTACAGGAAGGATCTTATTAACAGCTCATAGCCTTAACTCTTCTGCAGTATATACCAAACTGTTGTAGCCCAATACATTGCAGTTCACACCCTCGTACCTGTGGAAAACAAGTTAAATTAAAAATGCTTTCATAGTTAGTATTATAAAATTAAACTTGTAAAAGTCACTCTGTGCAGTTTACTAACAGACAAGCACACTGTCAACAGTCAACAAAACAAGGAAATCAAGGATTGTATGCAAATAACTTAACATAATCCATATGCTAAAGCTCCTGTTCACTACAAGTGATTCCTTCATTTACACCATAACTACTCTGCGGTGCAAGATACAAACACACACACACCCGTCTTTCCTGACCTAGAGTAGTCCAAATACAGGCTTTGCTGTATTCTGGACTTTTGGAAAGTTCCTGTGTTGCCCATTTCCTTTCTTGGATAAAGGGGGGCTTCTTTGTTCACCAGTGGCAGTGGGGAGCTTGGAGCAGCCTATCTATCCCTGGAGGAGTGTTCCCAGCACAAGAATCTGGTAGTCTATTGGCTGTTTTGGGACAATTTCTAGCTCTTTCAAGTCCCCCTGTATAAAACCCGCTTTAGCGCAGCATCAGGCAGCGCCGCTTAATTGGGTTTAAACCATTCTTGGCTCCACAAAGTCTGCTCTTCACTTTTTCCCTTAGAACTGATCTAGTTCTCATAATAAACACCCTATTCCCACTCTAAAGCCTGGCACTTGCTCACTAAAGCAATTATACAAGTCAGCACTAAAAAATTAAAAGCACTACACCCTCAGAAACTCCCATTGAGTACTTTGTTCCCCATTGGCCCTTTTTTTCAATTATAAAGGAATTCCCAATACTATTCTAGCATGTCCAAAGGTCAGTTGTCAATCTCCTCTCTGGTCCAGCTGGTGAATCTGGGAATCTTGAGGCAATGTTACAACTGCTTCATGTACACAGACAACCCTCTCCTCCTCCCAACAAATTCCAACACATGTGAGAGATGCAACCATATAGCCAAACTGGAGGCTAAGCTCTCTCAACTCAGTACTGCTGCAACCAGTCAGGAGGAGAAGGAAACCACACTCACTACAATTCCAGTCTCACATAGACTTACCACGACAGCAAACCAAACACATAAACACACAAAAACATACTCGGAGGCTCTAAATAAATATCTGCCTAAGCAGCAGAGACCTCCAAAGCAGACACCCAAGCAACCGCTACCCCAAAACAAAACACGTGCAACACATAGCTCACAAAGCCAGTGTGCCAAACAGTCACAGCCCTTAAGGCTAAACAACACACCTGATACACTTGTAATAGGTGACTCTATCGTCAGGCACACTGACGTCCCGCTCACCAGGGTGAACAAGGAGAAGGTCACGGTGAGATGCCTGTTGGGCGCTAGGATCCGCAACATAACACAAGCACTCATGTCACTCCAAGGCAAGTACAAATATGACTCAGTCATTGTCCATGCTGGTGTGAATGACCTGAGACGTACCTCCCTGGGCTACATGAAAAGAGACAAAGATGAGCTCTCTGAGCATGTAGCCCAGGCCAGTATGACCCTGACCTTGAGTAGCATCTTACCCTCACCAAGAATGATGCCACAATATGAAGACAAGATGATCAATTTCAACAATTGGCTTAAGTATTGGTGTCATTCAAAGGGGATCCAATGCCTGTCTGCATGGGATGACATGCTCGACAAGCCATGATGCTTCGCTAGGGATGGCTTGCATCTGTCACCTCTGGGCTTTTGGATATTGACAAAGGCTCTTGCCACCCCCATAGTGCCTTTTTTAGGCAAGGCTCAAAAGACAAACCCACCTGCTTAGGTATCACAAGGGATAAGAAACTAAGAGTAATGCTACTCAATAACCAAGTAGGAAAGGAAGGTGCCGGCTGAACAAGTAACCAAAATGAAAGCACCCAGTCAACAACGAAGTAACACAAAACGAAGGTTTAATTGGGCATAGAACAAAAAAGTCCACAACACAATAGACAATAATAATCAGTGTAAAACAATCCACACATCAACGCTATCCTATCCTTCTTCAGCATGAAATGCAAATCACAACCGAACCGAAACCTTAAATAATAATATAGAATCACTACTCCCCCTGCTGTAGCAAATGATAGTGCAAACTATATGAATGTTTTCAAAAAAAAAAAAACTGTAAAAATGAATTGATATCATACCCATAATTTTTCTGCTTTTAAGTTTTCAAGTTTCAGTTAAAAATTAAGGAAATCATATTCCAGATTCAGGATATTTCAAGCTGAAGAAGAAGGACACGTTGATGATTGTGTGTTTTTTGTTTTTTTGGCGCGTATGTCTGGACCTTTTTGACCTTTTGTTCTATGCCCAATTAAACCTTCGTTTTGTGTTACTTCGTTGTTGACTGGGTGCTTTAATGCTACTCAATGCCAGAAGTCTAAACCTCAAGATGCACGCACTCGAAACTCTCCTTAGCATGGAGAACATCGATATCTGTGCAGTAACAGAAACCTAGTTCAAGGCTCCCGAGAGCACACCAGCACTACCAGGTTATACCTCATACCATGTTTTTCGGCCCAAAAACTTGGACCGAACCACAAAAGGAGGGGGAGTATCAATATTCGTCAAAGATACCCACACCTCCAGGTTGGTGGCACAGCACGAAGCATCAGAGACTATCCATGTGCAACTAACAGTGGGTAAAACTGCCTTCCAATTTATAGCCTGCTACAGACCACCCTCCCAAACCCAGGAACCCCACTCAGCATTCTTGAGAACACTGGAAAATATGAAGGTCTCTCCAAACACCATTATATTGGGTGACTTCAACTACCCTAACATAGACTGGGAGCATTACTCTAGCTCCAACACCCTAGCCCAAAGGTTCCTAGTATTTATAAACTCAAATGCAATGGAACAACTTTTTGCCACTCCCATAAGAGGGGAAAACATACTGGACCTGATCATCACCAACATGGGGACTCTATGCTCCTGACCAGAAGCGTATCCCTCACTGGTAAGATCAGACCAAAAACTAATCTCACTAGATATTTACATCCCGACTCCAGCCCCTGCCCAGAAAACCACAGTGAAAAACTTCTCTAAAGCAAATTTCACACTGCTCAAAACCGAGGTGGAATCCTTCAAAGCCCCCAGGCCTGTGGAAAATATGGTCCAGACCGCAGAATCCTTTATAAACGCATTCTATGAACACCTTCAGGAATGCATGGATCATGCAATCCCAAATAAAACCAAGACTCAATCTGCCAAAGTTAGGCATCCTGTCTGGTGGAACCCAGCCATAAACAAACTATACAATAGAAGGAGGAAGCTACTACATGATAGAGCAAACTCCCAAAAAGGGAAGGCATCTCTGATCAGTATTAGCAAAAAACTACGGGCACTCATAAAATCGTCTAAGGCCAGCTTCGAGAGAAAAATTGCACAGGACACTAAGGATAATCCCAAGGCTTTCTTTAGTCATGTTAGGAACCTGGGTGGAAATTCCCAGATATATTCAGAGTTAGTCCAAAATGACAGAAAATACACCGAACCCACAGAAATTGCCAACATCCTAGCTGACAGGTTCAGTGCAAACTTCCCTCCCCTTCCCCACCAAAAGGGCAAATATCTATCCCAGCAGAGTGCTGCCCCCCTGACATCTCAGATGCTCAGGTAAGAGCCGCCCTCTCCAAAGCAAAAAACACAGCATCAATGGGACCAGACGGTGTCCCGGGCTGCATCCTACATGAACTCCAAGAAGAAATAAACCCAAATATAAAACTACTGTTCAATCTCAGCCTTACCACAGGATATGCACCCAAAGAGTGGCGTACAGCAACAGTGGTCCCTCTCCACAAAGGTAGTGCCTCAATGGATACTGGAAACTATCGCCCCATAAGCTTGACTAGCTTGGTCTGCAAAGCTATGGAAAGGATCATCATGGACCTCATAAATAAAAATATTGGGGACCTACAGACACTGGATCCTACCCAGTTCAGCTTTGTTGAGGGTAGATCCTGCCTCTTAAACCTGGTTGATTTCTTTGAAACAGTCACCAAGGCCATTGACGAGGGGAAGGTGGTCCACACAGCCTACCTGGACCTTGCAAAAGCCTTCGATACAATACCCCACTCGGGCATTATAGATAAGCTCACCAGCTTAAATATAAACCCCTATGTCACTAGATGGGTTGCAAACTGGCTCAAGGACAGAACCCACATGGTTTGAATTGCTGGGGCCATGTCAGACTCCAAACCATTTACAAGTGGCTTCCCACAAGGCTCAGTCCTGGGACCTCTCTTGTTCGGTATATATATCTCGGAGGTACAGGCTAACACGGAAGGACTGTGGCTGACCAAGTTCGCAGATGACTGCAAACTGGGCACCATAATCGACTCTCCAGCTGACACAAGCATCCTACAAAAGGGCCTCATAGAAACAGACAACTGGTGCCAGAGCTATGGCCTCAAGCTAAATGCCAAAAAGTGTATAGTCATCCCCTTTGGCAAAAACAAAGTGCCCACAAATTACCACATAGGTGGTAATCCATTAAGTATGGAAGAAGTAATTAGGGACCTGGGGACCCAAGTTGATAGCAATCTCTCATTTGACAACCACGTGGCCAAAGTGGTTAGAAAAACATTTTATATAGCCCACCTAATCATGAAGGGATTCACATCTAGATCAGGGGAGGTCATCGTGCCTCTTTACTCATCCCTCATCAGGTCCATAATTGAGTACAATGCCCCTTTTGGGATGTACCTTACCAGACACCTGCAGCAACTGGAAAGACCCCAAAAGTACCTCACCAAGAGGATCAAAGGCTCAAACAGATGCCATATGCTGCCCGGTTAAAGAAACTCCTGCTCTACTTAGTGGCATACTGCCTGCTCAGAGGTGATCTGTGCCTGACGTATAAAGTCATGTCCAACCCGGAATTAATGGACATGCTGCTCCTCAGAAAATCCAAATCCCATCGAGCTATGCGCTTGAGAGACTTGAACCTCAGCACTGAAATAAATAGGACATGCTGGAGGGACAGCTTCATAACCCAGAGGCTCCCTTCACTCTGGAATAAAATCCCAGTCCAGGTTAGGCAGAGTCCCTCATTGACTCTCTTCAAGAGGAATCATGATGAGTGGAAGGGATATAGTAGATTTACCCCGGGTATCACTTCTGTGTCACTGTTAGACAGAGGCACAGTATACTAACCTCGAAAAAGGGCATAGCAAAATTCATTTAAAATGGGTGGCGAAAGCCAAACACACTCTGGCTAAGCTTATAAATGCCCTAGGGCAGATAGCCTAGTATGAACCTATGAAACTATGAACACGCACAAACAGCACACACACACACATATGCACACGCACACACACACACACACACACACACACACACATATGCACACACACACACACACACACACACACACACACACACACACACACACACACACACACACACACACACACACACACACACGTGACAATCAGTTATAGCCCCTTGTAAACAAATACATAAATGAGTATATTTCAATTCATTACTGTGTGAATCATGCAGCACATTCTATTGCACAGCCACCATACTGTCCAAAGCCCTTGGGTGAAGAATGAGACAACCACCGAACAATCAGAAACAGATTTTAAATCTTTCTCTTATATAATTAGAAAGCTGCATTAGCATGCACTTTCTGAAGGACAAAATTTGCCAGAAAGCCACAAGTTTTATAAGGATCAGACCAAAATAATTCTCAATTTCTTTGCTCAAGAATTATGAACAAAGACAAAATAATTTGGGAGGATGGGGCATATTTTAAATATTAATCTTTTTTATTTATTAATGCACTAGAGAAAGTGTCATTTTTAAGAATGACCTAGGAGTACTGTCTGAGTGACCTGCTCACAGTCATACCATAGGCAAATCCTTTGAAGCATAGACAGAACACAGTGGAGGGATAGATGCATATCACAGAGAATACCAATCCTTTGGAATCATCTTCCTGTCCACATAAAGCAAAGTACTGCTCTTACACTATTTAAACGTATTTTGGATGAATGGATGAGTAACTACAAATTCACCCCTGGTTTAGCACCCTTGTGCCTTGTGGAGAGGGGCGACATATAAATGCTCATCTCATTTCTGGGCTATTCCTACTTAAAATATAATGACTAAAAACTTAATGGAAATGTATGGCTAGGCTTATATAGATCCTCATGGAGCCATAGTCCAATAAGTAACTATGAAGGTAGGAGGATTCAATCCCTGTAGTTCTGATGACATGATGACATGAAGCAATCTGTTAATAGCTGAGACTTTAACTTTCAGACAACTGTAATTCACTTAAAAGCTACAACAGATGTTGCATGAACATACCTTTTCCGATTTTCTAAGCAAAGGGAACTCTAATGACAAAAAAAAAAAAAAAAAAGATAAGGGAGGTTTGGCAGGTTGCAGGTGCCCTGTGGATACAGGGTTTGATTCTTTCCACCTCCAACTTTGTGACTCTGCCTAAGTCACTTAACCAGAACGCTATAACTGGAGCAATTCAAACACACCTATTTTCCACCTGTTGCTTAATAGAGCTCATACAGACTGTGTAAAAATGTAGAAGAGGAGGCATGCACTTTCTCCTAACTGCTGCTTAATGGATTTTTTAACTTGCAGTAAAAGAGAATTTCCAACTGCTTAAAAAGACCTAGTGGAAAGAGTCAGCTGCACTTAGCAGGGTGAGAAGTTTTTCCTTGTATCCAGGAACTGGGTTACTCATGGGGCACACACTTTTACAGGCGGGCACATGCCCACATAGCAGTAATTTCTAAGCTACTTATTATGTATCCTCTCTTCTACCTGGATACAGTGTTTAATTAATTTTAAGAGAAATAAATGACTGATGAAAAACAATCTAAACTATTTAGCAATTGTTATGTCTCCCTTTCTTGTACTAAATAGAACCAGATTCCACAAACTTTTTTTTGTTGTTGTTAAGACAGGTGCAGATGCTTTGCTTGATGCTGTGTTTGGTTGATATCTGTTTAGTCCACTGCTTTTGGTCAGCTAAACAGATTGTTGATAGGTGAACCAGATTACATAACTTTTGTGGTTTGGGAATATTGTCTTTCCTTGATTTACTGCAGTCTTGGAGTTAATACGTATAATTAGCAGGGAGTGTAGAGGAGCAGCCTCCAACAAAAAATTATGTTTTTTTTTTTGTTTGTTTGTTTTAAGTACTGCATGCACCAAGACTGTTTCTCAGTGCATGTGTAGTGTAATGAGGTAACATTCACATTTTTACTTATTGTGATATTTGTTTGGGGATACTGACAAATGTAAGGGACAAGGAAAGCGAGTAGAATCGTGTATAGATAGATATCCACACACTTACACACACACACACACACACACACACACACACATATATATATATATATATATATATATATATATATATATATATTGATATAAATGTATATGGCTCCCCTTCAAAATATGGAATGCTTACATTACTGAATCCCACTTCATGAGCATGACTTCATTGAATCTTCATTATATCGAGTTCCCGGAATAATGAAAATGAATCCTGGAAAAGGAACCACTTGTCCACGATGGTGAACCTTGCCCTTCCTCCAGTGTATTGTAATCTCAGTGTTGGTATATTTAATTGGAAGGTGTGGTGGATGAAGCCCCCCACTTGAAGGTTTTTTTTTGTTTTGCTGTTTGTTGTTTTTGTCCTAGTGGACAAGTGGTTCCTTTCCTAGGGTTCGTTTTCCTTGTTCCAGGAGTTTGATATAATGAAGATTCGATGAAGTCAGGCTACATCAAGTGGGATTCAATAATGTGAGTATTTGGTGCTTTAAAGTAAACCCATATATATATATATATATATATATATATATATATATATATATATATATATATATATATATATATATATATATTTATATACATATATATATATATTAATACATATGCACATTTGGTGGAGGTCTAAATACATGATAAAGGTAATTTGACAGAGCAACACAATATGGTTGAAGATTTCCAAGATTCATGTCCATCTTTACAGAGCAGTACCTTGAACACTTTGCTATAACTACTGTTTTATTTGGTTTATTTATGTTGATGTACACAAGCCACTGAACGTTAACATGTTGCCTGTATATCATATTCATTTTCATATCATTGCAGTAATATAGTTATTAAATTGTCATCCATTTTACTGATGGTTGCTGAATTACTTGTAGAGAAATAATGTTATGATTGGTCAAAAGAGGATATGTGTGATCGATACACATATTTGCTTTTGTTTTTGTGTTGGGGAGGCAACATTATTGTTACATATCTTAACGTATTTTTATTTAACTTTTACTGAAATTCTTAGGTAAGCTGTGGTTAGCTGCACTGCAGACATGTTTTCTGTGTTCCCTTTTTTATGCAATGCATATATTTGCAACTTTTCTTTTGAAACTGCATCTTAAGTTTGTAATGAATCAGTTCATGTGCTTTAAAATACCTTGGTGCATTAATAAAAAGAAGTAAGCTAGAATGCCACCCCCCCACACACACACGCTCACACAATTTCTCCTTTTATTCCTTACTTCTTCCATGCCTCATCACTTTGTATAAATCGTACTGCTACCCTTTTGTATCTGTAACCTTTCTGACTTTGTCACCCTAACATATGCGTATGAAGTTCTATTTGAAATGCTTTGCAAATGATGTAATGTTTCCATTAACCTTAGCTTATATCTAAGTGCTCAGAAAAACAAACATTATACTTCAGTGCAATTTTACCCAAACATCTGTTTCAATCTGATAGTGATTTTAAGCCTTCATAATGTCTCCTGTGGACTCTCCTGAGTCAGTCAGTAGCCTCTTGTGGCAATGTGTGCTGTTTGAAAGTACTGATACTTTATCTTGAGAATGCATGAAATATAAGCAACATAACTCATCTGATGCATTGTATGTAATTCATAATAACAAACTGTCAAGCTATCATCATAGTTTTTTTTTCAGCAAACACGATGCTTCTAAGAATAGAATGATAATACGGCCTTGCTGTTTTTTACATTATAATTTAAAGGCCAGAGAATTGTCTCTTCACAGGTTAATCTACATTATTTTATTTGTTTCAATGAGTTACCTATTGATATTGAAACAAATACTATATCATCAGAATATAAGACCTAAACATTCAGTCAAAAAGACATGGATTTGTATGATATTTGCATTACATTATTTGCAGAACACATTTGGCTATATGTTAATTGTGTCATTTTGAGCCAGTTTGCCAAACTAAACGATTAGTTGCCTAAACATACCATTTGAAGAATTTCACAAATCTACTTTAAAGTGGATTACTGATAACATTTATGTTCATGCTTCAAAAAGCAATCATGCCACTGCCTTACTTTTTTTTCCCCACCATTACCTTATTTCAAGTGCAATTACTGCAGTACATTTGCTGGAATGCAACAAAAATAAAGCATATCAAATATTTTTAAGTGTATGTCCAATTGCAAATTTTGGGGATACAGGCTGCCATCTCTTCGAAAACAGTTTTAATATATGATTTATTTATTCTTTCATCCAAATAATACACTTGCTGCCAAACTCTTATTTGCAAAATAGTTGATCCTTATGGTATCAAAATATAATATCTTAAGCAATATAAAATTAATGCATTGCATTCTAGCATCTGATAATAAATGGAATTCATTGAAGGTAGCCCTCCTTGATGCTTGTTATCTGGAAAGGAAATTAAGCAATATTAAAGCTTTCCTGTCTTTCAAGGAAATGGGGAAGGGCTTGCAGTCATAGCAACCTACTATGTAAGGACTCAGCTAGCTTAACACAGATCCCTGAGCACTGCATCTGTTAAGATTTGCAGCCTTGTGGGACTGGGCAGGAGGTCTAGTCTCATTTTTTTTCTTAAATAATAAAGCACAACATTAGCTGAATTTGACCTTAACAGATAGTGGCATCAAAGCTTGTCGACTGCTGAAACACCCCATTCATGGTCCCATAGCAGTATGAGATACTTGCTGAAAACAGATTAGTCATATTGGGAGACTGTTCAGAAAAAAACAAGAAAAAAATCATTACCACATAAAAATGTTACCCAGCTTCAGTTTTCAAATGTAGAACAAAAGCTGCCTAAAACTTTTTTGCTAAGACAGACAACTAAAAGACTCCTGTAAGCTTAACTTGGTGACCAAGACTGATGGAAACAATAAGATTTTATTAAACCTTATTATGAACATGAGGAGGTGTTAACTACTGATACAGTGTCACAGAGGAATATCAGTATGTAAAACCCACGGATTACTGCTGATATTTTAATTAGCATGTTACATGCTAACTTGATCAGAAATGTGCATAGAAACCTCCCTAGCTCACCACCATCAGGTCCCACATATCACCAATTACCAAATAATGACAGCTCTTGCCAAAGTTAAGAACACAAGTTATATGGGAAAAGATGGCATTCTTGAGAGCTTCCTAAGTGACATATGGCAAAACATAGTCTATCTATCATAATAGTCAAAAATAAATCCAGGTAAACAGACTATATCCCTGATCTCTGACACTATGCAGTGATGCATTCTATACATAAAGACAGCCTCTCCATGGACATAAATCCACTAACCTTACCAGTAATCTCTGGAATGTTATAACTAAGGCTATTATACAACTGCTGTGGGAGGAACAATTGCATACCTCTCAACTGTACAGATTTTTGCAGAATGCCCAGATTTTTGCCTCAGATTTTTGGTCTATATCTCATAAAATTTCTTGCAAATCGTTGGTAAATCACTGAGGGTTGAAGTCAGAAAATAGTGGCAAACATTGGGGTTTCAGACTTCATACCTTTCAGAAAGATATATATATATGTTAAATGATAGCATTTAGGATGACCTTATGTTTGGAATTGTGGAAGAAAGAGAGAAATATTATAAGATTAGGAAAGGTATTGATGACCAATGTGGTGAACTAGTGCAAAGGAAAATTAAAAAACTTGAAAAGGATTTAGTAGTGTACAAGAATAACACTAGTTACCCTATGCCCAGGTCTAGGCCTAGATTGTGGGTGAGTGAACAGGCAAGTTGTAGGGAAGAAGAAATACATAATGAATACCCAAGGGTAAGTGATGAAGTAAGTAACCTGGAAGATTTTAACGATTATCCCCCTTTAAGGAGATCTGAAAGACTCTGGAATAAAGGTGATTTCCAACAAAACCAGTATTATTCAAATTTTCAGGGGGTAACAAGAAGAGGAGGGGGAGGTACTAACAAGCACAGGTACCACCAGCCCCAATTTGGAAAACGAAGATACCATTCAGGACACCTCCAATCCCTTTAGGTTCACTAAGGGTGATTTTAGTATATACAATTTTAGTTCTATTAAATTGAATGATGAATATTTTAGTTTGTTATCCAGAGGTATGAAATTCATATCCCTGATTAAATGAGCGCTTACAAAGATTTTATTAGATTTTAAGGCATTTTTAAGGAAGATTAATTTTCAACTTCTTTTCAACGGTGATACGGTTAGAAGGCCCAGTAATTAAAGTGAAAAAGAGCACATAAAACCCCCCTTTATATCCTCAAATAAAAAAAATTTTGAGAGTCTGGTTGAAAATTAAATTAGAAATAATTTTAATAAAGTTAGATTAAAAAAAAACTTAGATGGACGAGAACACAAACTTTTAGTGGAACTAAGGAAAGACACAAACATACAAATAAAGAAACCAGACAAAGGGGTGGGATGGATTTAATGGATGCTCTTATGTATGAAGGGAAAATGAATGAAATTTTCAGAGACCCCAGTAGGTACACTAGCAGTTCTAAGAACAAAATTAACATAGCTTATGAAAGGATAGATGCAGTCCTTGAGGACTTCTATACAGAAGGTCTCATTGACAATAAAATATTGAGGTATCCGAAAGTGGAAAAACCAAGAATACCCACTGTATTTGGGATCCCTAAAGTACACAAGAATGGGATGGATCCACCATTGAGACCAATTGTTTCAGCAGAAGGGTCAAAAACCTTTCCCCTTACAAAATATATAGACTCTAAGTTGAAAAATATATGGTTAAAATGTAATAACATCCATAGAGATTCTTGGGATTTTTTAAGGAGTGTGAAACAGGATTTATACTCGGACAATATGTATTGTCTTACTATTGATATTGTGGACCTATTTTCTTGCATTCCAATGGAGAAAGGAAAAGTAATGTTTGAGGAATTCATTTTTGAGGATGGTAGTTTAACACGTGATGAGTGCATGGTGATCATACAGTTGCTGGGTTTAGTTTTAAAGTATAATTTCTTTTATTTTAAAGGGGAGTATTTCCACCAAATCATGGGGGTGGCTATGCGCGCAGCTTGCGCCCCAACATACGCAAATTTGATCCAACCGAAATGGGAAGAAAAATGGGTGCTTGATTCTATATTTAGTTCAAAATGGTCATTATACAAGAGGTTTCTTGATGATATTTGTATTTTTTGGAAGGCACAAAAGGAAGAAATTGGTACTTTTATAGAGTTTTTGAGTAAAAGTACAGGTTTTTTGGAGTTTACACATAAAATAGATGATGAAAAATTAAATTATTTAGATATAAAGATACACAAGAAAGACAATAAATTTAATTCAAAAGTGTATAGGAAAACTACTTACTCAAATTCTTATTTGCACTACAATAGTGCACACCCTTGAACACCAGAAAATACATTTGGTTTGGGGACAATACATTAGATCATCCAGAATGACATCTAATAATGAAGATTTCATGGAAGAAATGAAAATTTTTAATCAAATGTTTAAGAAAAGAAACTATCCAAGCACTTTAACTGAGAAAGTGGAGAAGGAAGTTCTAGAATGAAGGGAGGGGAAATTTTGACCAATTTTAGGTAGCAATGAAGAAAGTATTGAGCAACAACTAAAAATGGATGAGGGTTTCAACAGGACCCTAGTTATAGAATTTAATGCAAGTTCTACCTTAGTTAAAAGTATAATAGAAAAGGAATGGGACAGGTTCACTTCCATTACAGATTTAGATAGAATAGCCAAGGAAAAGTTAAAGGTAGCTTACAAAAACTCCAGTAGTTTAAAGAATTTATTGGAAAGGAATGTCACGACAAGAATAGGAAGTAATAATATGAGAAGAAAAGGAACATTTAAATGTGGGCACTGTGCTCAATGTTCATATATTTTTAACAAAGAAACCATATACTTGGAATGTAGAAAAATTTTATTAGAGGACAAAACATACAGTAATTGTGAAGATACAGGAATAGTGTATTTAGCAAAATGTATGTGCTGTCAAGCATTCTATGTGGGAAAGACGGAATGCAAATTAAAAAGAAGAATTTACGAGCATTTATATGAAGTACAGAATAAAAAAGAAACAAATGCACTTTACAAACATCAAATAGAATGCTTGGATGCAAATTACTTATTTTTTGTATTAGAGAAGGTGAAGAAGGACAAAAGGGGTGGTCTATGGGAAGAAACAATTGAATATAGAGAGCTCTGGTGACAAGTAACTTTGCAAGCTAATAGGTGGCCAGGGCTAAATGACTGTATTTCGATAGCCCCTCTTCTTAAACTAAGAGCTGCCAAATTATAAAGCCCTTGAATATGAGGTTTTGTATTTTCGTACTGTTGTTTCATTCAATCTATTTATTTATTTACATCTTTGTTTGCTCTATTGAATCTTTTAACAGAGGAATAATGAGGTTTCTTTTAATATTTATAAGGTATTAATTATGCATTTATTTACTATATTGGACTTCTTATTTATAGTGTAAACAACTTTTTATTCTTGTTTTAGTTTCTTTTATAAGTTTTTATACAGTTGACAATGTAAAAGTCTTAGAATGCCCTTTCAAATTTATGTACTGTATTTCGCCACAAGATGGTGATATAATCAAGTTTATTATGGCCTTGTTTTTTAACTGATATTATTATCATTGTGCACTAATTTTAAAACATTAGTAGTCTAAATGAATTAATAGTTTTTTTTGTACCTAATATTTAATAAAAGATTTAACAATTTTATACATTTTGTATAAATTTTACACACTATTTATACTGTTTTTAATCACCTTTACCTTGTGTTTAATGTTTTTTCAAAACCAGCTTTAGTCATTTTAATTGATGTGTTTTTATTGGATAAATTTTGATTGGAAAACTTTTAAATACCTGTAGTGTGTCAACCAGCCCACATCCGGGGAAGTTTTAAAACGAAAACATACTGTTTCTATAGAGCGTTAATGTGCTTATGTGCTGTACTGTGTTATACTGTGGAGTGAAAACTTATAATAAATAACTGGAAGAAACAGCTGTTCATAAGCTTTATTGTGGACCTTCCGAGGTTCTATTTTATTTTTTACTGGTTTCAATGTTTTGCGGACCTTTTGGCTTACTTGTGGATTTATTTAGTTCAATTTTGCCATGGAAGGGGACACGAGCTTGGACAGCGAATGAGTGAATCAACGTGATGCCATCGGCCAAACGAGGAAGCTGATTGGCCAATTGTCGCAGTTGATTGACTTGTTGACGCCTCTCAGTTCTTCATTGGCAAATGTGTTTGTCAAAACACAGGGAATGAAGAACCAAGAAGTGAGTAGAGGCAGAACACTAGGATGCCGATATGACGGTGCAATTGCTGGAACTAGTGCAGGTTTTATAAATGGTGGAAACGCGACGGACTTTCGACAAACACCAAATACCCTGAGGCAATCCCAGGAGCGAGGACAATTCAGGTTTAATACTAGCCCATCTCTTCAGCTTGGGGAGGACGTGCATTCATCAGTTAAAAATATGGACTGCAATGACTTCTTAAAGAATGGCCTCAGGTTAGTTTTACAATTAATTTTAAAGAGAAAAACATTAAACCTAAGCCAGCAGCTGATTCATACAAAAACCAGCTAGGCAAGTTTGAAAAACTTTATTTAAATATAAAACTTTATATATTGAAAATAGCTATCTAAAGGAATGTGTTTCTGTGAATATTGTTCCCAAGGGGCTCAGGGTATGCAAATATCCAAACAATGTTGTCCCAGGGAGCAGTTTTCACAAGGAATTAATTATTTTTAACAGGTGTGGTTTGGAAGTTTTGAAAAGCATGATTGAAGAAAACAATAGGGTAAAATGTGATTTATTGAAAGAGATAGATATGTTAAATGATAGCATTCAGGATGACCTTATGTTTGGAATTGTGGAAGAAAGAGAGAAATATTATAAAGATTAGGAAAAGGTTTGATAACCAATGTGGTGAAATAGTGCAAAGGAAAATTAAAAAACCTGAAAGGGATTTGGTAGAGTACAAGAATAACACTAGTTACCCTATGCCCAGGTCTAGGCCTAGATTTTGGGTGAGTGAACAGGCAAGTTGTAGAGAAGAAGAAATACATAATGAATACCAAAGGGTAAGTGATGAAGTAGGTAACCTGGAAGATTTTAACGATTATCCCCCTTTGAGGAGATCTGAAAGACTCCAGAATAAAGGTGATTTCCAACAAAACCAGTATTATTCAAATTTTCGGGGGGTAACAAGAAGGGGAGAGGGAGGAACTAACAAGCACAGGTACCACCAGCCCCAATTTGGAAAATGAAGATATCATTCAGGACACCTCCAATCCCTTTAGGTTCACTTAGGGTGATTTTAGTATATACAATTTTAGTTCTATTAAATTAAATGATGAATATTTTAGTTTGTTATCCAGAGGTATTAAATTCATACCCCTGATTAAAGGAGAGCTTACAAAGATTTTATTAGATTTTAAGGTATTTTAAGGTAGATTAATTTTTAACTTCTTTTCAACAGTGATATGGTTACAAGGCCCAGTAATTTAGCGAAAATAACACATACAACCTCCCTTTACATCCTGAAATAAAAAAAATGTTGAGAGTCTGGTTGAAAATAAAATTAGAAATAATTTTAATAAAGTTAGATTTAAAAAAACTTAGATGGATGAGAACACAAACTTTTAGTGGAACTAAGGAAAGACACAAACATACAAATAAAGAAACCAGACAAAGGGGTGGGGTGGTTTTAATGGATGCTCTTATGTATGAAGGGAAAATGAATGAAATTCTCAGAGACCCCAGTAGGTACACTAGTAGAAGAATACCCACTGTATTTGGGATCCCTAAAGTACACAAGAATGGGATGGATCCACCACTGAGACCAATTGTTTCAGCAGAAGGGTCAAAAACCTTACCCCTTGCAAAATATATAGACTCTAAGTTGAAAAATATATGGTTAAAACATAATAATATCCTTAGATATTCTTGGAATTTTTTAAGGAGTGTGAAACAGGATTTATATGCGGACAATATGCATTATCTTACTATTTATACTGTGGACCAATTTTCCAGCATTCCACTGGAGGAAGGAAAAGTAATGTTAGAGGGATTAATTTTTGAGGATGGTAGTTTAACACGTGATGAGTGCATGGTGATCATAAAGTTGTTGGATTTAGTTTTAAAGTATAATTTCTTTTATTTTAAAGGGGAGTATTTCCACCAAATCAAGGGGGTGGCTATGCAGCTTGCGCCCCATAATATGCACATTTGATCCTAGCAAAATGGGAAGAAAAATGGGTGCTTCATTCTATATTTAGTTCAAAATGGTCATTATACAAGAGGTTTCTGGATGATATTTGTATTTTTTGGAAGGCACCAAAGGAAGAAATTGGTAATTTTATAGAGTTTTTGAGTAAAAGTACAGTTTTTTTGGAGTTTACACATAAAATAGATGATGAAAAATTAAATTATTTAGATATAAAGATATACAAGAAAGACAATAAATTTAATTCAAAAGTGTATAGGAAAACTACTTACTCAAATTCTTATTTGCACTACAATAGTGCACACCCCGCACACCAGAAAAGAAATTTGGTTAGTGGACAATACATTAGTTCATCCAGAAAGACATCTAATAATGAAGATTTCATAGAAGAAATGAAAATTTTTAACCAACTGTTTAAGGAAAGAAACTATCCAATCACTTTAATTGAGAAAGTGGCGAAGGAAGTTCTAGAAGGAAGGGAGGGGAAATTTCACCCCATTTTATGTAGCAACAAAGAAAGTATTGAGCAACAACTAAAAATGGATGAGGGTTTCAACAGTTCCCTGGTTATAGAATTTAATGCAAGTTCTACCTTAGTTAAAAGTATAATAGAAAAGGAATGGGACAGGTTCACTTCCATTACAGACTTAGATAGCATAACCAAGGAAAAGTTAAAGGTGGTTTACAAAAACTCCAGTAGTTTAAAGAATTTATTGGAAAGGAATTCCATGACAAGAATAGAAAGTAATAATATGAGAAGAAAAGGAACATTTAAATGTGGGCACTGTGCTCAATGTTCATATATTTTTAACAAAGAAACCATATACTTGGAAAGTAGAAAAATGTTATTTGAGGTCAAAACATACAGTAATTGTGAAGATACAGGGATAGTGTATTTAGCAAAATGTATGTGCTGTCAAGCATTCTATGTGGGAAAGACGGAATGCAAATTAAAAAGATAAATTTACGAGCATTTATATGAAGTACAGAATAAAAAAGAAACAAATGCACTTTACAAACATCAAATAGAATGCTTGGATGCAAATTACTTATTTTTTGTATTAGAGAAGGTGAAGAAGGACAAACGGGGTGGTCTATGGGAAGAAACAATTGAATATAGAGAGCTCTGGTGGCAAGTAACTTTGCAAGCTAATATGTGGCCAGGGCTAAATGACTATATTTCAATAGCCCCTCTTCTTAAACTAAGAGTTGCCAAATTATAAAGCCCTTGAATATGAGGTTTCATATTTTCCTACTGTTGTTTCATTCCATCTATTTATTTATTTACATCTTTGTTTGCTCTATTGAATTTTTTAACAGAGGAATAATGAGTTTTTTATTGAAAATTTATAAGGTATTAATTATGTATTTATTTACTATATTGGACTTCTTATTTATAATGTAAACAACTTTTTATTCTTGTTTTAGTTTCTTTTATAAGTTTTTAAACAGGTGACAATGTAAACGTTTTAGATTGCCCTTTCAAATTTATGTACTGTATTTCACCACAAGATGGTAGTATAATCAAGTTTATTATGGCCTTGTTTTTTAACTCATATTATCATTATTATTATTATTATTATCATTATGCACTAATTTTAAAACATTAGTAGTCTAAGCAAACTAATATTTTTTTTTTGTACCTAACATTTAATGGAAGATTTAACAATTTTATACATTTTGCATACATTTTACACACTATTTATACTGTTTTAATCACCTTTACATTGTGTTTAATGTTTTTTTAGAATCAGCTTTAGTCATTTGAATTGATGTGTTTTGATTGGATCAATTTTGATTGGAAAGCTTTTGAATACCTGTAGTGTGTCAACCAGCCCACATCCGAGGAAGTTTTAAAACGAAAACGTACTGTTTCTGTAGAGCGTTAATGTGCTTATGTGCTGTACTGTGTTATACTGTGGAGTGAAAACTTATAATAAATAACTGGAAGAAACAGCTGTTTGTATGCCTTATTGTGGACCCTCCAAGTTTCTTTTTTATTTTTTACTGGTTTCAGTGTTTTGCGTACCTTTTGGCTTACTTGTGGATTTATGGGAGCATACCTCTCAACTGTACAAATTTTCACAGAATGTACAGATTTTTGCCTCATATTTTTGGTCTATGTCTCATAAAATTGTGGTTTTCTTGCAAATCGTTGGTAAATCACTGAGGGTTGAAGTCAGAAAATAGTGGCAGACATTTGGGTTTCAGACTTCATACCTTTCTGAAAATGCATGCTAATGTAAATCGGTTATTCTATCAACTTTCTAATTTTGTAAGAGCAGTATTTAAAAAGTGTCCCTATTTTTGTCCTTTGTCCTCCCATCATTTATGCCTTTGTCCAGATATCCTGCTCTAACAGGTTAAGAGGTATGTATGGGAGACCTTATCCTATATGACATGTAGTAGTACTGCTTGAAATCTATAAACCAAAAAAAGGTTTGGGACAACGTTTGGGCTCACACTGCATATCCAGACAAAGGAACTCTACGCTAAATGTCAGAACTACATCTAGCCTCCCCGTGCTTAAGTCCTCTTTCAAAGACTTTCTCATGAATGCATGTTTATGTACATGCACCTCACTTGTGTGATCTATATTAACAAATTCTTTACATTCTTACTAATCTCTCATCATACTATCTATCTATACTTTTCAACACCTGCCCTCTCCCTACACTTAGTGTGGACTTGTATTGTTTTATTTTTATTTCCTAGCATAATATACTATACTCATAATACTGTTACATATAGTTATTATCATATTTAATTGTCATTTTTTTATTTATTTTTACTTTTATATTACTTGGTGTCTCATAATGTTTTATCATATCCTACATATCCCACTACCAAACTGTAAGAGTGTGTGTGTGTGTGTGTGTGTGTGTGTGTGTGTGTGTGTGTGTGTGTGTGTGTGTGTGTGTGTGTGTGTGTGTGTGTGTGTGTATGAGTGTGTGTATGTGTATACCTGCCTCACCATGCATGCAGATGACTGCAAGCTCAAGAGCATTGCCTTGCCACCTCTGAAACGTCTGCTCTGTATCATGGGTTAGATTTCCACCACCATGATGTGTTAACAGTGGTTTATTACTCCATTAATAATAAGCAGCATACTGACATCTAGGGAAAAACTGCCCATGATCGGAAACTTTACTAAGGGTCAGCTGTGAAATTCACCCATGTACATGACAATATTTATACTGTAAAAGAGAATGACCATACCTCTGAACAACATGTAGCTGCTGCAGTTCAAAAGGCATATTGGACTGCACTTCTACTACAATAATATACCCAGCCAGAGTATAACAATTTTTACCACCATCTTCTTTCTCATCTGGGAAAAAAGTTGCTCCTCTTAATGAAAATTGTTGGACTCGGGGATATATGCTATGCAGACAGGATCTAGCAGCTTTCTCTACAATTGGTTTCCTATCTCTCCTCAGGGGTGATTCATACCTCAGACATTGTCCTATGAAAGACCCATTACTGTGTGAATTTTTTTATGTGGGACATACTGAGAGAGAGAAATTAATATGTAGGTTATCTCATATAACTTAAGATCAGCCCTAACAATAGCACAAGGTATGACGTTTTCTTAAAAAACAATTCCCTTGTTTATGGAGTAGACTTCAAGGGGCAATAAAACAGTCCACTCCATTTTTCACATTTAGCAGATACCTGAGCAATTTCAAGGCATACGAAAGTTCCAAAATGGAATGCACCATAACACATTTTAACTATTCTCAATAGATTTTAACTGTTTCACAAACGAATGATTCCTCATTCCTTAAGCTTTGTAGACCCATGTTAGCCTCCTCTGGGCTTATCCTGACCCATGTCTATAACCACTAATGAGACCAAGGAACTAGGGTAACATCACACTGCTGCCAAGGAGTAGTTTCTCCTAATTGCATGGCCACCTTGTGCATGCCAAGTAATAACCTAACAGTCTGATGTGCAATGGTCATCAGCACTGAAGTGATCCTCACTTCTGAAAGGGGCTGATATCTACAGGGCATCCCATCTACCCTTATTTATCACCACACAGTTGTTTCCCTGGTCTCCACAAGGGAAATATGATCATGCATGTGTGCCTTGAGCATGAGGACCTTCTTTCCTCCTCCCTCCAGGATGGACACAACTATCTCCCATCTATACCACTGAGTGCCTGAGTCACTATTCAAACTCAGATTGCTTGGACAGTGATTAGGGCTATATCCCTCTCTGCCACCGGTGCAAGCTTATGAAACAGTATTCTGCAGATATTTTAAATAACAAGAGATATTGTGAAATAATATTTGTTTGGCACATCTAACACTTCAAGCAGCTACTTAACTTCACATAGCTGTGACAGATACCCTTTTCACTCTACTTTCATTTGCCTCTGGGGCAGATTTATCATATATTTTTTATAGTTATAACAGGAATAGGGCTATATTATGGACAGTACTTCAAGATTGTATACAAGGTCTAAAGCTCTGATTTGTTAAATATAACTAGATTTGCTTAGTGTCAATTTATTCTGATTATGTAACAGTGGACATTGTGATCATGAATTCAGTGCTGCTGGATTTTTTAAAGTTCATTGTAAAATGAATGCTTGCACCGAAGAATACATGAGCATTTAATATCTGTGCTACATCACTAATTTAACTGTCGATTTAAATTAGTTGCAAAAGTTCACAGTTGTTTACCTTTTAATGCAAAGCATTATCAAGTGCCTGACAAGCTCAGTATAATTGCTTTTTTAATTACCTTTTTAATATTTGGTTTCCTAACAACCAAACAATGCGGTGGCGATGAAAATCTAAATTCAGATACTTTCACAATGAATCAAATAATGAGCTCATTTTTCAGCAGAACATACTGTCTGTATGGTCTGTAAAGGAAAACTCAGTTATGGATGTTACAGAGTTAGAAACAAACACTATAGCAACAGTAGCAGCTGATATTTTTTTAGATTAGTTATTTGGGTGATCACATGTTCATATTTAGGCAAGTTGTCAATAACTGAATTTTCTGGAAAAAAAAAACATTTCTATTGTCAGAAATTTTCTACTTATATTTTATGAGAGCTTATAAAAATTTATTGATTTTTTTTATATACTTTTGTTGCTTCTTGTTGTTACTGTTTTTTCAAAAAGTGTAGTATTGTGGAAGAAATAATTTCTGATAGGATGAGGTAGTGGGAATAATGAATTGCCCTGAGAGCATGATAAAGCATTGCATAGGTCTATGATATTTACACTGACAGATTATACTTAGGGTTTGGGGTAAATCAGAAGGTTGAAGGTAATCCGTTTCAGTAAGATTTTCACTCTCCTGTGTACTTGTGTACACTCTTTTTCTTTATTTTGACAATGAATCAGATATAAATGCTGAGGTAGTTTCTTTCAGACCCTTAGCTTGTGCTGAGGTACAAGGCTGCTTTTTTTCATTTTGGTGATTATATCTAATTTTAACAAAAAATTACTAGCAATCATATGCCCCATAGGGCACATACAGTAACTCAAATAGCACCATGTTGTACAAAACCATACAAAAAAAGTGTCCTGATTAACTGAATTTAAAAAGAGCTTGGGACTTAATATTGTTTTTATTTTCAGAATGATACTTGTACATAACTTTATTAGGAGAAAACGCTGCATTGCTCCCTTTTTGAAATAGCCAGTTACTTCCTTGCGAAAAAAAAAAAAAAAACAGAAACACCGTGCCCACTTACCAACAGAAAAGAATGGAGCACAAACATGATGGGACAATTTTCATTGGAAAAAAATATGTTTTTATATGATAGCTATTTAAGCTTTAAAACTAGCAAGTGTCCTTTTCAGCAGGAGTTATTAAAATACTTTAATAATCACTTGTTCCTTGAAAAGGAGAAAGGATACATTTTTTTTCTCATTGGCAAAATGATATCCCATACAATACTTGCATGAAAAAAAATCTTAACTCTGCATCTCCGACACATGCATCTGTGAGTGATTCGTGGTTTGAAATAAAAGTGAAGGCTCTTCCAAATGATGCAGTAGAACTGCTATTTATAGAGGAGAGGGGAAAATGCATAACATTATTTGAAGTCTTCTAGTGTGACACTTAGGAAAATAAATCTCAGCAAACACAAATATTATTTGTTAAATGGCTATATTAATGATCTGCAAAAGACGATTTTCTGTGCCTCAACTCCTCAAGAAATAACTCCCTGATAATGCCAGCATTTCCACTGAAAAGCTCTATAGCGAAATTCTGCAGCCATTTCTGGGCATTTGCCGTCTTCCCCTTGAAGTTCAGCCATACAGTTGATTATATCAGTTAAGGGATGCAGCCTTCCACATCTGTGGTTGTAGGTTACTTCCCTCTGCAAAAACATTGAAAACAATGCTTTTGGGAGGTTATATTCAGCAGCTTTTCATTAGATGGATTTTCATCTGCCCACTCATAGTGGAAGAATATTAAATATAGAGAGAACACTAAAAATCAATGCATTAGTCTATCTTAGCATTAAAACTATGTTCATAGGTTTATAGGTTCATAGGTTGGTACTAGGCTATCAGCCCTAGGGCCTATACAAGCCTAGCCATAACAATTCCCTGGCTATTTTTTCCCAAACTATTTACTTCCCTGGACCCCTGTCTAGGAGGGTGACGGACGTGATCCCTGGGGTGAATTTTCTTTCTCCCATCCAATTGTCAAGGTTCCTTTTGAAGAGGGCCAAAGAGGCACTCTGCTTGACATGTATGGGCAGACTTTTCCAGAGTCTGGGTAGTCTCTGGGTCAGGAACCTATCCCTCCAGCATGTTTTTTTTTATTGTGATGACAAGGTTTAGATCCCTAGAGTGTGTGGCTCTGAGGGATTGGGATTTCTTTAAGTGTAGCATATCCAACAGCTCTGGGTTTGACATGGCCTTGTATGTTAAGCAGAGATCGCCTCTGAGTAGACGATATGCAACAGAGTATAGCTGGAGCTTTTTAAGGCAGTCAGCATAGGGCATCTGCTTTAGGCCAGTGATTCTTTTAGTGAGGTATTTCTGCTGCCTTTCCAGTTGTTGCAGATGTCTTGAGAGGGACATACCAAATGGGGTGATGTATTCTATAATGAATCTAATGAGGGATTAGTACAGTGGGACAATGCCCTCCTTTTTTCTGGATGAAAAGCCCTTAGTGATGAGGTGTGCCACATAGAAGGATTTCCTGACAGTTGTGGCGATGTGGTTATCGAAGGTGAGACCACTGTCCCCGTGTCCTTAAGTCTCTTATCACACTTTCGGTGTTTAGTGTATGGCCACCTATGTGGTAATTCATGGGTACATGGTTTTTCCCAAGGGGATAACTATACATTTCTTGGCACTGAGCTTGAGCCCATGGCTCTGGCACCAAGCATCTGTTTCTGTAAGGTCCTTTTATAGAGTATCCACATCATTTGGGGATTCAATAATGTCTCCCAGTTTGCAGTCATCTGCAAACTTTGTTAGCCAGGGTCCCTTAGTGTTGGCCTGTACTTCAGAGAAGTAGATGCCAAACAAGAACGGTCCCAGGAATGAATGCTGAGGTACTCCACTTGTCACATGTCTGGCGCTGGATTTGGAGTTGGCTACTTTTACAGTGTGGGTTCTGTCAGTAAGCCAGTTGGCAACCCATCGAGTGAAGTAGGGATTAATGTCCAGCTTAGTAAGTCTATCTATGATTCCAGAGTGGGGGATTGTGTCAAAGGCCTTGGCGACATCCAGATAGGCTGTGTGGACTGCCTTACCCTCATCCACGCCTCTGGAGACTGATTTGAAGAAGTCAATCAGGTTCAGGAGGCAAGATCGGCCCTTCAGGAACCCAAACTGGGTGGGCTCCAGTGTTTGAAGGTTGCCATTGTCTTTGTTTATAAGTTCCATGATAATACATTCCATGGCCTTGCAGATCTGGCTCGTCAGACTGAAGGGGCGGCAGTTCCCAGGATCCAAGGTGGATCTTCCCTTGTGGAGTGGGATAACTGTAGCTGTGTGCCACTCAGTGGGCATGAAGACTGAGGTGAGGCTATGATTAACCATGACACTTAGGTGAGGTGCCAGTTCATTTTGTAGTTCACGTAATACACAGCCCGGGATGTCATCTGGTCCCATGGATGCTGTATTCTTAGCTTTGGAGAGTGCGTTTTTTACCTGTGTGGCCATTATTACTGAAATTTGGCAGTCTTCTGGTATTGAGATGGGCCGTTTAGGGGGTGAGAGGGGGGTGAAGTTGGCATTGAATTGATCTGCCAGGATATTGTCAATATCCTTGGGATCAGTATATTTAATGCCATTCTGTTGTAGCTCAGAGCAAATCTGAGCATTGCCATTTAGATTCTTTGACATAGTCATAGAATGCCTTCTAGCTGTCTTTGGAATCTTTGGCAATTTTATTTTCATAATTAGCTTTTGAGGATTTTATGAGGAATCTCAGCTTCTTACTGAGGCTGGAAAGGGAGTTTTTTTGCATCCTGGGATTTTCCTCTTTTCTGCAACAGTTTCTTCCTTTTGTTGTAACGTTTGTTTATGGCAGGGGACCACCAGATTGGCATCCTTTTTTTGGAGGAGAGCATCTTGGTTCTATTTGGGATGGCACGATTCATGCATGAGTGGATGTGCTCGTACAATGCCTTAGTGTAGGATTCAGCAGTCGAACTTTCAGTTCCCGTCTGCATGTGTGTCATGAAGTTTGTCACTTCTCACTTGAGTAGCATGGTGTTGGCTTTGGAGAAGTTTTTTATGGAGGTTTCCTTACTGGGGGGGTGGGGGTAGGATGTGGATGTTAAGGTTGATTAGCTTATGGTCAACCCTGACCAACGAGGGGGTGACCATAGGTGTGGAGCATTGATGTCCCATGTTGGTAATGACCAGGTCTAGGATATTAGAGCCCCTGGTGGGACTATGGATTAGTTTATCCAGGGCATTGGAATTTATGAATTTGAGGTGGATATTTTGATTAAAATGTGATAACAATAATGTCTGTGTTATAGCTGTATGGCATGAAAAGACAGGAAATACTAGGAGAATAAGATGCTGGTTTAGAATGTATGGATGCTTCTGAACTGGGAAAGGGAGCCTGACCATCCTAACATCAAGTGTTTATGTTTTTATTTATTTACGTTACTGGGGTAGGGTGCTGGTCAACAAAAGACCAATGTCAGACCTAGTCCAGGCTGCAGGATACTAATGAAACAATCAAATATCATTTACAAATCAATGCAGAATATAGGCACCCATAAAACAATCAGTTGAATGACACTTTATGCCTGAAAAAAAGTACATTTCATGAAAACAAAACTTCAAGTTTGGGAAAAGATTATAAGATAAAAGAAACATCATAATGATTAATGGTCTAAGGAGAAGGTATATCTAGCCCTGTCAGTTTATTATAGCTGAGGAATCAAGCATCTGCAGAAGACATAGAATTGCCAGTTCATAACCCTATAAACCTGTCAAAGCACAGCTCAACCGGGTACCTGTAAGGAGTGGTTAGGAGATGGGAGAAGTGAAAACGGATGTTAAAGAGATAGGGTGAGGGATTTTTAGTTATAATTTGTAAATAGACTTTCTGATAATGTATTATCTGTCATTTGTTGGTATTATAAATTGCAATTTTCATAGATGAGCCTGAACCAAAAATAGGATTTCAAAAAAATACTATTATTAGCTGACTGTAATTTAGTAAAGGACACATGTAAAGCCTAATATAAATAGCAATATAAATTAATGGAGTACATTATCTCATACTTCATTAATCTAGACATTGAAAATCTCTCATCCCTGGAACCTCATCACCCTGCCTTATGAAAAGAAGGTTCTGCCTCTTTAACCTCATACATTTCTTTGAAAAAGTAAGTGAAGCCGTGGATAGTGGTTATGCAGTGCATACAGCATATCTAGGCCTCACCAAGGCCTTTGGCACTATCCCCCATGCAAGCACTGACAGACTTGTAAATCAGATTATAAATCCTTATAATGTGTGACAGATACCCTATGGGTGTTTGACAGAATTCTAGTGATTAGAGTATAAAGTGCCATATCTGAAAGCAAAACAGTTACCAGTGGTATACCACAGAGCTCAGTGTTGGGTCATATCCTATTTAGCATTTATTTCTCAGACCTTCAAGCCATCACTCCTGACCTATGGAAAAATAAATTTGCAGATGACTGTAACTTGGGTGATGTTATTCAGTTTTCAACTGACTCACAATTGCTCCAACATGGCTTAGAAAATGTTAATTCATGCAAGGACAGAGATCTCAAATTAATTGTAAAAAATGTAGCATAGTTTATTTTGATAAGCAAAACAGTTTTCACTTACCCTAGAGGAGATGCACCCCTCCATTCAGACACTGTTGTAAGGGATTTGGGTACTCTTGTTGATAATTCCTTATCATTTGACCATCATGTGACCAAAGTACTTTGGAAAGCCTTTGATATGGCTCATCTAATTTTCAAAGTCATCTCTACTAGATCCAAAGAATTCTTAATTCCCCTTTAATCATATCCTATCAGGGCCATTATTGAATATGACACAATTTTTGGCATGCATTTATCCAAACATATCACAGAAGTTGAGAGACGACAGATATTCATAAATAAAAAGATAAGTGGTCTCAAAAGTCTTAGCTATCAGGAGAAACTGTCAACCCTTTCTGTCTACTCAGCCTATTATAGACTCCTCTGCAGAGATCTGTGTAGTTTTTATGCTGTAAAAGATCCATCCCTATTTGATCTCTTTTGCTCCTTTGCAGAACTAATGGTAAATCAAATACTTGTTTAAAGGAACTAAACTTTCATCACCAGAAAAATAAGACGAGTTGGCATGATAGATTTATATCTTAATGTATCCGTTACTTCTGGGAGAAACTATCACTACGTATCAAGCAGAATAGCACTCTTGCGACCTTTAAGGTAAAACTAGATAGTTAGATGGGTAGCTTCAAGTTCTCTCCCAGTCTATCTTATCTGGCCCTCCTTGAGGTAAAGGGAAATTTTGAATAGGGCTTTTTGGCTAGGCTTGAAATGGTATGCAGACCAATTACCCAATACTTACCTATGAACATATTATATAGATTGTATCTAATTCAGCATTATGTTGCTTTGTATTAAGGTTTCATCTGGATTTAAAGTTCATATCTCTCAAAGTTATATTTGCTTTGTACTAAATGATAAATAAATATGACTTGTTTAAAAATTAATTTTGACTGCAACAAGGTAAAAGGTTGTTGTTTCTTTCGGCTTTTCCCGGTTAGGGGTCGCCACAGCGGAACTCCAGTCTGTTAATGATTGGCAGTAAATTTTTACGTGCCGAGTTGCCAGCCCTGATGCACAACCTTCAATGAAGGTACACCCATTCACGTATGTCTCCACACAGAAGATGCTCTAGCTGAGAATCGAACAGGGCAACGTTTTACTGTGAGGCGACAATGCTACCGCAGCACCACCACTGAGAAAAAAGTCGGGGAGGGGATTTTATACACAGGAATAAGTAGAAGTATTATGAATGGAGTAACAGGGTAAAGCAAACGATGAAATATGTTTGAGCTATTAGTGTACTGCACAGGCCAATGAATGGAAGGAAAAGAAGAAAGGAGAGAGAAACGAATGGAATAAAAAATGAAAAGAAAAGAAAGAAAGAGGGAAAGAAAGAAAGAAAGAAAGAAAGAAAGAAAGAAAGAAAGAAAGAAAGAAAGAAAGAAGGAAGGAAGGAAGGAAAGAAGGTTGGTGGGCAGGTAGGTGCCCTAGAGTCAAGATATGCATGTCTTACATGTTATTTACATCATGTCCTAACTGTATACATTTCAAGTGACAGTACTGGAACCACAGCCTTACTACAAAGTTAAAGTATTGAATATTGTAGCCTGCTGACTTGACTTCTAGAGTTAAAAATGAAAATTTTACCCACATTTAACAAGTATATTTATATA
This sequence comes from Protopterus annectens, assembly GCF_019279795.1. Lineage (NCBI taxonomy): Eukaryota > Metazoa > Chordata > Ceratodontiformes > Protopteridae > Protopterus > Protopterus annectens. The sequence continues at coordinate 1,787,867,092 of NC_056737.1, read as the reverse complement.
AAAAGCAGGTACATTTTAACCATAATATACATTTAACCAGGCTATTTGTATTAAAAAAGCAGGTACCAATGCTGCTATGGTAATCATACATAGCATTAACTTTCTGGCGACCTCATTGCTTTGGGGTTAGGATAAAATTAGATTTTCACTATAAGGTACATTTGCTGCATTCAATAAACCTGAAAGGTGTTTATTGCTAGCTGCTGCAGAAAGAACATTTTCTAGCTATAATAATGTCTCTTGAAACCCAGACGTATGCTCAAGTCAGTCACCAGCATATGAAAGAATCAGACAAACTTTACTTCCCTTCTCCTTCATTCCAGAGATGTGTAGATGTAGAACTGCCCTTGAAGAACCAAAATCGACATGTCTAAAATAGAATGTTTAAACTGCTAGGCAAGTGTGGCACACAGCAAGATATACAACACCCATCATGTTACAGTTATATTTACCCTTGACATTCAAATGTCCATAACCTGGAATTTTAATGTCAGAATTTTCTATTATAAATATACATTGTCCACAGGAGCTGCATTCGCGGTACCACTTGATTTACCGACCACCATTTTCTTTACTAACTGTGGTGCATTCTCAAATACCTTCTTAAAGTTATGATCTCTCTTACATACACAATTGGGCATCTCCCCCACTTTATTTTTAATTTCAGAAAAATGACATAGTATATGGCGGTTTCTAGTGACCACCTCATATCCACATTTACTGAGTGGGCTACACTGAAATACCATAGTCCTACAATTAAATTACTTTACTGTTAAAGGACATTGGTTCTCATTGTCATAACAGAATCAGGAAATTATCACTTATATAATAGGATTCAGGCACCACTCTCCTCATATATCATCTACATCTTAATTGTCAGCATACATACATACATATATACATGCATACATACAAATATTTCAAGAACGGGCAATAACATCTTTCTAGCCTGCCAATATACCAAAACAGTTGTTCCCATAATTAGTGTCCCAGCTGTTTATAAAATAAACTAGCGCTTGCTTTAATGTAGTATGGTAGTCTATTCCATGCATCAGCTACTCTCTCAGAAAACCAATTAGTACATTTCTTCTTCTTACAGAGTCTTCCCCATACATTGTCTGATGATTCTCTGCTACTTTTTGATAACCCCAAACATTCCCAGAGGTAGTTGTGTCTAAATACCCTATATACCCAAATAAAGTATCCTCTTAAATATCTTTGTGAGGCACTGTACAAATTCAGATATTTTAGTCTTTCAAAAATGTTCACATCCATGGATGCTCTTGGTATATTTCCACTGTACTATTTCCAGTTAATTCATTATTGATTTCTTATAAGGTTTTCATAATGTTATTCCTTACTCAAGTTTGGGTCTAATGTAGTTAACAAGCAATGCCTTCATGATTTCTATTTCCTAGACTTTATAAATCATTTTTTATACAACCTATAGTTCAGTGACTGTCATTAACCAATTTGTTGATAGGATTAGGAAAAACTCAGAACTGGATCTACCCATATGCCCAGGTGCTTAACTGGATCTACAGTTTCAATCACTATGTGCTATATTAAATATTCAAATTTCACTTTATGTCTCCCAAATCTCATATGCTTAGTTTTCAATGTATTTTTCAGCATATTATTCTCCTGTGCCCAAATGATCAATTTATTCAAGTTCTTTTGCAGGTATGAAATATCTGTAACACGTAATCAGTTTACCCATTTTCAAGTCATCTGCATACAGACTGTACAACACCTCAGATGAAAAAAATAGATCTGAAAGATGCAACCTAAACAATGGCCTAAGATAGAGACCTGTGGGACTCCCTGACTGTAACCTCAAATTTTACCTGTCCAATTGATGCATAATCTTTGCCATGCCATGTTTGTAAGCTATGCAGCTATCCATCATATCAAGGGTACATCAATACCTAGTTGTTCTAATTTGTTAGTCAGTTTTTTGCATATGACCCTATAAAATGCTGAAGTTAAATCTATGTAAATTGCATCACAGTGCAATTTTTCATTCATATCTATTATATTCTTATAGAGCATCATGTTACAGGTGATAATGTATATATCTTCAACATAAACTTGCTGATATATGGTTTCAAGTCCCAGCCTTTTCAGTTCTGACAATAATCTAACAATATAATCTTCTCCATTATTTGTCCACAGGATGAAAGTAAAATTATGAGCCTGTATGGCTGAGGGTTTGTCCTACTTCCTTTTAAGACAGGTTCAACAATGCATGTCTCCAGTCTTGAGGAATCTCCCTATATTTGTAAGACCTAGTAAATAACATATAAAATGGTACTGCAAGTTCATGCTGAAGTGTTCTCAGGTCATTGTTACTAATTTTGTCTCCTCCCTGTGCTTTGTTTGGATCTGATTTGCATAGTTCTTTTTCAATATAATCTAATTTGATTTCAGTATCTGAGGTTACCAGGATGTCACCAGGACAATTTATAAACCCCCCCATTGTGGAGCCAAACTGCTTTGCATAAAACTGTTAGTATATTGCTAATCTGTTGTGCCTGATAAAAAAATTTAGAATCTACACAGTCTATCAATTTTTATGTCTTTTCTCCTACAACATCTTATATAGCTCTAAAATGATTTCTTATTATGCTTGATCTCTTAATATACACTCAGTATGTACTCACGCTCCTCACATAATGAGTAAATTATTGCTATTATTATAGAATTAGCATATCTTCACTGTCATGAGATCAGCATATCATCACCATTGTGACATAATCAGCACATCTCAGCACTCATCACATAATTACCACATCATCAGTGTCATCAGAGAAGCATGATATCTTCACTGTCCTCACGGACTCACTCAGAAAACTGTCAGTGTCATCATGGAATCCATACTTCTTCACTGCTATCACAAAATTAACAGCTCATTGCTGGCATCATAGAATAAGTACATCTTCAATGTCATCATACAATCAGTACACTGTGAGTGACACCACAGAATCAGTTCAAATGTCTTCCCATAAGTACATGTTATCATAGCATCAGTGCATTGACACAGTTAGAACAGAATCAATATACCATTGTCACAGAATCAGTAAATCATAAAAGATTCATAACATGACTTTCATTATAATATAAGCTCATGACATAACAGAATCAAGATATCATCACTGTTATATTAAAATCAATCCATCACTGTCCTTACAGGGTTTATATTAAATAAACGAATGTTTGAAAGTTCGACTGTCATATGGTCGACACCATATGATTGAACTTTCAAATGTTCAAATATCTAATAAAGAAAAAATAGACTACACCAAACACCTACCTTAACATTTTAAGCAGGGGGGCAAGCCCCTATGCACCCCGAATGTGGGGCACCTCCCACTCTTTTAATATACCAACTCCGAGATCGCACTACAGTGCAGAAAAGGGAACTCTTCCCATTCCGTGCTGTCTGGAGATCTCCATTACAATGTTTGAACATTCAAAAATCTGATCATATGGTGGTGACCATATGACACTCAAATTTTTGAATGTTCGAACATTAAATATAGACCCGTCCTTACATAATAAGCACACCGTTGCTGTCATCATAAAGTCAGCATAACATCACTGTCAACACAGAATCAACACATCTCTACCCTGTCACTAAATCACTACATGTCATAGAATCAGTAAGTCATCAATGACATAAAAGAATCAAGACATCATCACTGTCATAATCGAATCAGTACATCACTGCTATTATCACAGAAGTATCATCAGCGTTTTCATTATAGAATCAAATTACAATCACTTTTATAATAGAATCAGTCATCATAGAATTAATGCATTTTGTCTCATATAACAGAATCAGTAAATCATTACTGTCCTATAATCATTAAATCAGTATCAAAAAAGAAACACATCATGACAGTAATCATTTAGCCAGCAGTTCACCATTGTCATGGCATGGCCGCACTTTCACTCTGATCAAAAAAGCAATATATCATCACTGACATTGTAGAATCAGCACGTCATTACACTCATCACAGAATCAGTACATCATTGTTATAGACTAAATCATAAGTGACATAACAGAATCAGGATACCATCAATATCATAACAGAATCAGGATAGTACCCTCATCATACAATCTCTACACCATCATCATCATTGCTGACATAGAATCATTACATCTGCATTGTCATCAGAGAATGAGCGAATCATTGACATAGACTCAGAAAATCATCCTCATCATAACAAAATCAATATTTCACTACTGTAATGTCAGAATAAATGCATCACTGTCATCATGGAACCAGCACATTGTCACACCCAACACAGAGTCTTGACATCATCACTGACATTATGGAATCAGAGTATCTTCTCTGTCAAAGAATGCGTATACCAATGTATTCATAGTAACAGCATATCTTCATACTCATCATCACAGAATCAGTACACCATTGTCATCATAGTATCAGCACATCATCATTGTCATCAGAGAATCAATGCATCTGCACATTCATCATAGAATGAGTAAGTCATCACCATCACAAGTGAATCAAAATATCACAACTGTCATAGTAAAATAATGATATAACCCTTGTCACAGAATCTCGGAATCATCATTGTTATCATAGAATCAGCAGATCTTCACTCCCATCATAGATTATTTCTGCATATTCTCAATATCATTATAGAATCAGTAAAACTTCACTTCTGTCACAAAATGAGTACATCACTATCATCAGAGAATTATACATCTTCAGTGTCATCATAGAAATGGTACCTTGTCAATGTCATCAGTACATTGGCACTGTTAACACATAATCAGTATATCATTGTCATAGAAACATTAAATTCCTGTGTCATTAAAGATTCAGGACATCATTATCAAGATAGAATCAGTAGTCATTGCATTGCCATAACTGAAGAAACACATCACCACTGGTATCATAAATTCAGAATATTATCACTGTTATACAAGCAACACATCTTCATACTTACAAAAGAGTCACTACATCATCACTGTCATTGAATCAGATCTATATTAGATCACTGAAACGGCAGAATTTCGAATTATCTAATATCGAACCCAATATTGCGAATGCTGAAAACAACAAAGCTGCACAAAACTGAATTCTTTCCTAAGGAAAAAATTTGGTTGGCCATTGTAGTGGCTTCGCTGTTTTCAGCGATGCAGTGGAAAATTACGGGTTGGGTTAAGGTAAGTGTGTGATTGTGCGGACATTCGGGTTATGGCGTGGGTTGGGTGAGTTAGGCTTAGGGCGTGTGTCAGATAAGTGTGCGATTGTGACAGAATTTGGGGTTAGGGGCAGGTTAAGTGAGTTAGGGCGTGGGTGAGGTGAGTGTGCGATAGTGAGAATTTGGGGTTAGGGGTGGGTTAAGTGAGTTAGGGCATGGGTGAGGTGAGTGTGCGATAGTGATGGACCTTAGGGTTAGGGTCTGGGTTAAGGTAAGTGGATAGATAGTAGTGTATGTGCAGTGTAGTGTAGGGTTAGATGTAACTTTAAATGTATGTGTGTGGATTGCTGATTTTTAGTGTGCTTGTGGTGTGTGTGTGTTTCTAGGAACAGCAATTTTTTTCCCTGAGAAAAAATTCACTGTTTTGAGGTTTCAATATTGTTAGGGTTCAGGTTTTGCAGTTTGACGTTACGGCATTTGATAGTGAGCCATTTCGAAGATCTGATATAGACCCATTGAATCAACTAATCTCTATTGTATTCATAGAATCAGTGCATCTTCAGTACATCATTGTCATAGACTCAGTAGATCATCATTGTCATTTTAGTCTCTGAACATGATCACTATTGTAATAAAGTGCATCCCTCTCATTATCAAATCTGAACATCTTCACTGATTTAAAAAATAAAAAACAGTAACTGCAGCTGAACTTACACGAACCAACAATGTTTATTAAATAGACTAAAAATGTAAGTGCTTTCATGATAGTTAATATCGCTTCATCATGCACTAAATACAACTGCATTTCAACTTAAATAGCAAGTCAGCTGATGGAGACAATGAGCATCAGTTAAGCATTTAAAGATGCATATGCAAAAACAGAATAAAAACTATCACTGAATCTGTATAAAAAGCAAACTACAAATAAAAACGAAAGGTCTAAAAACACATAATGCTACTAAAAAGTAGCTTTTCAAGAATATGAATGCACACATTTTTATCCCAATCCTAATGTTTGAAGCGACGTGACTTTAAAAAAGGTTTCAAAGATGTCGTCCCATTTAGACCCGGAGGTTTCCCAGCATTTAATATGAGAAACCATTTCTGCTCTTCACTTTCATTATAATTCTTAATATCACCTCTCCATATATTGGGTCGTATGACTTGAATAACCAGAAATTTAAATGTATGTGTATGGTCAGTCTGTTTCACGTGTTGAGCTAGGGCACTGCTGTCTTTCTGGTTAATAATATCCTTTCTATGCTCAAGGATCCTGTCCTTCAGCATTCTATTGGTTTTATCCACATAATAAGCATGACAGATCTGGCAAAAAGAGAAATAAATCACATTGGTGGTACGGCAGTCAGCATAACAGATGCCACTAATAGTAAAGTGTTATGTAGGGTGTAGATACGTAGTGCTAGTGTGAATGTATGAGCATGCAGAGCAGCGTCTACACAGAAATGTACCAATACGTGAAGAAATAAATGTTCTATTAGTGGTCATTCCGTTGCATAAATGTTGTTTCAAACACTTATTATTCCTAAATGAGAAAGCAGGTACATCTCCAGTCTTGTCAAGTAGTCCTGGTACTACCTGCAAAATATTCCAGTGCTTTTTGATGACAGAAACAATGACAGAAGCAATTTGTGCAATTCACCTTCAACAAAAATAGATAATGGTTCAGTGCACCAGCCTGCACCAACGACTATAGGTCTCATGGGTTGTAACTTATCGTCTTTATGAATCTTGGGTAAACCATATATCCTAGGGATTAGTGGAGACTCAGTGTTAAAGAATCTAAATAAATTTTCATCTATCAGGGCTGTAATCAACAAATCAAATATTTGAAAAGACACTCTTTCCATAATTCCATTTACAACAGTTTTAGAAACACACTAGTATGCCTTAGAATCCTGCAGTAACCCATACATCTGTTTTAGATACAGGTCTCTATCTAATAGAACAATGCCCCCTCCCTTGTCTGCTTGTTTAACTTCCACAGAGCACATAGATTTTAATTCATTCAACACTTTAACTTCATCAAGGGACATATTATGGAAACTGGATTTAGTTCCTTGCATAAATAACTGTCTAAATTCAGTTTCACATATATTCACAAAAATTTGAATAGCAGGATGCATATAGGGTGTGAAAGTACTAGGTCTTTTATACTAAGCTGCAGTATCATTATGGGCGCCAGTATTTGAGAAAATGTCTTTAAAGGATAAGCTTCTACCTAATAATCTCAGGTCTCTAAGCATGCTCATACATTCACACTGGCACTACGTGTCGGCTTGATCTGTCTTTCTAGCAGGGATAAAAGAAAGTCCTTTATTCAAGAGTTTAGTGTGTTCTTCAGTAAGTGTAATTGAAGAAATTTTAAATACCAAACTGGATTTAGAATCTCCTCCATTTGTTGTGTTGGAGGTTCCATTCTGTACTCCAATGTCTCTGGGCTTTCCCTGATCTGCTCAGGCTTCTGGAATGGCTCTTGATGGGCAATGGGTGTTTCAATGTAAGGCACTTGTAGCTGTTCAGCTGATGCTTACTAAAAAAGCGCCATCGTAATGAATGATAGCATTCCCTGATTGTTGTTCTTTAGATGTAACATTCTTGTCACTAGAGCTAGAGTCACTTGCAATAGATGAAGAACTGTTGCTAGTAGAGGCTTGCTCCAAACAGTCAGTTGGATTCTCCTCAGCTTGCTTAGCACATGTAGTGGCTGTTTCCTGTGGTTGCGCTGATGTCAGCGTAGTATTCGAAGTATTAGGATTAACATCCGATTGGTCTATAGTTGGGCCAGCACCCCCATTATTCGTGCATTCTCTGGGCCACGAGAATAATATGGTTATTCTCAAAGTCTTTCTTATCTCTTTGCAACTTTTTCAACTTAATATTCATTAGACTATTGTCGTAGGAGGATATATTTTCTTGTAGTCGATCCATTCTATCATTAGTGACATCAGTAGAAAAAGTAGTGGTGATTTTCTGTTCCAACGCAATGATGTCATCTCTAAGGTCATAGTCCATAGGCATAAAGTAATCCATAAGCAGTTGTATATATTGAAAACTAAACTGCAAATTTAATTCTTGCCATCTCTTAAGTAGGTCTGGATATGCCTCCCCATAGCTAGCCATATTCAGAACTCTCAGACCTCGTGGAATTACTTTATGTTGAAGAGAGTCTTGTAAGTGAAGATGCTGCCATTGCAGTCTCTTGTATTTATAAAGCTTATTCTCAAGTTCACGATAGTGCTTCAAGAGCTCTGGTAATTGATTACTGTCAGTAGGTTCATTATCAACTCTATTCACAGAATGTAGTTCCAGGAGTGGATTCTCTTGCACAATGAGAATGCGTAGAAAACATTCATTATTGCCCCGTTGCAAATCTTGTTGAATAGATGAATCCATAGATAGTTGGCGTATCCCTTGCACCAAATAACAGAAAACAGAAGAGAACAAAAATGTCTTAGGGTACGGTAGGGCGCAGAAAAAATATGTGAATAAATAAAAAACAGTAACTGCAGCCAAACTTACACAAACCAACAATGTTTATTAAATAGACTAAAATTATAAGCGCTTTCACGATAGTTAATATCGCTTCATCAGACACTAAATACAACTGCATTTCAACTTAAATAGCAAGTCAGCTGATGGAAACAATGAGCATCAGTTAAGCATTTAAAGATACATATGCAAAAATAGAATAAAAACTATCACTGAATCTGTACGAAAAGCAAACTACAAAGAAAAACGAAAGGTCTAAAAACACATAATGCTAAAAAATAGCTTCTAAAAGTAGCTTTTCAAGAATATGAATACACACACATTTTTAACCCAATCCTAATGTTTGAGGCGACGTGACTTTAAAAAAGATTTCAAAGACATCATCCCATTTAAACCCAGAGGTTTCTTAGCATTTAATATGAGAATCCATTTCTGCTCTTCACTTTCAGTATAATTCTCAATATCACCTCCCCATATATTGGGTCGTATGACTTGAATAACCAGAAATTTAAATGTAATTACATGGTCAGTCTGTCTCACATGTTGAGGTTTTGTCCACATAATAAGCATGACAGATCTGGCAAAAAGAGAAATAAACCACATTGGTGGTATGGCAGTCAGCATAACATATACCACTGATAGTAAAGTGTCATGTTGGGTGTAGATAAGTAGTGCCAGTGTGAATGTATGAACATGCAGAGCAACGTCTACACAGAAATGTACCAATACATGAAGAAAGAAATGTTCTATTAGTGGTCATTCCATTGCATAAACATTGTTTCAAACACTTATTATTCCAAATGAGAAAGCAGGTACATCTCCAGTCTTATCAAGTAGTCCCGGTACTACCTGCAAAATATTCCAGTGCTTTTTGATAACAGAAACATATTCATTGATATCACTAGAGTATTGGAGAACAACTCTAAAATCATTCATAGCAGGGATGGACTCAGGTGTATGTGCTCCATTACCAAAGTAAGATTTACATATATCACTTCTCTGTGACCATGCCTCATCAATTGTAGCAGTAATCTCTTTCTTAGAGTATCCCCTGGCTAAAAACTCTTTTTGGACCTCATCAAGGACCTTGTGTGCTTCTGTATCATTATTATGCAATCTGAGCACCCTATAGACTTGTCCCTTTAAAACATTTTGGGTATATGTTTGGGGTGCATGCTATTTTTATGCAGTAGAGCATTCTTTCTAGTTGGTTTCTTAAAAATGCTGCTCTGCACCTGGTGTGAAGTAGATCTCTTAACTGACACATCTAAATAGTTTAATTCAATCATGGAGTGTTGATAAGTGAATTTCAAGAAACTAGTGGTGGTATGCATGTAGCTAACAAGCCTTTCTAAATCATGGCTGCCTCCCTTCCAAAGCAAAAAGATATTGTCCACAAAACAGACGTACCACAAAATCTTGTCAAAAAATGCATTCCTATCAGATAGAAGACAGCTTTGTTCTCAGTACACTAGTGCCAGGTTGGCGTAGCTGTTGGCACAAGTCATGCCCATGGCTACGCCAGTCTTTTGAAGGTAAAACTCATCTTCAAAGACAAATACATTATTCTCCAATATGATCTCTAATAGAGTACAAATAAGTAGGATCTTATTACTGTCAAAACATCTGTTTAGGGTTAGAAAATCTCTCACTCTCTCTATGCCCAACGTATTTGGAATAGAGGTAAATAGAGATTCAATATCCATAGTTACAAACATATAATCACAATCAACAGTTGTCATTCTATTATGTAGTATTTCAAGAAAGGTTTTAGTGTCCTTGAGAATAGTGTGGCAGTCTTTAAGCAATTTGTGCAATTCACCTTCAACAAAAATAGATAATGGTTCAGTGCACCAGCCTGCACCAGAGACTATAGGTCTCATGGGTGGTAACTTATCGTCTTTATGAATCTTGGGTAAACCATATATCCTAGGGATTAGTGGAGACTCAGTGTTAAAGAATCTAAATACATTTTCATCTATCAGGGCTGTAAACAACAAATCAAATATTTGAAAAGACACTCTTTCCATAATTCCATTTACAACAGTTTTAGAAACACACTGGTATGTCTTAGAATCCTGCAGTAAACCATACATCTGTCTCAGATACAGGTCTCTATCTAATAGAACAATGCCCCCTCCCTTGTCTGCTTGTTTAACTTCCACAGAGCACATAGATTTTAATTCATTCAACACTTTAACTTCATCAAGGGACATATTATGGAAACTGGATTTAGTTCCTTGCATAAATAATTGTCTAAATTTAGTTTCACATATATTCACAAAAGTTTGAATAGCAGGATGCATATAGGGTGTGAAAGTACTACGTCTTTTATACTGAGCTGCAGTATCATTATGGGTGCCGATATTTGAGAAAATGTCTTTCAAGGATAAGCTTCTACCTAATAATCTCAGGTCTCTAAGCATGTCAGCTTGATCTGCCTTTCTAGCAGGGATAAAAGAAAGTCCTTTATTCAAGAGTTTAGTCTGTTCTTCAGTAAGTGTAATCGAAGAAATGTTAAATACCAAACCTGAATTTAGAATCTCCTCCGTTTGTTGTGTTGGAGGTTCCGTTCTGTACTCCAATGTCTCTGGACTTTCCCTGATCTGGTCAGGCTTCTGTAACGGCTCTTGATGGTCAATGGGTGTTTCAATGTAAGGTTTGTAGCTGTTCAGCTGTTGCTTACTAAAAAAGTGCCATCGTAATGAATGGTAGCGTTCCCTGACTGTTGTTCTTTAGATGTAACATTCTTGTCACTAGAGTTAGAGTCACTTGCAATAGATGAAGAACTGTTGCTAGTAGAGGCTTGCTCTAAACAGTCAGTTGGATTCACCTCAGCTTGCTTAGCACATGTAGTGGCTGTTTCCTGTGGTTGCTCTGATGTCAGTGTAGTATTTGAAGTATTAGGATTAACATTCGATTGGTCTATAGCCGTGCCAGCACCCCCATTGGTCATGCATTCTCTGGGCCACGAGAATAGTATGGTTATTCTCAAAGTCTTTCTTATCTCTTTGCAACTTTTTCAACTTAATATTCATTAGCCTATTGTCGTAGAAGGATATATTTTCTTGTAGTCGATCCATTCTATCATTAGTGACATCCATGCAAAAAGTAGTGGTGATTTTCTGTTCCAACGCAATGATGTCATCTCTAAGGTCATATTCCATAGGCATAAAGTAATCCATAAGCAGTTGTATATATTGAAAACTAAACTGCAAATTTAATTCTTGCCATCTCTTAAGTAGGTCTGGATATGCCTCCCCATAGCTAGGCATATTCAGAACTCTCAGACCTCATGGAATTACTTTATGTTGAAGAGAGGCTTGTAAGTGAAGATGCTGCCATTGCAGTCTCTTGTATTTATAAAGCTTATTCTCAAGTTCACGATAGTGTTTCAAGAGCTCTGGTAATTGATTACTGTCAGTAGGTTCATTATCATCTCTACTCACAGAATGTAATTCCAGGAGTGGATTCTCTTGCATATTGAGAATGCATAGAAAACGTTCATTATTGCCCCGTTGTAAATCTTGTTGAATAGATGAATCCATAGATAGTTGGCGTGTCCCTTGCACCAAATAACAGAAAACAGAAGAGAACAAAAATGTCTTAGGGTACAGTAGGGTGCAGAAAAAATATGTGAATAAATAAAAACAGTAACTGCAGCCGAACTTACACAAACCTACAATGTTTATTAAATTGACTAAAATTGTAAGCACTTTCACGATAGTTAATATCGCCTCATCAGACACTAAATACAACTGCATTTCAACTTAAATAGCAAGTCAGCTGATGGAAACAATGAGCATCAGTTAAGCATTTAAAGGTACAGATGCAAAAATAGAATAAAAACTATCACTGAATCTGTATGAAAAGCAAACTACAAAGAAAAACGAAAGGTCTAAAAACACATAATGCTAAAAAATAGCTACTAAAAGTAGCTTTTCAAGAATATGAATGCACACACATTTTAACCCAATCCTAATGTTTGAGGTGACGTGACTTTAAAAAAGGTTTCAAAGTCATTGTCCCATTTAAACCTGTAGGTTTCTCAGCATTTAATATGAGAATCCATTTCTGCTCTTCACTTTTAATATAATTCTCAATATCACCTCCCCGTATATTGGGTCATATGACTTCAATAACCAGAAATTTACATGTATGTGTATTGTCAGTCTGTCTCACGTGTTGAGCTAGGGCACTGCTGTCTTTCTGGTTAAAAATATCCCTTCTATGCTCAAGGATCCTGTCCTTCAGCATTCTATTGAGTTTACCCACATAAGAGACCTTAGGACACAGGGGGACTGTAGTCTCTCCTTTGATAATCACATCGCCACAGTAGTCAGGAAATCCTTCTACATGGCACACCTCATCACAAAAGGTTTCTCATCCAGAAAAAAAGAGGTCATTGTTCCCCTCTACTCATCACTCATTAGACCCATTATAGAGTACAATGCCCCTTTTGGTATGTACCTCACAAGACATCTACAACAACTGGAAAGGCTGCAGAAATGCCTCACAAAGAGGATTACCAGCCTCAAACAGATGCCCTACGCAGACCGTCTCAAAAAACTCCAGCTTTACTCCGCTGCATATTGCCTACTCAGAGGTGATCTCTGCCTAACATACAAAGCTATGTCAAACCCAGAGCTGTTGAACATGCTCCACTTAAAGAAGTCCCAATCCCTCCGAGCTACTCTCTCTAGTGACCTAAACCTTGTCGCCACAATAAACAGAACATGCTGGAGGGATAGATTCCTGTCCCAGAGACTTTCCATACTCTGGAATAAACTACCTATCTATATCAAACAAAGCTCCTCATTAGCACTCTTCAAGAAAAATCTTGATGATTGGATGGAAAATAGGAAATTCACCCCAGGGATTACTTCTGTAGCTCTGCTTGACAGTGGCACAGTAAAATAATTTTCTTGGTTGGCAAAAGCCAGGGTACCTTTTAGCTGGGCTTGTATAAGCCCTAGGGCCCAATAGCCTAGTACCTACCTATGAACCTATGACAGATCTGGCAAAAAGAGAAATAAACCACAGTGGTGGTATGACAGTCAGCATAACAGGTGCCACTGATAGTAAAATGACATGTAGGGTGTAGATACATAGTGCCAGTGTGAATGTATGAGCATAGTAGCTATTTTTATCATTATGTGGTTTTAGACCTTTCGTTTTTCTTTGTAGTTTGCTTTTTATACAGATTCAGTGATAGTTTTTATTCTGTTTTTGCATATGTATCTTTAAATGCTTAACTGATGCTCATTGTCTCCATCAGCTGACTTGCTATTTAAGTTGAAATGCAGTTGTATTTAGTATCTGATGAAGTGATATTAGCTATCATGAAAGCGCATACATTTTTATTCTATTTAATAAACATTGTTGGTTTGTGTAAGTTCGGCTGCAGTTACTGTTTTTTATTTATTCATATATATTTTCTGCGCCCTACTGTACCCTAAACCATTTTTTTCTCTTCTATCTTCTCTGATTTCAAGGAATAAGTACACCCTCAATGTCATCACAGAATCATCCCAGTTCAACAACAGGGCATGTTATGGAAACATTGGTTGCACAGCTGACTGCAAAACACACTTCAGCATAATGAAACACATAATATCAGGACAACAAAAATAAACATAAATTGAGTTGAACCCCCTGCATTTTTTTAAGGATGCGTTCCCCAAAACAGTGTAATAACAAGGCATGCCATGGAAATGCTCATAGAAAATGTGAATGGAAAACATATTTCAAAGAAACAAAGTATATAAAAGCAGGCCAGCAAACATACACATAAATGGGCTTGAAACACTCCCCAGGATTTAATAAACTCCACGTAGGTAACATGTAGAACCTACATGGAATGTAGCTGTGTACATGACCATGGTTCCCCCTCTGCAGCATGCCATGCATATTAATGATGGCACATTGCCGGCGGATAGTGCAGGAACAGGGATATTGAATCAATGTAGGGTGATATGTAGAGGCTACCCGTGGTTGTAGATGCCTTGTCAGATGTTATGTACAGGGTATAGCTCCCTGTAATGTACACTGCCACTGCTGAAATGCTGTGAATTGTTTTAAATGTGTAATATGTAAGTTATATGTTTTTATTTTTATAATTATTTCTATGCATGCTTGCATGGTGCGGAGCACAGCAATGCCAAACTGTGCTTGCATATAGACAGCTGACACCTGCTACACATGTAAAAATAGAAACGGGATGTAATCAATTATCATAATTAGTTTTTTTTCCCCATTGTAATTTTTTTTTGTAATTGTTTGCATCGCACTGTACGGAGCACCGCAGTGCTGAGCACCACTTATACATACATAGCTGACACCTGCCAGACATCTAAAAATAGAAACTGGATGTAATTATTTATTTTTAGTTTTTTTCATGCATGTTTGCATGGTGTGGCATGGTGCTCAGCAACACTAACAGGTAGCCTGGTAGTATATGTGAAGGTATACCAATTTTCATAATATCCAAGTAGCTAAATGTGTACAGTTACAACCTTATGTGTAGTAGGTCCTGGGTTTGAATCCATAGCAGGCAGACCATGTTTGTAATTTAAGGTATAACCTTTGTTTAATTTAATAACAAAATTGTAAAATATTGCACTGCAGCACTCTGCTAAGCTTTTCTCAACCATGCTAAGCACTGCATAAACATTTTAATGGCTACCAATGTTTGCATAGTGCTAAACTTCACTAAAACTAAGGTTGTGTGAGTTTTTGCACGGCTCAGCTCTGCTTAACTGATTTGCATGCTGCTAAGTGATGCGGCAGGTTTTTGAATGTTGCTCAATGACATGTAAGAGTGGGAAAACAACTTATATTAAGTGCAATAGGCAGGGATTCAGCACCATTCATTGGAGTTCAATCGACTGTTGATATGGCAGGCCGTGCTGGTGAAAGTGCGTGCTTTTGAGTGCAGAAGTGTGATATTCAGGAGTTCAGGGTCATGGTAGGGCTTCTGGTAAAAAAAATGAACCTAGGCTACTCCAGGGTAGTTTCCAGGCTTGGAATGTAAGGCAGAGGCCTGGGACTGGTTGGCCAGGGAACTCATCAGTATTACTGATACCCCTCACACAGGTGAGTAGTGTCGTCACCATTATGATGACCCAAAGAGGAGAAAGAGGGGAACCTTGGGCACCTGGGTACAAGAAGCTAGAGCAGGGAATGCCCCACAAATATGAAAGTAATTTTTCCTCTGTTTTACCCATATGCAAGCTGAATGTCTGCAAAACTGGTATGCATAATGGTATGCTTCACTCACAACAACAGCAGCTGAGACGGCCCACAATGTTGAGTCCCAGACCGGGCACCTAGCCAGGTTGCTCTGTGAGTGTGGTAAGTACAGATGTATTATGCTTACTGTAGTGCAATAAGCAAGAAAGGGTAAAGCATTTACTGCAATAAAGTACACACAAGAAATACTGTAGTGCAATAAATGGGCACTTACAACTGTAGTGCAATAACTGGGCAATTAGAGCCATAGTGCAATAAATGAACAATAGCAACTGTAGTGCAATAAACAATAAACAATACCAATAACAGTAAGCAAAATAGTGTGCAGCAGGATTTTGTAGTCATAACCATTGCAGTACAGCTGCATGCATTGGTTGTCTATGGTAGAGTTGCTGCAGTCAAGTGTAACACTGTAATAGCTGTAGAATGCAAAACTAATGGCCTGCAAACTGTATTGCTTAACTCATAGTACTGTCCAAGGTTGTCTCCAGGCCAGTATTTGTCACATAATTCTCTCTGTTCTTCCTTCTTCAGGTAATAAAGGTATATGGCTGAGGTAGCCCACATCATGTACAGATATTATGTGTGGACTTCAGAGATATTTCAAAGCAATCCAAATATCTGGTGTAGTGCGAATAAAAGAAAACCCAGAACCAAATAGTGAACGCACCAAACACGTCTGTATATGAACTCTGTTTATTGCAGTAAAAACACACCAAGATTAAGTGCTTTTGTCTTTCACATAGAAGACTTCATCAGAATAAAGCACACTGATTTGAGAACCATCTTTATACCAGTACATGTGACATAATACATAAAAGTGAGCCAGTGATATGGTCAAAAAAATCAGATGTGAAAAAAATCACATGAACAATATTAATTAAACAAAATGTTAATATTCAAACTGATCTAGCTTGGTACAAATAGAAAACTGTTATATATTAAATACCTTCAGCATATGTCTAAAAATACAGGCACAGTAATGCATATAAAAATGTTAAAATACTTAAGTTTCACAGATTTTTCTTTTAGGGCTAAAAGATTAGTCAAGGAATCATTTATACCTGGTGGGAAATTAGCTGCTAGTCTGAGTTGCCACATCAGCTCTTTTTAACTTAATAAATTCTTCCAGTCAGCCCCCCCCCCCTCAAATCTATGTCCACTGTATCCAGAATACCAAATTTAAAACCTATAAAATAGGAACAAGCGAGGGAATGCCTATATAATGTCCTTCTTGTTTTCAATGTTATTTTCTCATAGATTCTGATTTTTAATGCCCTCTCCGTTTTTCCAACATAGAATCCATTGCACGTATCAAACAGAGCAAAGGTACACCACTCTGGTGGTAAAACAACTACCTTTCTTAAATGTAACCTTAGATGTCATCTTATTAGCTAGGTAGGTTTGGGGTGCTTTAAAAATCTTAGCACATTGAGAGCACCTCCCGCAGGGTGTTGTACCACGACCACCTTCTATGAGTAAATTCACCTTATTTTCCATAAGTTGTTTAATATTCATGCCAACCTTACTAATAAAAAATGGTTTGTCTCCCACTGCAGTTAACATATCATTATTCACCCTCAATATACTCCAGTTATTTTTTAATATGTTTTTTCACTTCATATGATATAGAACTGTACTGCACTATACATGCATGCTCTTAAATCTTCTTTTCACCAGGATCTGTAGGGGCTATGTTAGTAAATGGGTGGCTCCCTAAGAGGGGCTTATATTTTTGTCCCCATCCTACATACCTCCTCAATAATTTGTTCCACCATCTGTTTGGGGTATCCCCTTTCTAAAAACAGATCTCTTAATGTGAAAAATTTCTGTCTCACATCATTCAAATCTGAAGTCATGCATGCAATTAATATAGCTTGTCCTTTGACTAAGCTTTTTTTCTGTGAAAGTGGATGATTACTCCTATAATGAAGGTAAGAATTACAAAAAGTACTTTTGCAAAATATATTATATTTGGAATCTGTAGGTGTATGGGAAATTACCGTGTCCAAATAATGTATACCTCTAGTGTTGTAGCTATAAGTAAATTCCAAAAATTAGGTAGTTTTGTCCAGGTGGTTAATAAAGCTAGGGATATCTTTCCTACTTTATGCTTTTCCTTTACACAAAATAAAGATGTCATCCACAAACCTGCCATTTAACTGGATATTGTTCCAAAATTATTTGCGGAACACATATTTTAATTCCCAGCCTAATAATACTATATTTGCATATATAGGGGTGCAGGCAACCCCCCTAGCAACTCCCCTTGTTTGTTGGAAATATTGGCCCTCAAAGAATAAAAACAATTCTCTAGAATAAGTGCCATCATTTCACACACCAGGTTTACTTTCATGATTCAAGGTGAAACATGTAAAGAGTGTCTCTTCAAATAATTCTAATCCTTCTTGCTTGGGAATACAAGAAAAAAGATCTTTCCCATCAATAGTTAAAAATACTAAATCAGCTGCCCATATATTTTGTTTAACCTGTCCTAAAAAATCCAAGGAATCCTTAAATAGATGTGTTGCTCTCTCCACTACATGCTTGTTCTTTTTATCTATAAATAATGCCAAATTGTGTGTTTTGGAGCCACTGACAGCAACAATGGGCCTAAACGGTGGTTCACTGATGCTTTTGTGTATTTTTGGTATGCCGAATATAACCGGCACCTTAGGATAGGAATTAGTAAGAAAATTAAGGAGGTCATTAGTAATACGCTTATCCAAGACATATTCTTCTAAATAACTATCAATACGTTGATATGCAATATTTATTTGGTTCTTAAAAAACTGTATATAATTGTCTTCATTGAATAAAATATTCTGCATAATGTTGAAATAATGCTCTGAATTGAATATTACTATACCACCTCCCTTATCAGGGGTCATAATACGCAGTACCTTGTCCCCCCTCAGTTGATTCATGAGAATTCTCTCATCAGGACTTAAGTTGGCATAAAACTTCTTGCTCTGAGCCCATATTTCAAAGCAATACCAATAAAAAGTATTCACCAGCATTGTTGATTCTAAAATAAAGCTGTACTAATATATGCAGTACGGTTGTATTTCATGCATGTGTGTTCTATAGTCACTGCAGTCAATTACAACACTGCAATAGTTCAAGAATGCAAGAAAAATGTCCTGTAACTTGTATTACTCATCTCATAGTATTGTTCCAGGTTATCTTTAGGCCAGTATCAGACACTCAGTAGTCAGCAGTGACTCTGTAATGCAGTCTGTTATATGCTGTCTATACAGTACATTTTTCTACACACAGTCCTGGGTTCAAATCCAGTGGTATGTAGCACTAAATTTCAGTATCAGTAACATAATGCTCACATTCTCTCTCCCCAGAAACAAAAGGTATATGGGTAATGTAGCCCATATTATAAGCAGATATTCTGTTTAGATTTCACATAATTTTAAAATCAATAGCAATAAAGTGTTCACCAGCATTGTTGATTCATAAATAAATCTGTTTATTTGCAACATGGCTATATTCCTTGCATGCCTGTACTAAGTTGCTGCAGTCAATTATTACATTATTTGCAGATGTCCTCTGCAGTCACAGCTATTGGGTTCTATCCTCATGCCTCCCAACTAAGCCATGATGACTGTCTAATTTCTGTGCTGTACACAAATATGCCTCTCAAGTGTCATGATTTCTCGTAATGTAATTAAAACTGACTAATCCATCTGTCACAGGATTACCAGAGAAAGACTGCCTGGAATGCAATGTATTACCAAATCCACTTACAGAATATATTGGTAGTTATACAAGTCTACATTATGTGAAACAGTTCTCTGTAGTTGTGTACCTGCATCTGTTATTGCTTGGCCCATACTGACCCATCCTAACAGCTTGAGAGGTATGTACGTGCTACATCAGCTATAGGAAAATTGCAGCCACAGTACCAAAAAAAAAAAAAAAAACAAGTACATGCACCAAAAGGAGGTCCACAAAGTCACGTACCAAGCAATAGTCAGAAGGAACAGCCATTTATTTAAAACATAAATGCAACACTCCCCACAGCGTTTTCATCAGCAAGACTTCTTCAGATGTATGAATAAATGCATCACAAGCTGCTACTTCCTCTTTTATACCCCATGATCCCTTAATTACATAATTGTTTAATGAGTTAAAACACATACAATTAAAGAAACAGATCATAAAAGCAGTTTAAAACCAACCTAACATGTTCCTATATAAATACTAGTACATCAATACATGAATATGCAAATATATAAATATAGGAATAAAAGTATTTAAATATATAAATATAAAAGCTTAAATGTGTATATAAAATATATATAAAAAATGCATGATTAAATCATTTAATCAAAATGAATTACATAAATAAACCTGTATACTAAAGTGCATGAAGTAACTTTCACCTAAATACAAAATGAATAGGCTAGACGCATATAAATTTCATTAAACATATATTAAAAACCTATTGCAATGTTGTCATAAAACAGAGACCACACAAGTTACAATTTTGCAGCTCTCATTTTCAATATATCAGCAATAGATAAATGTTCATTAAGTCCCAGGTTCCTATTGGTCTCTAAAAGCAGTTGTCAATATAATTCCCTTACCTCAATCCTGGTCTCCCAGGGACCCCCCTCACATCCTAATCCACCTTTTCAAGCACAGAAAAACCCCATCTTGCCTGTGTGCATGCTAAGGTATATTTGTAAAGTGCATTGTTATTATCTTAAAATTAAAATTGTAGTCACTGTACCAAAACTGCAGAATATTTATTATTAGTGTTTTCAGGGATGTAATCTGCAATGCCACTTATATAATGTTTTTCTCTATCACCCCATCCTTTATCTTCATTTAATTATTGTTTTTATTATTATGTTATAATATTAATATATGCTGTTAAACTAAGTATATTTTTGCAAAATGTGATGTAATATTGTTATGTGTTGTTATGATTCACTATTAACATACTTTGTTAAACTATTTTGTTGCTCTTATGGTTTACTTCTTACTGGCATGCTGTCAACATACTGACTGTTATGTTGTTTACTGTTGTGTTACACATACCATACATTAATATGTATTTGGATTAATTAAAATAATGTTCCATTCTGTTAATACTAACAATGGTTTGGCTATTATGAACGTAACCTATTGCTATACCTCTATCACCACAGCAGGTCAAGGTAGGCCGGTTTTGACTAATACCCCTACCTTGCCTTAGCCGGCCGTGGCACCGGGTCACAGCATATCTGAGACCCGGACCGGCAGTGCCCCCTCTGCTGCCCCTGCACTACCTACAGCCTCTGGTAGTACTGCCCCAAGGGATGGGGCCCAACCCCCCTCTGGGAGTGGTGGTGGAGGGAGTTTTGTTACCCTGGATGAGCTGCTGTGGTCTTGGTACACAGGATAGTGTACCGTGGGTTTGACCACCACCTGAGCTGGCATGAGAGCATGCTGGTCAACCTGGTGGGACAGCCTCACCCTGGTGCCTAGCCTCCAGCACTGCCACCCATTGGGCAGTGAAGGAGCACGACAGACAGTCCCATGGGTAGTGCTGTGAGTCACTCTGCTGCCATCTGGAGGCACATGGGACTTGGATTCCACAGCACCCTCTCCCTATCCAAGGTGTTCACCCTTCATGTGTCACACACTGCCACTGTCTGCTGTCTTGTCTGTCTGCAAATGCATCCTCAGCTACCCAACTTACCTCCCCAATATACCTCCCTCACATGTACCTATCGACCTTCTGCAACATTCCACGCACACTTTAAAAAAAAAAACAAATGGATACCTGTCCCCCCCAAAAAAAATCACACCATACATAGCTCTCCATTTCACCCACGTGTCTACTGGACACATGTAATTTGGTCCAATAGGCTTGACAATACAGTTATGTTGTCCTCACCCCTCTGTCTGTGGGTGAGAGTTCAAATCCATGTACATATTCTGTGAAAGTGCACAGTTGTTGCTCTACAAGAAATGGATAGCTATGGTTCTTTCCTACCCCCCTTCCTGCACATCCCTACCTTCCTTACACTATGTTTTCCCCCTGCTTGCACCCCATTTCACCACTTTCCTATCTCCCCATTTTTCTTTTCTTTATATTTTTTAGCATGATGCTGCACATCACGCCACGCCATGCAACCTTGCTAAGCTCAGCTAAATAGAGCTATATTGATTATATGTGTCCTTAAAATTTTACTACACAATTGCACAATAAACCCCTGCCCTATGTTTCGAACCCAAGACCATTGCACCTGCAGATGAGTGCATTAACCTACCATTCCACACAACTACTATATAAAGTAAGTGCTTTAAAAAAAGTAGTAATGGGCAGTTACAGTCATTAAGCACGTTTCAGTGTAGCTGCTCACCACGCCTTGCAAACTTGAATAAAACTTAATGGAAAACATGGGAGTACTCCTGGGACTCTGGTATAATTGTACACTACTACAAAGCCAAAGACATAATAATGGATGTAATTGAGGCCTCTGATATCAGGTAAATGTGCCCTTTTATCAACAATATGTAGAAATACACCTGCTAAGGCATTAATGGCAAAATACATGTGCAACTGTGACCCTGGTGTAGAAATATATCCATACTGATAGATATAGAACATGATTGTCACAGCCTGTAGGTGTGCACATATGTCTTGCAAATACATTGGCTGCAGCAGCGACTTGGTAGCTCAGTCTGGTAAATGCCTCGTAAACAGTACATATTTGCCGCACACAGTCATAGGGTGGTGCGTAGCACTTAATTTTCAGTATTGTGAAGCCAGTAAATAATGACAGTCATGCAGACTTTATCCACACAATGCATGTCAAATGAATTGTCTACTTTTAACTGATGAAAGTCACAGGCCTGCAGGTAGGAACACACTACACATATCCCTGTAGCAAATGTATATGTGCATAAACTGTCACATCATGCAGTAATATGCATTCACAGAGAATGTCTGCTCAGGTACTGCGAATGAGGGCCAATAATATCAGAGTGCACCACACAATCCTTTCAGAGTCACAGTGCAGATTACCACAGCTGAAAAATGAACATACACCATTTAAAGTCCCTGCTTGTAACAAGGACTGCCCTCATACACGTTGGAAATTACTACCGGACTGTAATACATGGCCTAGCAGATGATCAAATGGTGGACATATTCACACAAACAAACACACACACACACATACACACATACACCCCATCTTGCTGAAGGACACACCAAACATTCTGCCTAGTACTCTGTTATTGTTGCCTAACATACTTATCTTAAATACATGCCTTCATTGGAGTTTAGGGGGTGCTCTCACACTAGGCCTGGCTCTACATCAAAGCAGACACAGCTATCTCACACAGTTACTCCTACAGCTTGTTGTCCTCCAACGTCTTCACACTCTCTGCCTTTGAATATTACCTGCAGCAGTAGCTGCAGCCTGTAGCACACATATCTCTATGTAAAGGTGTCTGCAGCAAACCTACCCTCTGTGACAATGTAGTGTCATCACCCCAGTAATGTCCAGCACAACACATCAGAAAGGGACCCCATTCTACACAAAGGCTTTATATATTCTATAGTGGTTGCATGTCATTGGCTGATGATAGTTCAAATCAGCTGTGTTGGCTGCCATTAACTTTTCAGATCCACAAATTGGTTTAGAGGTAATCACCTGCTGCTGGCAAGCATGTTTAAAAGGCAAGCACCTGGCTATAGGAAACCATTCTGTATGAGACCTTCCTCACACATAGCACGCCATTGTGACAACTATACTATCATCACATATCAGCAGAGGAGTACTGCACTCCATCTGGTATGTCAATGTTTTTGTGTACAACAGGTTGTAGATGGTCAATAGACTTACAGGCAATACTGATTATAAAATTAAGCCTTAGACCTGTGATAATGACATGTCAGTGACCTCCTGCTGTCTTACAGCTACACAGGATGCATCAAGGTGTATTGTCTTTTGTCATTGTGATACACTGGTCTCATTGGACTGTCCCTTTATAGTGGTTGTAATAGTACACTGCTATTCATGTGGCATTGTTCGCATGACATATTATAGAGGAGTTGCCCGTAAAGGACACATTGCAGTAGACCTGACTGCTGGGTGTATGATAATGAAGCAGTAGCTGTTATGGCACACATGGGAATACCTGACTATTGCTACAATCACAGTTGCATCCACTCACTTTGTTTGTTTGTTCACTATGGCATATGACACATGTGAGCAAGCAGTGCTTAGTGCCAGCCATTGTGGCCTTGCTGTATCTCTACATAGTGTACATCCACATATGTGATCCTGTAATGTGTTCCCCTTTTATCGTCTTTCAGGAATTGTGTACCATAGACACCATGCACCCTTCTTGGATGTGGAGAATGAAATTATAATGCAATTACTAAATTCATCATCGCATCCTTCTATCCAGGGGAAGACAAAGCAGGGAACAGCGAGCTGCATTTTGGGCAGTCCTTGTCCATGATGTGCATGGCATGGGCCAGCAGGGAGGATATATGAGAATGTTCTACATCATGCAACTGTTTTGATAAATGCTGCACAATGAAGGGCAGTAGATGTAGCCAGGGATTGTGCTGTCACCAGTAGATGACCTACAGCAGAACAACCACTCTCAGCCACTGATGAATTCCTGGTGTACCTAGGCACACACAACAGCTTCTAGGCATTCATCACACCATGCATTGTGGAGGTGGGTGTCATAGTTTCCAGAGCTGAGGAGCGTGCAGGTAAGCTTACTGTGATCAGCGTTGTAATACTGTAGCAGTCAGTGTGTCAGGCTGTATACTCTTTTTTGTGGGTGTCAGGTCTTTGTTCTTTGGGGAGTTTAACCTCAGTTATACACTCATACTCAGATTGTGACCAGTACAACAAGTAATACAGTAGCTATTGTTAATGTGAGATATATGGATGTATTACCTTGTGCTGCAAGAATGTGGTGGTACTGACAATACCCCGCCCTCAACTTTTCACAAGTCTGGCAGGTATTGTCCAAGGACATGGTCCTGCTGCTGGTAAGTATGGCACTTATTTTGTTAAGGAACAATTATATTCTAGTATTGTTAAAGGCCAGAATAATGCCCTATGTAAACATAACTATGTGTGTAAACAATGTAGGATGTTTTTAAATTTCAGTCTGGAAGAGGTACCTAAGGTTTCTAGAAGGAGTAGTCACAGGAGTGTAGTTCAACAAACAGATACACTTTGGCAGTTACAATTAAGAGCAGATAAGGCAACTGGTTTAAATGAGGTAAGGAATCTAAAATGCCTTTTAAAATACAACAGGTTGAAGGTAAATACATTAGGCAGGGAAATGTGTATTCCCATATATTTGTTAAGATAGTTGTGCTGGGTAATTATGTGTTGTTTTTTCAAGTATACTGTCTTACTAATTAACTAAAAGGTAAATATTAGTTGTCATATTTTACTTGATGTACTTCAAGTGATTGTTATAAAGGTCCTGAGTTGAATTTGTATTTTGTTCCAAGGAAGTGTTTTGTTGACGAAAGCAGAGAAGAAAGTTGTTTGACTGCTAATCCAGTTGTGGGTTTTCATTGTTATGAGTCTTGGAGGCTTTTTGTACACAAGAGTGCAGGTATTAATCTACTGTTTTTTCTTTCTTATTGCAGATGACCATGGGGGTTGGTGTCTGTCCCTTACACAACCTGATGTCAGTATCTCTTCGGACTCTGATGATGATGGTGGCCATTGTGAGGCACAGGTGACTGAATCTGTCCCAGAGGTAGACATCCCTCTTCTGTCAACATTGTTGCCACACACAGTCTGTAGGCCCACACATGCCCTGTCCTCGGAGACCACAGATATTGGATATTCAGATAGTGAGGACATTGAACAAGAAAGTGTGGCAACTATGGGTCCAGTGAGTGCAGACACTGGACGTAGCCAGAGAGTTGGTGAGGTCCCACACAGGCAGATTAACAGGGTTGCTTGTAGCAGGGCTACTGTTCATCCACCATCTGGCACAGGCATGTTCTGAACGGAACACCAGATGTATGCTTAAGGTTAGGGATGCAGCACAGTCTGACATCCGTGACTGTCACTATCTCATTGGGGAAACCCTGGATCAGTTCACTGATGCAGTGGACAGATGGTGGGCTGAAACAGTGTCTCTCTTGGACTGCACATTGTCTGTGCTGGAATGTGTGGTGGGAATTGTGCATTAGACCCATGGACGTAAAGGACACATTACAGTAGACCTGACTGCTGGGTGTATGATAATGAAGCAGTAGCTGTTATGGCACACATTGGAATACCTGACTATTGCTACAATCACAGTTGCATCCACTCACTTTGTTTGTTTGTTCCCTATGGCATATGACACATGTGAGTAAGCAGTGCTTAGTGCCAGCCATTTTGGACTTGCTGTATCTATACATAGTGTACATCCACATATGTGATCCTGTAAGGTTGTGCCCCCAGAATTGTTTATTCTAGAGGAATAAATATCAAAGAATTTTTAGAACAACATATTCCCAGAAAAAAAAAACATCTAAAATGAATAGATGTGGGACCTGTAGGGTTTGTAGATATATTAATGACGGACCTTATGTAAGTGTACAGGGTTATAAAAGGACTATCCCCTGCCCAGGTAGAGTGAATTGTAATACACAAAGGGTGGTTTATTTAGCCATGTGTACCAACTGTAGTGCATTCTACGTTGGTAAGACCATTTGAAGATTGAAAGACCGGATAGGTGAACATCTTAGGGCTATTAAGAATCACGATTCTCACTATGCTCTATATTCACATAGTATAGTTTGTACCAACTTTAAGAGATTTTTATTTTTTGTCATGGATAGGGTGTTGTTCAATGAAAGAGGAGGTGATGAAAAATTAAAGGTGGAATTATTAGAATATAAATGGCAGGTTATGTTGAATGCAACAATGCCACCTGGATTGAATGATTTTATTTCCCTAGGACCTATTTTGAGACAAAGGGCACACATAATCTAGTTACTTTTAAGTGTATACAGTAACAGTAAATATTGTAACAGTACAGTTTTTATATATTTTTACTACTGCACTTGTGGGTTGGGGATGTATTTGTCTTGGATATGTTATATTACTTTAAGATGAATGTGTTTTAAATTTGGAATTGAATGATTGAATAATTAGTGTGTGTATATTAATGGTTTGTTGATTAGCTACCACTCACTCTGAAGAAGCCATGTAATGATGGTGAAAGCGCTTAGTGTGTGGAACTGTTATTAAACGCTTCGGAAGTATTCAATTGGTCGTGGTTCATTTTCTGTCTTATTAACTGTTCCACCCTTGCACAGAGGTGCAGCATCCACTGACCAACATAACTGTAGACCTCTTTGTCAAAGTATACAAATATGTATGTCCATAGGGGCAATCATCATGGAGCTGCTCAGCTCACATATGTGATCTACACACTCGTGACTGTACACAGTTTGGATGCATGATAGGGGGAGCATGACTGTTACATGTGGTGGACATTTTTGAGGCAGTCGCCAAAGATCTGGGTTATAGTACATCAGGATGTAGAATCACCAGACTGGGCCAAGCTGTTTGACTATATCCCCCACTCAGGCAACATTTACAAAGCACCCACTTAGTCATCCATGATACTGTCATTGCAGGGGTCACTAAGTGGCCCATTGATGGTACACATACTCACCATAGGGACATCTGCCTCCAGTACATGATCTGTAAGCAGCAGTGCTCAACAGAGCACAATTCTGGGTCCTCCACTGCTTGGAATCCATGTAAACACAATACACACGACTACTGAATGAATGTGGCTAAGATTGTTGGCTGATGTCTGCACATTGTGAGCACACTTTGAGCCTGTGAGTTATGTCAATAGCCTACAAGAGGGTATTGATGAACAAATGCCTGTTGACATACTAATGGTCATAAACCCGACGTGAATATATATGTAGTATCATGTCCATCAGATCTATGTACCTGGTAAGTAGCACATCAGTCACAACATGTGCTGTACATACTCAGGGGTGAAAGAACTGGGCACACAGACCTGTCCACAGAGGTTTACATCTAATGTGTCTCAGATCACCATGTCTCTACAGTGGTATAACAGGGATCATATGGCATACCTGAGGCCACATTCACCAGTAAGTGACATACTCATAACCTTCACATACCCTTAGCTCAGCCAGCCAATATCTGAGTCAATAGCCAGTTGTTGCTATACCTTTCCAAGGTGTACTGGCAATTGTACACAACAGTATGGTCCCTCACAAGGATAATTCATGTCTTCAGTATGTGTTTAAAGGTGAGTGTCTGCAATGAGTGTCACTGTCACCTGTGGCATATAAACTACTCAGAGATGATCTGTGCCTTGCATGCAGGGTAATGTGTGAACCTGTTTTATTGCATATGCTGCCTATCTGTAGGAAGCATAATAGATGGATGACTCACTGTAAGAACATTAACCTAGTATGTGGCGTTAGTACTACATGCTTGTGGGAGAGATTTGTCTACTCAACTGAAACACATCCTCGGAACAGAATCCTGCCTAGTGGCACACAGAGATCCTCAGTGCACCTCAGCACTTGCCATCTGTCTGATTGGTTGGGTGACCCTGCCATCTTAACACAGGGCATCTGCCTGTATCCCTCTTGGGCTGAGGCAATATGTGCTGACCCTGTAACTATGGGTATGATGCTGTCTATGACCATGAGGGTTTATGGCCATTATTCTAGTTCAGTTCAAACATCCTATGGTTCCATAACATGATGTACAATGCACTAACAGGTTCACAGACAAACATACTATCAGTTTAAAACATATTATGCTTGATGACATAAGCAGGCCTTGTTGTGATCATCTCTTTGGGGGGGCCACATCATCCGCTACAAAGAAAACACTGCAAAACCCAACTGATGTCTAGGTTACCAAAGTTATGCCGTATGGATATATGCATATGCGCCAAGTGGGCTGGAGTGAGATTAGAACCCCTACCTATCTAGTCTTATACACTATAGATCACAGTACTTATTGCATCCATCACAGCTTACATCTGATACTACCTTCTCAGCTGGTAGTCTTAAGGTGGCTGACATCATCAGGCCTTGTAGAGGAGGGCAGTTTGGAAGCTAGCAGCAAGATACAGGCCCAAAACGTGCATAACCATTGCAGGTGGATAGCATGCTCATTGTTTTGTAGGGGAACACACACACACTCACAAACACACACACACACACACACACACACACGCAGACACACACACACACACACACACACACACACACACACACACACACACACACACACACACACACACACACACGTATGCATGTATCAAGTGGGCTGAAATGAAATTAGAACCCCTATTGATCTAGTCTTATATACTATAGATCATAGTACTTCTTGCTACTACATTATCATCTATTAGCCTTAAGATGGCTGACATCATCAGGCCTTGCAGAAGATGGCAGTTTGGAAGCCAGAAGCAAGTTAAAGGCCCCAAAAGAGCATAACCATTGCAGGTGGATAGCCCATGAGAGCATGTCTATTGTTTTGCAGGTGAATACACACACACACACACACACACACACACACACACACACACACACACACACACACACACACACACAAGTGGGCTGGAGTGAGATTAGAATCCCTACTTATCTAATTGTATATAACAGTTCTTCTCTCATGCGTCACAGATTAAGTGTGTTATATATGTGATTCGATCCTTGGGCCATAAAAGGGGCAGAGATGGAAAGGGGAAAAGAAAAAAAAAGGGAAATAGCAAAATACAGGCACTCAAATACAAGTAAAATAGCTGGTGGGTGGAATGTCTCAAAGTCAGCCAATCACACAGGCAGCATCTGCAGCACACCACTATAAACTATGCAAACACCTTCCAGTCTGTTTTTTACCATAAACTTTGCACCATAGGTGTACACATATGGGGGAATTTTAACTGACAAAACTAGCAAAAAATGTTAGAGGCTGCTACTGCTTTGATCTATCAGTATGTGCAAGAGGCCGAAGGCACTGAGGAGGATAATGTTGACAACCGACTCAGACCAAGGAGGAGAAGAGTGTTCAGACTCAGGGTAACCTACCAGGGGCTGCATGATCTGGAGATAGTAGAGCACTACAGGGTAGACAGGGACATACTTTGGCAACTTGTTGAGCTCAGCCGGCCTCACCTCACACCCAGGACCAACAAAGGGGATCCCATCCCAGTGGATACCAAGATATGTGTAGCCCTAAGAATATTAGCTACAGGTACTTTCCAAAGACCAACTGGGGATATCATGGTGGTCTCACAGGCATCTGCTTCCAGGATACTCCACCAGTTCCTGGATGCCATGCGACCACATGCTGCTGTGCACATTTACTTCTCCAGCACCTGTGAGGAGAGAGAATCAGCAATATGTGTCTCTTCCACCATGTAGCAGAATACCTGGATGTAGTGGGTACCATAGACTGCACGCACATCCACATCAAAACACCACCTGGTGACCAGAGTAGGATCTACTTAAACCACAAGGAGTTCCACTCCATCAACTGCCAGGTCGTGTGCGATGCCCAGGGCATTATCATGAATGTGTGTGCTGGCAGCCCTGGAAGCTATCACAACTTCCACATTTGGCATTCATCACAGCTGTACCAGGCATTTGCCAGTGGGGACATTCCATATGGCCATCTGGTGGGGGATGCTGGCTACGCACTGGAGCCGTGGCTGATGACACCCATCAGAAATGCACATACACCCACACAAGAACACCATAATGAGGCACACACATAAGCCAGGATCATTATAGAGCATGTGTTTGGTATGCTCAAGTCATGGTTCTGCTGCCTTGACATATCCAGTGGAGCCTTGCAGTACTCTCCAGCCACATATGCACATATGTTCATAGCATGTGTTATGCTACACAATATGATCCTGTGGAAACTGCTGCAGCATGAACAAAATGGGTAAGGGCCACACAGCCCTCCACCATTGACAAGGTCTCCACAGGCACAGAGGGACTCAGAGGAGGAATATCCTGAGCCTGCCCCTGTAGGCAAACAGAGGCATGCCCAGTATGCCCTGTCCATGGCAAAGAGACAGTGCATAGAACATGCACTGACACTGTAGGGCCTCTCTCTCTCTCTCTGACTTGCACACACAGTAAAATGGATGCCAAACATCACACCACCTATACCTTACCATGTATAGGTAGTGTACTGCCTGCATCTGACATAGTCAGCCCTCAAGCACCTTCCTCACAACAGCCTCAGGCACAAGGTAAGTCAGTCTTCTTAACAATAAATGAATGGAGTAGAATGTTCTGATAGCACATCTATGGTATTGATGCAAACATGCAAGAGAATGGAGTGGCTTACTGGGATAGCAGCAGACAATTGACAGCTCTGTGGGACAGCAGGACATGTATGCCCAGTACTGGCTTACCCACACTATGCAGTACCACCCTAGTTGACAAATACCACTGCAGTATATGCGATGAGCAAAATAACTGGGGGTCATAATTCACATGCATGGATGTCAAAATGGAGGTCCCATTCTCACTCCCAGCCTCAACCAGCAGATCAGCTGTATAAATCCATACAGAATGTCTGGCAAAGGCACG
This sequence comes from Protopterus annectens, assembly GCF_019279795.1. Taxonomy (NCBI): domain Eukaryota; kingdom Metazoa; phylum Chordata; order Ceratodontiformes; family Protopteridae; genus Protopterus; species Protopterus annectens. Next base: position 1,787,835,540 of record NC_056737.1, on the reverse strand, counting down.
TAGTGACATCCATGAAATTCCCATGTACAGAATTACACAGTGATATCACAGCAGGCCTGGCAGTGGCAGTATGGCTCTGAAAGGTAAGAGATCTGAAACTAAAAATGTTTATGCAAGAACAATCTGACCTGTGGTCAATACTGTTATGCCTGTAGTCTCAAAGATAGGGTACACCACTCTGCTAAATGGTACCAAACCATTAAGCAAATAGCAACACAGTCTATGCAAATGTGTATTGTGTACAGATGTGTCACCCCCCATAGTTCCATAGAAATGCAGTAACATGTCCTTAGCCTTAAGCAGCATCCACCTGTCAACTACAGTGATGGCTCACATGAACAGAAAGCAATTGTCAGTAACACCCGGTCAACTTACTGGTGCCATCCCAGGGGTCTCCACTGCTGGCAGCCTGGGAACATATGATCATCAGAATGCACTGCCTTGATACAGATGGCCTACATCTGTCACACCTGGCCTACAGGCATCTGGCAAATGCCTTACTCACAATGCCCTGTTAGGGAGTGACATGGGGTCCATAACACCAACATGACACAGCCTACAAAATGCAAAGTAAGGCCATGCTGCTAACTGCTAGGAGCAAACCTGACAGCCTCAGAGAGCCAGAAATCTGGACAAAGCCATGAATAATGGGCTGATAAAGGTCCAAAGAGAAGGACACATTTGAAATACTGCTCTAATAATGTTAGAAAGTTGATGGAATGATTGTATTAGCATGGAATGTCTGAAGGGTATGAAGTCTGAAACTGCAGTGTCAACTGTCAGTAATATCTGACTTCATCCCTGAGTGACTTGCAAAACACTTTTCCTTGAAAACCACACTATTTTGGGTAACCAACTAGATATATGCATCATGAATCTGGAGATTATGTGATACTCTGTACAGTTGATAGGCAGGGCTAGGAGTCTAAACATGGGAATGCACTCATTGCAGGCAGTCCTAACCCTGGAAGATGATGACATGTCTACACCCCCAGAACCCCGGCCTGCAGTCATAGTCATGGGGAGTAGCACACCCTTCCCTGATCACTCATCCTATGCAACATCCTGACCCCAAAATGTGAACAGCCAAGCCAAATGTGGTGGCCCATACATATATGTGAGACACACACACACACACACACACACACACACACACACACACACACACACACACACACACACCTCCAGGCTGGTCAAACAGTCTGACACACACAAGACCCTCCAAGTGCAGTCAACCTTTGAGAAGACCCCTATGCAAAGTACTGGTAGCTATAGGCCATCATATCTGACCCAGGACACCCCGCCACATATCCTATCCCCTAAAAATCTATCTAGAGTCTACCTGTCAGCCTGATCCTCCCTGACTTATATTACCCAACCGTGGACTGGAAATCAGACCATGCCAGAACAGAAATGCACAGAGATTCCACCATTGTAATATATCACAAAGGTGCTGGACTGTTTCCACAGCTCCAGCAGTCAATTAGTTGTAGGCACTCTTCTCAACAGGCTGTTTTGTGCAAGAATGCCTAGCATTTGGCCCATAATATTGGTGTGTGCATCATCCATCCTGTATTTCTCTGGTAAATCACTGTGATGACCTCAGGAGGTATGTCATGAGGTACTGAAAAAATACATGACAGTGTCAAATGTTATATATGTCAGATGTCTGCTAAAACAAACCCTGTAACCATAGCAACACATACATTACTAAGATAAATAGTCACAATCACCGTATGGCCCATTGTCTCCTCATTTAGGCTATCTCCAGATATCCTGCACCAATAAGTTGAGAGGTATAGCTGTAGCACAAAACAAACTAGACTGGAGTACAACAATCCTTGGAATGGAGTCCCACATTTACCATAGAAGGTCACACTGGGCATGCTCATACACTTAGAGAATTGTCAGTAGGATCTAGGAATTAACTGGCCTTTCCCACCCAGTGCACTTCCCATTTGCTCTACTTTAGCAGTCCTGAACATGTCTTTCACCAAAGAAATACCTTTTGTCAAGTCTCTGTCCTATAACCACTGTGGAATGTGTGATAACTGCATAATACTATAGTGCAAATAACTAGTTTGGTAGGAGTTGTAATCCCAATCCTGGAAAATGTAAAAGTGTGTGTGTGTCTGTGTGTATTCTGTTTGGGGGGGGGGTGTTGTGCTTGTGCAAGAACCATATCCATAGATGGACAGGTTTTACTACTTTTTGCTGTTGCCCACCCAGTACATGTCCCAGTGTCCACATTACAAGGCCCACAGTTATCATCCATTGTAGAGGTACCTGTAGACACTTTGCAGCCCTATAAGCATTGTGCCATGTGCAATACCTATCAGACAGTATGGAATAATAACAAGATAGGCAGCCCATCTAATCCTTGGGCATCACTCCCCACTCAGGAATCATACACAAACACACTCAGGTAGGCAGCAACCCCCACATCAGTAGGTGGCTTGCAAACTGGCTCACAGATAGAACCCACAGTGTGAAAGAAGTGGCCTCCATGACAAACTGCTGAACACTCATGAGTGGAGTCCCACAACTTGTGGACCTGAGTCCCCTCATGTTTGGGATCCACACCTCTGAGGACCAGCCCAATATGAAAGTGTACTGGCTGACAATGTTTGCAGATGACTACAAGGTGGGTGCTATTATTACCCCCCCATGTAAGATTGACATCCTTCACAAAGGCCTCTCTGAGACCTATGACTATTGTCAGAAGCCTGGATATAAGCTCAATGCCAGATGGTGTGCCACCATCCCCTTTGGATACGACATGGTTCCCATAAAGTAATACATTGATGGTAGTCCACTGAACACTGATGTTGGTATAAGGGAACTGGGAACACAGGTTAACATTGAGCTCTCTGTTGACCACTACAGTGCAACTGTCTTCCAAAAGTCCTTCCATGTGTCACTTCTCCTGACTAAGGGTGTTGTATCTGGGAAGTAAAAGGACAGTGCTTCCCTTTAATCGCTCCTCAGTAGGACAATCAATGTATACTATGGCCCATTTTCCATGTATCCCATTGGACACCTGCAACAACACGAGAGACTGCAAATGTACCTCACAAAGAGGATCTTAAGTACTACACACTTGCCCATATAGACAGACTCCAACAACTCCAATGAATCTCTGTCGCATATTGGCTACTTAGGTACGATCTCTGCCTGACATACACAGCCAGGTCTGACCCAACCCTGTCAGGAATGTTACATCTGAAGAAACCAATATGTCCACATAACATGCCCCAGATACCTCAACCCCATCCTCACAATCAACAGGGCATGCTGGAGGGACAGGTTCACAACCCAGAGACTGGCGACACTATGGAATAGACATCACATACATGTCAAACAGAGCACATCACTGACCCTCTTCAAGAGAAATCAGGAGGAGTGGATGGGAAACAGAATACCCACCCTGGGTCCACACAACATGCTCTAGATACCTCAACCCCATCCTCACAATCAACATGACATGCTGGAGGGACTGGTTCACAACCCAGAGACTGGCCACGCTGTGGAATAGACATCACTGGGGAGTGTTGGCAGGTGACATGAAGAGAGTGTATTCACATGGGTTAGCCTTGTAAAGCCTCCATGGCCATTTGCCACATACACACCTATGAATCTTTGAATCTATGGATCTCAGTATTGCCAAATGTGTGAATGTGCATTAATGTGTATAAAAGTGTTTGTGAGTGTGTAAACATGTGAGTGAAAGTAGTTGGTGGCCTGACTCACCTAGTACAACTACCATTGCCATACTTTACAAGTGCTGTAGATGTTATTCACTATATAGGTACCTTGGGATACTCCTCACCCTATAAGCTCTGTGATGTGTGTGGTGACTGCATAACACTATAATACCAATAAATACATAGCTAGGGGTTCTAATATGAGCCCTGGCAAATGTGTGTGTGTGTGTGTGTGTGTGTGTGTGTGTGTGTGTGTGTGTGTGTGTGTGTGTGTGTGTGTGTGTGTGTGTGTGTGTGTGTGTGTGTGTGTGTGTGTGTGCATGCACATGTGTGTGTGTGTGTGTGTGTGTGTGTGTGTGTGTGTGTGTGTGTGTGTGTGTGTGTGTGTGTGTGTGTGTGTGTATTATTGTGTGCAAGTGTATATATGTGTAGATTATAGTATTTTGTGGCCTCTGTCACCCAGTACATCACCCATTGTCATAATTTGCAAGGCCTGAAGATGTCCCTCACCTTAGAAGTACCTTTGTACAAGTGTCCCCTCATAACCTCTGTGGCATGTGTGATAAATGTGTAACAATGTAGTAACAATAAATAGATAGGTAGGGGTTCTAATCTCAGTCCTGGCAAATGTGTGTGAGAGAAGAGTATCTTGTGTGTTTGTGTGAGAACAACATCGATTCAATGGGCATGGTTTCCTAATCTATGCCATGGTACTCACAGTACACATTGCTAGGTCTACTGTATGAGGTCCTCTGCTCACATCAACCATAGTGATATCTGTAGGCACTCTTCAGCCCTATAAGCCCTGTGCAACAGTATGGAATAGTATGGTATGAATAACAAGATAGGTTGGTCTGCTAATGTCAGTACTGGCAAGTGTGTGTGTGTGTGTGTGTGTGTGTGTGTGTGTGTGTGTATGTGTGTGTGTGTGTGTGTGTGTGTGTGTGTGTGTGTGTGTGTGTGTGTGTGTGTGTGTATGTGTGAATAGTATTCTCTGTGTGTTTGGTCAACACAATATCTTCTGGGGTTGAGGGCGTTAGCAATCTGAGGTGTGCTCCACCCACCAAACTTACCATTGTCTACTCTACTAGAGCTGATGTCAACCACCATAGACTCAGATACAACCCCTCAGCTCTATAAGCTGTGAGGCACATGCAAGAACTATTACAGAGACCTGGGAAATGTGTGCAGATACAGCTGTACCTCGGCAATGACATGGTTGATGTGTTACAACACTGCCATGCCCCTCGTTGGTGATGTGTTCTCGGCCACATCCTGCTGATACACATACACTTGGAACACAAACAGAATACAGCATGTGGGAACACATTCACTTAGTGTTACTAACACCAATAATGCATCATGGCTGAAAAGGTACATACACACTCTGATGTGCACGGCTACATAGACCCTCAGCTGATTGTCATGCTGCCCTACATCCACGTGGCTGCTGGCCATTGTCCACCAAATGCTCAAGCACAGATATTCCATGGTCAAGGAGTGCCAAGGTCTTCCTCCACCATCTCTCCATGACCTCAGTATGCTCATGGATGGCTGCAGTGAGTTCACAAATATCGCCATGGAGACCAGAGATGTGCTCATCCATGACCCTGTGTATATGTCTGGTGTTACATTCATTACGTGCCTATGCCTCCATGATGACCCAAAACATGTGTCTGGTGACTGCTGCTGTGGCACTTCCAACAGGGACATGATGGTTTGCATTCCTCCTCCAAGCACCCCTGCCCATCTGCCTGTGTGGGACCTCACCAGCACTCTGGCTATGGCTAGTGCTTGCACCCCCACTTGCCATAGTTACCACAGTAGCCTGTTTCATGCCACCACCTGTCAACTGTCCATTATCTGTGGGCACTGGTGATGGGGTATTTGTGGGCACTGTGACTGTGTGCAGCGATGAGGTTGACAATAGTGGGAGGCCAACTGATGGCACAGTATCAGCCCCTGACAACCCCACCTGTGCCTCAATATGAGTATCATCATAGTCACATTCTGCAGAGACACTGACATCAGAATCAGAGTGAGAGGGACCACAGCTACCATGTCCACCTGTGAGGGAAAAACAACATATGTAAATTACTACTGGCACTATAAAGTTTGCTGGTATATACACACACACACACACACACACACACACACACACACACACACACACACACACACAGGTGAGGTACCTCAAAGGCATTACATAGACCTCACATTAGCCGAATGGGTACATTCACGACACAGTCATATCATAACATACACACTCTGGTCAGATCCTCAGCATCATGCAGTGCAGCACTTTCCAATTACTGTTACTACTAATATACACTTCTGGGATATGTGAGTGGTGTTAATATGTGGTGGCCTTTTAACTAGCATACACTGCACCTATGCAAATTATTGCTGTTCACCTGTATAGCACTGTGGCAACTCCTACAGAACATACCTTTCAACTGTACAGGGTTTTGTTGAATGTCTACAAGTGTGTCTCATATGTTTGGTCTGTTCCTCATAACTCCTGTGTTTGTCTGATACATTACTGGGTTGACTTGTGGATTAGTGCCACTAATTAATGTCCTAATTTGAGGTGCCGACTGCATAACCTGCAGTACATGTATGTTAAAACAAAGCTGGTTAGTCAAATAACTTCCCAAGCTTACAGTGGATATGGTAAGTGTACACACACCTGTTAACATGTCAGGTTTTTGTGAAATATCACATGCCAACTCAGAAATCAGAGCATAACCTTTCCATTATTTCATATGACATATAACCTGTGCAATCCAACTGAAGAACATACACATCAGTTACAGGTAACATATGGTAAATGAAACAGGTAAAATAGGCTGGTTGCATTAGTGTGCACACCCTTAAAGTAATACTCTGTTAAAGCACCTTTTGATTTAATCACAACATGCAGTCCTCTTGGGAAGGTGTCTATTGGCATGGCACATCTTGACTTGCCAATGTTTGCACACTCTCCCTTGCAGAACACCTCCAACTATGTCAGATTGCAAGGGCATCCCATGTGCACTGCCGTCTTCAGGTCACCCTGCGTATACCCTATTGGATTAAAGTGCGGGCTCTGACTCAGCCAGTGCAAAACATTGCATGTGTTCTGGTGAAGCCAACCTTTTGTTGAATTGGTAGTATGGTTTAGGCCATTGTTGTGTGGAAAGGTGGAATTCCTCACCATCCACAGCTATGTGGCAGACACCAGAAGGATTGGAGCCACAGGGGACCTATGTTTAGAACTGTTCATAATCCCCTTTAACTTGGATCTAGCCCCAGCTCCAGCTTGTGAACAGCAACCCCAAAGTAGGACACTGCAGTCACCATGCTTCACCATGGGGGTGGTGTTGTTGTGGTGATGTGCAGTGGTGTTATTGCGCCAAACATACCTGCCAGAATTGTGGCCAAAGAATTCAACTGTGGTCCGATATTACCATAACACATTTTCCAATTGCTTTTTGGAGACCTGATGTATTGTTTTCAGACTTTCACCAGGCCTGGATATTGTTTGGTGTGAGGGACATCTGTCATCTTCCAACCCTACCCTAGCGGCAGGACATATGGAGACCATGGAAGATTGTTGTGACATGTAGCACATACCCAGTACTTGCCAGAGATTCCTGCTATTCCTTCACTGTTGCTGTAGGGCTGCTTCCCTGGCCAGTTTTAGTCTTGCATTCTCATAGATTTTGGTGGGATGTCCACTCCTTCACAATGTCATAGTAGCCCCATATTTTCACCAACTTTTGATGACTGTCTGCACTGTGCCCCATTGTATATACAATGCTGTGGAAATGTTTTGGTACCCTCCTTCAGGCTGATACATCTCAAACATGTGGTTCCTTAGCAGGTTCATCAGTTCTATGCAAACCATGGCTGCTGCTGTTGCAGGCAACTGGGCATATGTTAGGATAATCCTGGTGGGACAGCTGGCCATTATTTGCTGTTAATCAAAGAGTCTCTGCAATTGATGGCATATGTGTACCCAATAAGATGTACTGCTGTAGTTATATCAAAAGCTGCCTCACCACAGTAGTAGCTACAGCCTGTACACATATATGCATTTAGGTTGTTGTACTATTGTTATGTGTCAATATTGTTCCCCTGACAAATTTGTTTGCTTTATAATTGAATTGTACACGTTATAAGTCTCATGAAAGGTTGGCAGTATTTTGAACTTGTCTATTGTGCTCTCATTTTTGTAATCACAAATACCTGGCATTCTAACAGGTGTGTACACCATTTATATGCACTGTATAATATATGACCCTAGTTTTGGGCCTTTGTCCACCTATTTTGTCAGCCTTTGTCCAGATGTCCTGCAATGACAGGTTATGAGGTATGTTACAGATGTGTGATATCTCCTCCAATTAGGCCCCTGTGATGACCACGTGATACAATGCAGTAAACGCCACCACAAGTGAACATGCAGATATTGCCAAATGACTGAGTGTAACAGTTGTGTGCATGGTCACATGCATTAACTTTAGCATTCCTGGGGTACTGGTGAGCCACAATAGGTAAATCCCATACTTACCGGCTTCAGGCTGCTGTTCTATGTGCAGACCAGAGGGACCTATGTAGTTGTAAGGGAGAGGTATTGTCAGCAGATTCACATTAGGAACTGGTACAAGATGAACACTACATTTCTGCACAGGTACAGTACACACTATGATATTACCCCACACAACCCAAATGACAAATAGCCCACAAATTCAGTGTGCCACTCAACTACAGCCCATAAGGCATAACAACGTACCCAACACTCTAGTCATAGGTGACTCTCAGGCATACTGATGTTCCACTCACCAGGCTAAACAAGGAGAAAGTCACTGTCAGATGCCTGCCAGGTGCCAGGATCTGCCACATAATGCAAGCACTCAGGTCACGCCACAAAAATTACAAATATGACTCTGCCAATGTCCATGTTGGTGTGAATGACCTAAGATGTACCTCCCTGGACTACATGAAAAGAGACATGGAGGAGCTCTCCGATCTTGTAGCCCAGGCAGGTATGACCCTAGCCCTGAGTAGCATCCTGCCATCACCCAGAATTATACCACAGTACAAGGACAAAATGATTGTCTTCAACAACTGGCTAAGCTTCTGGTGTTATTCTAAGGGGATCTAGTATCTGTCTGCCTGACATGACATGATCGACAGACCACGATGCTTTACCAGAGATGGCCTGCACCTGTCGCCCTTGGGATTCTGAATACTGGTTAAGGGTCTTGCTACCCCTGTAGTGTCTTTTTTAGGCAAGGTTCAAATGACAAATTCACCACTGTAACAGGTACAAGCAAGCAAAATATGTGGGTAATGCTACTCAATGCTAGAAGTCTAAACCTCAAAATGCATTCACTCGAGGCACTCCTTAAAATGGAGAACATTGACATCTGTGCAGTGACAGAGACCTGGTTCAAGGCTCCAGAGAGCACCCCTGCATTACCTGGCTATAATTCATACCACACCTTTCGGCCACCTAACCTGGACCGAAACATTAAACAAGGAGGCGTGTCCATATTCATTAAGGATATCCACACCTCTAGGCTAGTTGCTCAGCATAATGCATCCGAGATTATTCAAGTGTAACTAACTCTGGGCAAGACCGCACTCCAAATTGTAACTTGGTACAGATCCTCCACTATGCCCAAGGATTCCCACTCCTCATTTCTTGATACACTGGAAAATATTAGGGTACAACCCAACACCCTAATAATAGGCGATTTCAACTACCCCACCATTAACTGGGAAAACTACTCATGCACCAACTCTTTTGCTCAACATTTTCTGGAATTCATAAATTCCAACGCCTTCGATCAACTTATCCACACCCCCACCAGGGGCAGCAATATCCTAGACCTGGGCATTACCAATGTGGGTGACCAGTGTTCCACAACAGAGGTCAATTCCTTGTTGGTCAGATCCAACCACAAGCTAATCAGCCTGGACATCCACATCCCACCCCCACCCCCCATTAGGGAAACCACTGTAAAAAATTTATCCAAAGCCAACTTCATGCTTTTTAAGACAGAAGTGGCAAACTTCACAACACCCATGCAGATGGACAATAGAGGTATGACTGCTGAATTCTACACAAATGCACTTTATAAGCACTTACATGAGTGCATGGATTGTGCTATCCCTAACAGAACCAAGATGCTATCCTCCAAAAAAATGAAGCCAATCTGGTGGTCCCCTGCCATAAACAAGCTCTACAACAGAAGAAAGAAACTGTTGCAAAAAAGAGTAAAATCCTATGACTGGAAGAACTCCCTTGTCAGCCTCAGTAAGAAGCTGAGATCCCTCATAAAATCCTCCAAAGCTAGTTTGAAAACAAAATCGCCACTGATTCTAAAGACAACCACAAAGCATTCTACAGCTATGTCAAGGATCTCAATGGCAACACTCAGATCTGCTCTGAGTTACAGCACAATGGCACTAAATATAAAGAAACAACTGATATCGCCAACATCCTGGCAGATAGATTCAGTGCTAACTTCACCACCCCACCCCCTTAAAAGCCCATCTCTTTTCCTTGAAGAATGCAAAGTTCCTGTAATCACGGCTGCACCAGTAAAAAACACACTTTCCAAAGCCAGAAACACACAGCATCCATGGGACCTGACAACATTTCAGGCTGCATTCTACATGAACTACAGAATGAACTAGCACCCCACCTAAGCATCATGTTCAGTCATATTCTCACCTCAGGCTTTGCACCCACTGAATGGAGCACAGTGATGGTTATCCCACTCCACAAAGGGGGAGCCATCACAGACCTCATGAACTACTGCCCCATTAGCCTAATGAGCCTGGTCTGCAAGGCCATGGAATGTATCATCATTGAACTTATAAACAAAGACATTGGTAATCTCCAAACTCTGGACCCCACCCAGTTCAGGTTGGTAAAATCCAGATCATGTCTCCTAAACCTGATTGACTTCTTTGAAGCAGTCACCAAAGCCGTAGACGAGAGTAAGGTGGTTCACACAGCCTATCTAGATCTTGCCAAGACTTTTGACAGCATCCCCCACTCTTGAATTATAGATAAACTCACTAAACTAGGTATAAATCTATATGTCACAAGATGGTTTGCCAACTGGCTCACTGACAGAACCCACAATGTGAAAGTAGCAGACTCCGAATCTGACTTCAGACCAGTGACATGTTGAGTACCACAGGGTTCAGTCATGGGTTCTCTCCTGTTTGGTATCTACTTTTCTGAAGTACAGGCTAACACAGAAGGTCTTTGTTTAATGAAGTTCACAGATGACTGCAAACTAGGAGCCATAATTGAAACTCCTAACGATGTGGACATCCTACAAAAGGGCCTCATTGAGACAGATACCTGGTGTCAAAGCCATGGCCTCAAGCTCAATGCCAAAAAGTGCATTGTCATCCCCTTTGGTAAAAACTCTGTACCCATTAGCTACCACATAGGTGGTAGTCTACTTAACACCGAAAGTGTGATAAGAGACCTTGGGACACAGGTGGACAGTAGTCTCTCCTTTGAAAATCACATCACCACAGTAGTCAGGAAATCTTTCTACGTGGCACACCTAATCACAAAATGTTTCTCATCCAGGAAAAAAGAGGTCATTGTTCCCCTCTACTCATCACTCATTAGACCCATTATAGAGTACAATGCCCCTTTTGGTATGTACTTCACAAGACATCTACAACAGCTGGAAAGGCCACAGAAATACCTCACAAAGAGGATTACCGGCCTCAAACAGATGCCCTATGCAGACCATCTAAAAAAACTCCAGCTTTACTCTGTCACACTCAGAGGCGATCTCTGCCTAACATACAAAGCTATGTCAAACCCAGAGCTGTTGGACATGCTCCACTTAAAGAAATCCCAATCCCTTCAAGCTACATGCTCTAGGGACATAAACCTTGTCACCACAATAAACAAAACATGCTGGAGGGATAGATTCATGTCCCAGAGACTTCCCATACTCTGGAACAAGCTTCCTATCTGTATCAAACAAAGCTCCTCATTAGCACTCTTCAAGAAAAATCTTGATGATTGGATGGGAAATAGGAAATTCACCTTGGGGATCACCTCTGTGGCTCTGCTCGACAGGGGCACAGGAAAATAATTTTCTTGGGTGGAAAAAGACAGGGTACCTTTTTGGCTAGGCTTCTATAGGCCCTAGGGCTAATAGCCTAGTACCTACCTATGAATATATGAACCTATTACACAATTTGCTGTCCTTCCCCATAGATGTGCACTTGTGTGCATTACGAAATCCCAACAACTAATCCATTTTGCACTGACATATGCATCTAGAGACTCTATAGAAGGCAGTTTAAATGTTACCTCATTACATTGATGTGCACTTTGGCCTTACTTGGATGCTTCTTGCCTGTTGGCTGTGTGCCACCCATCTGCATGACTGCTGAATTTCGTGTTTGAGTTTATGTGGGGGCTACCCCAAGGTTGGCAAGGGGCTCCCCTGTCACTGTAAGTTGGGCCTGTGTTGCTGGCCCCCACTGGTAGCAGTACAGTCCCTCGCTACAGCAGCCCTTTGTCATGCATGATGTATTAGGTCACTTGCTCTATGCCTGACCTGATCATATGTGCATCCATGGTGGCCCTAGATATTCAATCTCTGGATGATCTCATCCCACAGAGCAGTTCGCTCCCACAGGTTTTGCTGGCTAAGGCCAGAAAAGATGGTATAGTTTAAGATTACAGTTTCTGTGATGGCTGCTGTCTTTGCATCAGTGTAAGGCAGTTGCCACTGCATGGCACCTGGAAGACATACACAGGAAAATACATTACAGGACCTCAGACATTGCCTAGAGTTCTTTACAGAGCCAGCACATGCATATGGACTATCATTAGCCACCACTTACAAACACATCATACCCCTGTACCTGGCAACACTGTATGTACATGCATTGTACTCCTGATCCTGATGTGTCATGTTACCCCCAAGGAGGGCCAGTATGTTGCATAAAACCACCATTCATAATTCATGTTTGTGCAGCGGGATGACAATGGCCATGTAACTTGCAGATGGGATGTCAATGGTGCTCAGGCTTTGCTTACATACAGTGTGTAATGGAGCTGGAAGCATATGCCTCGGTTCATGTAGGATGCAGACAGGAGTTTTATCAGGGCCCAAGGGGACTTGCTTTTGTTAACTTTGATTAGGCAGTTTGCACTTGATACATGATGATGAAGGGAGGGGTGCGTGTGCTGTGCACATCCACCTATACTGATGGTAAGCCAGGGGGGTGATGTTTGTCCTAAACCTGTCTGCAGCAGGTTGGCTGTAGCTATGGTGTGTGTGTATGTGTTGTAATTGACCACAATTAAAGGGTGGGTTGGGTTGTTGCCTCTGCGACTGCAGACATATGTGAAGATGGCCTTGTGATTGCCCTTAGTGGATGTGTCCAATTTGTACTCATAGTCAGCCTTACAGTAGTCCACCTGTGACCTAATATGCTCATTCAGACAAAGGTTGACATGCTGCCCAGTTGGTGCCTGCTTCTACATTGCCCTGTACAGCCAATATAACATCACATTATGTGCTTTGTGCATTGCTGCTGTCCAGCAAAGGGGTTTACTTTACCTTGGTGGAGATAGGTTTTACAAGTAAGGTATTGGTGAGGCCATACAGCTATGTGTGTGGTCATATATCTGTTTGTAGTAGGCATGGACACAAGTTCAGAACACAGCTGCCCACTTCTACAATTTCAATGTGATACTCATGCTTATTATGCTACCCATGTCTGTGTCAGGGCAATACCACAACCAGTAGCTGTAAAAGTATAACTCTGTTGGATGCACAGAAACTAAGTTTACACACATGAACAACATGTACAGCTTATTTACCTGATGTTTTGCATCCCATGTCAGTTGTTATGAGGCAGCTAGTTACACTTACCCATACATACATATGCACAGGTAATACCTGATATACATTTCTGTTCCATATCCGTATGGCACACTGTAATTACAGTCATGCTGCTCAGTCAGTAATGTCAAACTGTTAGGGCAGGACATCTGGAAGGTACAGCACATACGTGATGGCCTATGGGCCACAATTAGTGACACTTTCTTAATATTGTTGTAACACACATATATCATTTGATAGTGTAGTAGCCTTTTCATTCACAGACATACCCTTGAGGATTTCTGATGTTCATATGGCAGGCAGAGAGGAGAAAAGCTAGGGGTGTAGTAGTGAGGGAAGGAACTGTTAATGTTGTCAGTATGAATGGTATGGGGAAAGAGCTGGCTGATATGCTGGACAGAGGAAAAGTGGGTATATTGTGTGTGCCAGAGACCAGATGGAAGGGGTGTACAGCTGTGTGCATCGGAGTCAGGTACAAATAGTTCTATCATGGTGTATATGGGAGGGGAACTAGTGTAGGGGTTAACCTGAACTAACATTATGCCAAGAGTGTTTGTGGAGGTGATAAGAGTGTTGGGTAGAGTGATGTTTAGGAGGCTGGGAATATACTCCACTAATTGCGTGTATGATGGATGAGACAGACATACTTTGGTGTGGTTGGATGAAGTGGTGATGAGTGTACCCAAGGGTGAGAGAGTGGTAATTGGAGCAGATTTCAATGGGCATGTTGGTGAAGGGGACAGAGGGGATGCAGAAGTGATGCGTAGGTATGGTGTTAAGCAGAGGAATGCAGAAGGTGAGATGGTGGTGGAGTTTGCAACAGAAGATGGACATGGCTGTGGGGAATACGTAGTTTTACAAGTCCGAGGGGCATAAGGTGACATACAAGAGTGGAGGAAGATGCACAGAGGTGGATTCTCTCCTATGCATGTGAGCCTGTTTGAATGGGATTGGTAACTGCAAAATGAAGACAGGGGAAAGTGTAGTTAGGCAGTATGGAATGTCGGTCTGTGGGATGACATTGGTGATCAAGAAGAGGGGAAGAGAGTGTGAGGGCAGTACCATGGATCAAATGGTGGATACTGAGAAAGGATGATTGTGAGATTGAGTTCAGGGAAGAGTTAAGACAGGCAGTGGGTGGTAGTGAAGACTTTGCAAATATCTGGGTAACTACAGCCAAGCTAGTAAGGGAAATGGGTAGAACAGGGCTTGGTGTGACATATGCACAGAGGAAGGAGGACAAGGAGACCTGGTGGTGGCATGGCGAAGTACAGGGGAGTATACAGATAAAGAGGTTTGCCAAGGAGAAGTGGGATTGTCAGACAGAAGAAGAAAGTAGACAGGTGTATAGGGAGATGGGGTGCATGGCAAAGTGAATGGTGGCAAAGACTGAAGATGGGGCATCTGAAGGGTTGTATGCAAAGTTGGACACCAAGGATGGAGAATAGGACCTATACCACTTGGCTAGACAGAGGCACATAGCTAGGAAGGGTGTGCAGCAAATAAGTCTGATAAAGGGTAATGGTGGAAGTGTACTCACAAGTGAGGAGAGTGTGTCGAGCAGGTGGAAACAGTACTTTGATGGGATATTAAATGAAGAGAATGGGAGAGAGAGAAGGTTGGATGATGTGGTTTTGGTGGATCATGATGTGCAACAGATTATCAAGGGGGAAGTAAGGATAGCTATAAAGAGGTTTGAGAATGGAAAGGCTATTGGTCCAGATGACATACCTGTGGAAGCATGGAGGTGTTTAGGACAAATGGCAGTGATCTTTTTAACTGGATTGTTTACTGTGAGAGGATGTGTGAGGAGTAGATAAAATGTGTTTGGGTACTGATTATGAGGATAATTGTGGTGTGCAGAGCTGCAGAAACTACAGAGGGTTAACACTGATCAGTCACAGCATGAAGTAAAGGTAAAGGGTGGTAGAAACTAAGTTAAGAAGGGAGGTGAGGATTATTGATCAGCAGTATGGTTTCATGCCAGGAAAGAGCAGTATAGATGTGATGCTTTCTCTAAGAATGGTGATGGGGACATACAGAGAACGTCGCAAGTAGCTGCATTGTGTCATTGTGGACTTAGAGACAGCATATAACAGGAAGCCTAGAGAGGAGTTGTGGTATTGTATAAGGTGGTCAGAAGTCATGGAGGAATCCGTAAGAATGTTACAGGGTATGTACAAGGCAAGTGTGACAGTGGTGAGTTCTGCATTGGGAGTGACAGGTGCATTTAAGTTGGAGGTGGGAGTATATCAGGGATCAGCTATGAGCCCTTCCTTATTTGTAGTGGCAATGGACAGGTTAACAGACATGATCAGATAGGAGTCCCCGTAGACTGTGCTGTTTGCAGATGACATTGTGGCCTGTAGTGAGAGTAGGGAACAGGTTGAGGAGACCTTGGAGAGGTGGAGGTGTGGTCTAGAGAGGGGAGGAATGATGGTCAGCAGGACTAAGACAGAATATATGCGTGGGAATGGGAAGAAGGATAGAGGAATGGTGAGGATGCAGGGAGTAGAGTTTGCAAAGGTGGATAGGTGCAAATACTTCAGAACAACAGTTCAGATTAATGGCAAATGTGGGGGAGAGGTGAAGATGAGACTACAGGCATGATGTGGGTGGTGGAGAAGAGCGTCAGGAGTGATTTGTGACAGACGAGTACCATTAATAGTGATAGGGAAGGTCTACAAGAGGGTAGTGAGACCAGCTATGTTATATGAGTTGGAGACATTGGCATTGAAAAAAGAGGCAAGAGTCAGAGCTGGACATAGCAGAGTTAATCATGTTAAGATTTGCACTGTGTGTGATAAGGGTGGACAAGATTAGTAATATGTATGTTAGGGGGTCATCCCAGGTTGTACAGCTTTCGGACAAAGCCAGAGAGGGGCAGGATTATGTTGGTTTGGGTGTGTGATGAAGAGGTATGATGAGTATATCTGGGAAAGGATGAGGCTGCCAGGTAAGAGGAAAAGAGAAAGGCCTGAGATAAGGTGTATATTTTTGGTGATAGCGGACTTGCAGGTGGTTGGTGTGACAGAGCAAGATACAGAAGACTGGAAGACATGGAGACAGATGATTTGCTGTGGTGACCACTAATGGTTACAGCCAAAAGAAAAAGAAGGTGATGTTACAGTGTCAGTGTTCGCAGGTTTACAATTATTTGCCAGACATATGACAACTCTTGATGACATAAGTACAAATATGAGGCACACATATGGTCAGTGTCTATAACACTGGACAGTTGAGTGGTATGAGCTCAGTATATCACATGTAGTTCAACACATATAGCTGCAACAGTATTTCAATATTCAAATATCATGTATTGGTCCATCACATGTCTCAGACAAACATGTATATCATATTTGTATTGACAATTAACATATGGATATCTGCGACATTCCAGTAGCTGGCCTAACAGTGTCACAGTCAGTATTGTGCAATACACACTCCAGTAGTAGTCATATGAGAGCCATTCTTTCCTGGCCTGACTCAGGGCCCTGAGCTGTGTTCTATGTTACTGCAGACAGACACAGATGCTATGGACATAGATTCTGCTCAGTAATATATCAGTACAGCTTATGTTGTGGAGGCATAATATTGTTTGAACTTCCTATTTTCCATGTTTACATACCCCTACTACATTCCATTACATGCTTAATTGCTTGACATACCTGTGTTTTTATTTTTTTCAGTTCACTTGGTATAATCCATCAGTGTGTGTGTGTGTGTGTGTGTGTGTGTGTGTGTGTGTGTGTGTGTGTGTGTGTGTGTGTGTGTGTGTGTGTGTATGTGTGTGCCTGTCATCTGTTTGTCTGGTTGTTTGTCTCTCTCTGTCTCTCTCTCTCTCTCTCTCTCTCTCTCCAGACAGATGTAGCATATACATCTGTTTTGTATAGGCAGCAGCTTGCCTTTAGTAGGTAATGCTAATGAGCAGCTGATGGCCTGTGCACCAATTTGAGTCCCCCACTTGCTAATTGCATGTAGAACAGCTGAAGTATCATTCCAATAACCAACAGAATAGGAACACACTCCTATAACTGAGTACTTCATGTGGGCATTGCCCTTTTTCCTTGCCTGTGAGGAGGTGTGTGACAAACATCATCACAGAGGATAGTTAGAAATACCTCCTACAACAAACAGTGTGGAGACAGCCCAATAAACTGGGGGGAATGTTCCAGACATAGGGACAGAATGTAAGTATTGCTGTTATACAGTTGAAGTAATGCTAGTTTGACAGGGTTTGTGTGGATATGGCTGTTCTAAATGAATTTAAGTCTGATAGTGTTATGTGATTGGCATAACTCTCAACTGTAGGACTATCCACAAACTGGCCAGAGGTTGGACTCATATTTGGTGTGTTACTCACGTATTTTTTGGCCTTGGAAATTCAGTAGCATACTCTGAGAATTGCAATCAGTAAATAGTAACATCCATGTGTGTTTCTGACTTCATATTCCTCAGACCAGATATGTTACAACAACCCTTTTATATCAGCAGCATTTTCAGTTTATAACAGCAATATGTCAATAATGCCCCTGTGTTTGGGGCCTCTGACCCCAAGTATGTAAGGCTTTGTCCAGATGTCATGCTGTAAGAAGTGGATAGGTATAGTATATCATTATATAGTGACTTCATTCCTGATATCATCCCAGTGATGTATCAGACTGCCAGACATGTTATGTGTAGGAGGCCTTATATATGAGGACAAAGCCTGTACATTCTGTGGGTCTCTATACAGTTGAGAACTGTGTATTTCTGGCAATTGCTGACAGACTGTCATGATTGTGTAGCAGTGTACTGTGAATGTATTATTTGGCCTGTGTAGGGGGGGGGTAGATGTAAGTGTTATGGGTCCCTTTCTATTTGACTCTGCATGCTGCTCCAGTTACTGGTGTTCTATCAGCTGTGTGTGTTTGTAGGAGTAGACTGACACATGTCCCATACAACAGTCAGGCATCATACTACACTATGAATTGGGCCATTAAATGTAGGGGTAGTTTGTGAGTGGCAAACATGCTGATGATTTTGTTCACACACTTCATATACTCTACTGTTAATGTGGCTTACCAGTATGTCACTTTGAATGTGGTGAGATTGGTTATGGGTGTACACTTTCACAGTGGTGTCTGTTTGTCAGTGCTATTACATCCCTGTAGTGCCTGATATATTTGCAATTACATGTGCATTCCCCCATAGTAAAATTGGGTCAGTGTTGTGTCAGTCTGCCTGTAGTTTAGACAGCACTTGGTGACATCAACCACAAAAAAATAAAAACACTGAAAGGAATAATGGCAAAAACAACAAAGCAAGACCAGAAACCACAAAAAATTGGCTTTAATACATTCTCTGATGTCTCGGCATAAACTGCCTTCTAGGAGTACATATCTTAAAAACTCAGCCACATATTTTATATACACCAATAATTAACATTTTAAACAATCAATCAATTAAGTAATTAAAAAAATAAACCTCTTATAGTAACACTTGCCAATTAAAATCAACATTAATTCCCTTAGGAAACAAAGTGTCAAACTTTGTTATATACACAGGTTTTATAAAAGAAGTTTGTTTTTACTAATACCCACACCCAGATGATTATAATCAACTTTTTCCAAAATAGTAGCTTGTAAGCCCTGTACTGAACTACCATGTGTTTCCAAAAAATGTTGTGCCACCGAACTCTGTTCTTTCTTATTTTCTATATCACAAATATGTTCAAGCAACCTTATTTTAAAAGCCCTCTTGAACTCCCCCACATAAACTTGTCACACGGACATCTGAGGGCATATACAATGCCCTCGGTATCACATCTAAAATTTCCATGTACCTCAAATTTCTGACCATTCAAAGAACTAAAATAGGGTATAAATCATTTACAAGCTTTACATTTTCCACACCCTACTGTACCCATATTGTTAACAGCTTTGGTTAGACTATCACTAGGATTCCTGTATCTAGATTTAACTAAAAAATTCTTTATACTGCAACCTACTCTATAAGAAGCTGTTAACTTTTTGGGCATCCATGAACAGCCAACCTTTAAATTTTGCAAAAATTGCCACTGTAACTGAAGAATATCCAACAGCTTCTTACTAAAACCACTGTAAGTGGCAACAAAATACATATTAGAGTCCAGTTCATTATTATTAAATTTATTCTTACCTTCCCTCCATTTCCTATGTTTATTTTGTTTATATTCATTATTAAATTTAAGCCAAGCTTTAGATATTATATACTTGCCATACCCTCTTTTTTCAAACATTCTGAAGGTATAACCAACCTCCTTAAAAAATCTTGTTCATCACTGGATAACCTAAAGAGGCGTATACATTCACCATATGGTAAAGCCTCTATCATATGTCTGGGGTGACAACTTGTTGCTTTTAAATAATGTATATCACCTTGAAATTTCCAATGCACTTGTGTGGTCAGTCTACCAGCCTCATTTAACTTCAAACCTTCATCCAAAAAAGAAACATCCTTTCCTATCTGTACCCCATCAACTTGTAAATTAAATCTATTAACTTGTAACTCATCCAAAAATAATTGCAATTCCTGTTCAACACCTTCGCATAAAAAATTAAATGTTCAATAAATCTATAATAACATTTAACATACTGACAAAAAATCTTTTCCTATGAACATATTCTAATTCAAACAACCCCATGGTTATATTCACATATGAGGGGGTAAAATCGACCACCATAGCTGTACCACATTTTTGATGAAAAATGTCATTGTTAAACTCAACAAAAATATACTAAATCCGCAATATATTTGGTACTAGTTGACTCACCAAGAAAAAATCTAATGGCCTCAAGGCCATCACAATGACTAATATTAGTGTAAAAACTTTTCACATCTAGAGTTACCCAATGCATATTACCCGTCCATTCTATTGTGTTCAATTTATTTAAAAAATCAAAAACATCCTTGACATATGCTGGCAGTGAAACCACTTTAGGTAACAATAAAAGATGTGTCAGATGACCCAAACTGTAAGTGAAATAATTACTTCCAGAGACAATTGGCCGTCCCGGAGGAGTCTGAGCTTTTTATGTATTTTCGATAAGCAGTAAAATAAAGCAATGCAATAAGTATTCATAATTCGCTTCTTTTTCATATCATCACTAGCGAGACCCAAGGTAGTGGTGCTGCGGTAGCATTGTCATCTCACAGCAAGACGTTGTCCCATTTGATTCTCAACTAGAGTGTCTTCTGTTTGGGGGTCATACATGAATGGGCGTGCCTTCGTTGAAGGTTGTGCATCAGGGCTGGTAACTCGGAATGTAAAAATCTACTACCAAATATTAGCGGACTGGAGTTCTGCTGTGGCGACCCCTAACCGGGATAAGCCGAAAGACACAACAACTAGCGAGATACCCCAATCTAACCCCTCTATAAAGCAAATGTTTAAATTCCTCTATCGCTTTAAAATATTTGACTATATCTACTTTAACGTAAGTTAAGTTATCATCCAAGTGTTCATAGCACATTCTTAAATACTGTGACACATGCATTATCACCAATTTATTCCCCTTGTATGAGGGTTTAAAAATAAACTGCTCATATTTAGACATATTTAATAATGTTGTCCATTCGTCACATGTTAAATTGCAAACAGTATTTTCCTTCTCACTTAAAAACGTTTTCAATTCACTTTCTGCAAAAAAAATCAACCATTTTGTGAAAATAATTAATATCAGTATCATAAAAACTAGGAACATACTTACTCTGTACCTTGATACCAGTAGTACTGCATACATTATAAGCATTATAATCATCATCTGAAGCATATGAAAAAAATTTTTCTTCAGTACTAGAATCAGTATCAGATAGGCAAATATCTTGTTCATAATTGCACTTGGAACCAAAGGCACATTTTAACTGTAATTTTCTAACCAGTCCAAAAATGTCCCGTTTAACATCATATAATCTAGGAATAACAGTAGGTACATATTTCAAGCCACATTCAAGTATTAAGTGTTCAGTGTTAGAAAAAACAAATCCAGATACATTAAGTACATAACAGTCCACATTACAATTTGGTTTGCTTGTTGTGATTATACTGGGGGTGAGGGTTGGGAGTACCAATGATGGGAGAACTGACATTCCTGTTGTTGTTTTCTATTAGGAGGTTCTTCATACCCGCCATTCGGCCCATTCCGAAAAGTCTGTTGAAATTCTGCCGATCTTTGTGTTCTAGGTAAAGGGGGATATTCATCCCCTCCATGGAGCTCCTCTTCACCCGTAGATGATTCATATGATGTACACAATGAAGAAAACAATGCCGTTCCTCACCTCCTTCACTTCCTTGAAACCTTACATGACTTCTATTCCTTTTCCGATTAGATCTCCACCCAAAGGCCATACTATCATCATAATTGTGGCTGTTCTGCAAAGGTTTCTTCTTTTTTCTTTGTAAAATTTAATCCTCCAGTGATTTAAGCTTATTATTAATGCCTACAAGCAATTTATCAGCAAACTCAGAGCCAGATGTAGGGATTAACCTGCTTCATATACTGCCAATTTCATTCGTAATTCTCTCTGCTTTAGTCTATCCCTTTCAACCAGGATAGAAAGTCACTCGATTGTGCACTTATGTGCAGCTGCAACCCAGCATTTCTGAAATGATTTATCACTGTTATTTTTTAAATCAAATGGTGTAGCCGGGTCCTTATAAGCTCTTAACCCTATAGGGGTTATGCCCAATTCAAGATACTTACATAAGTCTTTGAATACTAAAAAAAAAAAAAGCAGCCTCTTTCTTCATCAGTTGCACTAGCTTATCACACAAAGTCTTATTTTCAGGATTAACAGTATCAACAAACCTTCTTCCAATAGTAGAAAATGGATTAAACAAGTGGTTGTTCCTCTCTTCTTCCCACTTATCCCACACAGTGGGCTGGTCTGCATTAGGTCTGCTATTACAATTGTTACCAAGCAAAGGTTGTAGTTGCTCTCGATTAGATTCAGAAGGGTGAGTCACATAACTGTCCAACAAATGCTGAGATACATCCATAGATGAATGTCTGAACACCCTAGGTGTATCCACATTCGGGTCACTGGCCATAGTGTAACACCAGTGAATCTAGGAGGCAGAACAATAAGCAACCCTTACGGCTAGTTACAACTTATGGTAGTAATACCAATCGCTTTAGAGATCTTATCAATCAGCATTGGGGAATTCTTTTGTCACAAGATGTTTTAGGTAGGGTGTTGCCTGAACAATGTCAATTTTCTTACCGGCGGGGAAGAAATATGAATTCATATTTTACACACTATAAAAGATATATTCCAAGTTTTTCACAGCAAAGAACTTTATCTGGGGAAATATTAAAGGGCTGCTATCCTTGTGGCCATTGTATGGCCTGCCAACATTTGCATAAAACTAGTGAATTTTCTAGCAAAACACTTCTAGAATTTTTGAAATAAGGGTTTTGCTAATTGCAGTCTTGGATTGGGTTGTCTATTTGGCAACCTGCACCTGCTCTGCATTTTATGTTGGACAGACGTCCAGACCAGTGAAATTCAGAATAGGGGAACATTTAAGTGCAATTAAAAATAAACGTGTTGCCAATGCCCTTTTCAAACATACCATGGAGCATCCATCTGCAGCTTTCAAGTTTGTTATTATAGATAGGATTACTCTACACAGGGGTTTTAAAGCTGGATGGCATCAAAAACTTAATCGGATGGAAAATATGTGGATAATCAGATTGGGCGGTTTATTCAGACCTGGACTAAATGCTTTAGAATAGGCCTATTTCATGAACTCTAAACATTAAATACAATGATGGGGGTGTTTGTCATGTACCTTTTGTTTTTTTATATAACATCAAGTCCTATTAGTTATGACTTATGGGCAGCAAAATCTTAATATATGATATAATTTGGGCATAATTTGGAATACTCATGAGGTTTTTCTCATGTTATATTCAGTTATATTTATAAGCATTTATGTAATTAATAACTGGGATAGGTATGGAATATTCATGAGGTTTTTCTCATGTTACATTCAGTTATATTTATAAGCATATATGTAATTAATAACTGGGATAGGTAGGTTAAGATATTATTCCTTTCAATTTTTACGGATATGAAATGTACTCATACAGATTCTATAAGTCTCATTGTCGTTGTATATTTATATAAAATCTATGGTATATTTATATGTATCTATATAAACAACAATTGAGACAGGTTGATTAATGTATTATTCCATTTTCAATTTTTTATGATATGGGATATATTTATATGGCTTCTGTATGTTATAGGGTTGTTGCATATCCATATAGGAATAATTTTTGATGTTCCCAAATGTTTGTGTCCTTCATCTCTTTTTGAGGTATGTGCCCCTTTAAATGAGTACTATAAATTTGGTACTCATGTGGTGGTGTGTTTCTTCATTTGATTTCAACATCCAGCATTGATAAAGGCTATATGTTAGCCGAAACCGGTTTGCTTGTATAATGGTTTACTGCCATTATATGTAACATTTTTGTATAATAAACTTGTTTTCTGGAAGAGCGAACTATACGTGCTGGCTAACTTTTTTGAATCTACATAGTGTAACACCAACCACAAAAAAAATAAAAACACTGAAGGTAATAATGGCAAAAAAAAAAAAAAACAAAACAAGACCAGAAACCACAAAAATTGGCTTTAATACACTCTCTGATGTCTCAGCATAAACTGCCTTCTAGGAGTACATATCTTAAAACATCAACCACATCTTTTATATACACCAATAATTAACATTTTAAACAATCACTCATTTAAGTAATTAAAAAATAAACCTCTTATAATAACACTTGTCAATTAAAATCAACATTCATTCCCTTAGGAAACAAATTGTCAAACTTTAATATATACACAGCTTCTTTAAAAAGAAGTTTGTTTTTACTAATACCCTCACCCAAATGATTATAATCAACTTTTTCCAAAATAGTAGCTTGTAAGACCTGTACTGAGCTACCATGTGCTTCCAAAAATTGTTGTGCCACCAAACTATGTTCTTCTTTATTTTCTATATCATGAATATGTTCAAGCAACCTTATTTTAAAAAGCTCTTTTGGACTCCCCCACATAAAACTTGTCACACGGACATCTGAGGGCATACACAATGCCCTCAGTATCACATCTAACATTTCCATGTACCTCAAATTTCTTTTTTTTTAAAAACAATTTTATTAGTTTTAACATACAAAATAAATATTATAACAATCTTATGCAAGCAGTTAACATATAAACAGTTATAACATTTGATAAAACAACTAAAGTATTTACAAAGACATCCACTCTAAATCAAATCAATTAATTAAACTGTAACATCTTACTAATGAAACTAAGACTGTTTTAACAAGTTTTGTAAGGTATCCCATATATTATAGTAAGATGTTTTCCTAATGGTTCTTGACTTTATTGTCATTAGTTCCATATGACACACTTAAATCATAACATTTTTAAATTCATTAAATGAAGGAGGAGTATCTGAAATCCAGTTTCTGGTTATTATTTTTCTAGCCACTGCTAGAATTGACCATAATAAAGGAAGTTTAACTTTTTCAACACATTTAGGAACAGGGGTGTTAAATAATATAAGTGATTTAGAGACTATGAAATTATCTGTGAAAAGAGCCTGCAACAAATCATTGATTAACATCCAATATTCCTTCAGTTTTATACAATCGTAAAACATATGTGCCCGATCAGCATTTATTTTTACAGTACATCTCTTACATATGTTGTCTTTATTGTTTATTTTATTCATCATTAAGGGTGTATAGAAAGACCTATGTAAAAATTTCCAGGTAAAAAGTCTCCAATTAATAGAAGTAGTTTTATAAGCAGATTCCAATATATATTGTTTATCTTGTTGTTTTGGTAATTCACCATTAATGGAATTGAAATAATTCAAGTAATTATCTGAACTATAATAGGTTTCATCTCTAATAATTTTATGTATGTGTGAGAGCTTACCTTTATCAGAAACCCTATGTTGTAAATTTAATATCAAGTAGTCAATCATGATTGGAACAGATTCTTTAACTGTTAAAGACATTAAATCAAGTTTGTTAGTAAGATGTTGTCTAAAAGTTTGAATCTCTAACCAACATGTTTCTCTCAAATCAAATTCTTGCTTTAAGAAGTCTAAATTTTTTACTTTATTGTCAGACAGCATCTGATACCAATACTTTAAATTATTCTCTGTGACTAGAAGAGTTCTTTCAGAGGTGGATGATAAAAGAATACCTTGTGTATACATTATAGGAAATAAGATAAAATTCCATTCCTTATACTTAGGATGTATATATATATAATTACGATATCTAATAATAATATTTAATGGGTAACTAGCTATATATTTTGGTGTAATAGATGAGGTACAAAACTCTTTTAGTAACCATAACATGGGATTGTTTATAATAGTATTTTTGTGTATTAACGATATTTTTGTGAAGTGCATGCTAATTAATTCCCAATATTCCTTCCATTTTGCAACATATGACTGATCTATTAGCAATGTTATAACTTTTATAATAGAAGAGATAGCATATAAATTAAAGTCTGGAAATGATATGCCCCTTGAGACCAACTATTAGTATGTTTCTTTAATGCAATCCTAGGTCTATTAGGTGCCCATAAGAAATTTAACATTTGTGAATTTAATTTCTTAATAATTATTTTTGTAGGTGGGAGTATTATTGATTGTATTATGTATAATATCTTCGGAATATTATCATTTTAATAATTGTGAGTCTTTCTTCCATGGTAAAAAAACATATTGTTCCAGCTATTGAAATGATTTTGTATATTATGAAGACAATTACTATAATTATTATGTATAATGGATTTAATATCTTTAGTTAATATTATGCCTAAATAAGTTATTTGACCTGAATTGGGTATGTATTTGAGAAAATCATTAGTGAGAACATTTTTCCCTGTGTATATTGGTAATATTTTATTTTTTTCTTCATTAAATATCAAACCAGAAATATTCTTGAAATCTGTCATCTTATCAAATAATGACTGCATAGAAGAATTTGTTCCTGCTGATGTAATTAAAACATCATCTGCAAAAAGTTGGATTTTAGATATTGTATTTTCGTCTATATCAAATCCTTCTATACCATTGCTGTTTCTAATCAAATTAGCCCAAGGCTCCATTATTAAAGTAAATAATAATGGTGAAAGTGGACACCCTTGTTTTGTACCTTTTAATATGGGTATTTTTTGTGAGACACATTTTAATGTAAGCCAATGCTCCTTTATATAGATGTTCAATTAAATTCACAAATGTATCAGAGAAATGTGTACACTTCAATAAGATAAACAAATAGTCCCAACTTACTGAGTCAAATGCTGAACTTATATCAAGGCTGATGAGTGTCAAATCTTTCTTTTTTCTGTTTGCATAATCAATCAGAGTTAAAGTTCTCCTTATATTATCAAAAGTATTTCTATTTATAATAAAGCCTGTCTGATCTATATCTATTATACTTGGAATGATTGTCTTTAATCTGTCAGCAAATATATTCATGAACATTTTATAGTCAACATTAAGTAATGAAATAGGTCTATATGAAGTGCATCTAGTTGGATCTTTATTGGGTTTCAAAATTGGTGAAATAAATGTGTATTGCCAGGCTGGGGGAATTGACAATTCATTTTGAGCTGAAATGCAAACCTTATGTATTAATGAATAGGTACTCTTAGGAAGGATTTTATAAATCTCAGGAATAATACCATCATTACCTGGTGCTTTGTTTGATTTAAGTTTATTTATTTGTGTGATAACCTCTGTATATGAAATATTTTTATCTATTAATCTAGTCTGTTGTTTATTAAGTTTTTTGTTCATGTTTGTAATTATAAAGTTCTTTATTTTGTCTTTAGAATCCATATTAATGTTATTATGGTTAATGTTATGAACGTGATTTCTAAATTCATCTAATATTTCTGGTAAACCAGAGACATTCTTCTTTTTCCTTGGAGAGAAAATTTCTTTGATGTGATTTTGTTTATTCAGCCTTTTTGTTTTATTTTTAAGTCTATGTAAGTATTTGGGATTTATTGAGTAAGACAAAAATGTATATTTCTCTAATGTTATTTTGACTTTGTGACTTAAAATTTCTTTGTATTTCTCATTTAATTTATTTATTTCCTCAATGACTTTTTTGTCCATAATATTTTCCTTATTATTATGTTTATATGAGTCTAATTTGTTTTGAATGTCTATTAATTCCCTGTCCCAAGATTTCCTTTTATTATTATACCACCTGATACTTTGTCCATATAAATAAGATTTTAGAGCATCCCAAATGTAAATAATGGAGATGTCAGGTGTAGTGTTTAAGTCTAAGAAATGTTGCACCTCTGTAAGTATATAATCTTTATAATCTTTTAGTTGAGTTAGGTATGCTGGTATTCTTTTGATCTGAACATTATAAGTAAGAGATCTGCTCCGTGCAAGAATAGGCTTTTTCTTGCATGGAGCTTTCATGAATCCCAATGTATGACATGAGACATAATGTATTACTAAGGATGATCACAGAAACTGACTGTAAGGAGTTATTAAGAAGACACGCACATGTAATATGTAGCACACTTGCAGAGTTGATACTAAACAATGTGAAACAGACATTCGCTTGAGTGCATTTTGGTTATGTGTGTTAAATTTGTTTTAAAACCAGGTAACTAATGCATTGATATGTGTCATATAATTGTGAAAATCATGAGTTCATAGGCACTGATGTATAGGATCTTACTTAGCCACTTGCATTCTGCTCAAGTCTTTTCTCCTCACCTTTTGATTTCCTGTGTGTATGCTGGTCTTTTCATCTTTGGCCTGTACCTGTTACAACATTGCTATTTTCAGACATGCATTATCACGCCACATACATGTCCAAAATGGGTTTTCACAACAAGAAACATAATCTGATATAATTTGTGTGACAGTTGGCAGAGAGCAACATCTCTGTCCTTATGTAAACAGAGAGCAATGACAAGTCTCATTCAAAGGCAAAAATGAGGCAAACACTTCAAACGTGCTAAGTCCTCAGCATCTTTCATGCAAATGAGATGACTGCCGATGAGCAACACCAAGGAATACAGAAAATAGGTGACATTAATATTTTCACTTTGATACCTTCAGTGGGACTTTGTAGTCATCACATAATGTGTACATTGTCAATACATGTTGGGGTTTTCCAAGTCAGTTATTATTACATGTTTTATGTGCAACGCCCATTTTCTAGTCATCTACAGTGTTTTGAAGTTTGATTGAAATGCATGTTTTCTACAACCTTATTATAAATTCCTCTTTGGAGTCACTTGCTGAAGGGGTGGTTTGTAAAATATTGGTTAGACAGGTAGGGGTTCAATTCCTTTTAGTAAGTGGCTGCACTGCATGTAAGTAATAAGAATAAGCATGATACATATATGCAACTGCTTGTCATTGATGTATAACTTGTCAGTACAGTAGGGAGTAAGTTTAGATCCTCCAATTTTTGTATGCTGTTTAACAATGGTTATTCTTTAATCCCCCACAGTGCTGTAATTTTTCCTTGAAATGTGTGTTTCTGCCCCCCACTATAACTTCTCCTATGGCTTCAGTTGATAATGCAGTACTCTAGAAAGTGTTAAGTGGGCAGGCGGGGTTTCAAATCCATGGTGGTCTCCCTTGTAGCACCTTCTCCAGCCATACTTGTCTGTCCTTCAAAAATCTCAGGAAATGTGGCCAGACATTGTTGTCCAAATTACTTCACACATGGGTCATCATCTGTGCAATGATGAGCATTGATAGGAATCTAATTTCCACAATGGATGACAAATTAATAGAATATAGGTACTGTATTATTATGGTTCTAATTACATTCTGAGGTGTGAAACATGGCAGTCTTCCATCCCTACTTTTGCTGCTAAGAATAAATGTTGGACAATGACTCCAACATTAGATGGTTAAAGATAGTGTCATCTCTGGTCTCAACTTTCCATCTATTAAAGTGTGGTACATTACATCCCATAACCATAATTTTGAACAAATAGGCAACATACTGAACACCTATTAACAGTTTACCAGCAAGTTTAATTTTTTTAGATCACAACAAGCTTAACATGTCATACTATGTTATTTTGATGTATTCATATTACTCAGTGTAATTTACCATGGATATAATTTAAAAAAAAGTGTTAAGACTTGAATTTTCTTCAGACTTTTTCAATACAAATATGTGAGAAATATGACTCTTTAAAACATAAATTGTGAAACAATACTGTAACATTTTGTGAATGTTAAAGTAATCATAAGATTATGTCCCTCATTAAGGTTCTGGGCATTGCAACTTTCATGCAGTACAAGACTATCTACTCCTGCTAAGTGAGAGTTGCCAGAAGACCTCAGCAAAAAGCACTTGATACACTTTTTGAGAAGGTATGTGGGAATATTTCTGCCTTTCTGGCAACAAGGAAACTGAAAACCTACAAACCTATAAATGACACCAAGACCTACAACATGATTATGGTATTTGTTCTAACATTATCTGGAATCTAATGACTCCAGTAATGATTATCAAATGTATAGTATTCCAGAAACAATGACATCCTCGCATGAGAATCAAAGCAGAAACAATAATTTGGGTGATGTTTGAATGTTATTATCTGGATAAGCAAAATACTGTTCATGAAGCTGTTTGGTCTGATAGGGTTAAGTAATGCTTAAGTGTTTGTATTTTAGTTAAATGCAGCCAGATGCACTAGAGGGAGTACATTAAAAGGGTCTATATTAGATAATCGAACATTTAAAAGTTGACTGTCATATGGTTGACACCATATAATCAAACTTTTAAAAGTTCGAAAATCTAATAAAAAAAAATAAACTTCAGAAATAACCTACCTGAACATATTAAGCAGGGGGGCAAGCCCTTCTGCACCCCCTCCCCACATGGGGGGCTGTGCCTCCCACCCCCCACTCATTAAATATACCAACTCTGAGATCGCACTATAGTGCAGGAAAGGTAAATCTTCCCATTCCACGCTGTAAAGAGATCTCCATTAAAACATTTGAACTTTCACAAATTTGATCATATGGTGTTGACCATATGACAGTCGAACTTTTGAAAGTTCAGTCATCTAATATAGACCCCATTAAAACATGTACAAGGGATGGAATAACCAATGCAAAAGATCAGCTTTTCTACTTTCAGTATGGTATTGTATTTTTTTTTAATATATGTCATTTTGTAATTGTAATTAAAGAATAGCTATTCTATCCTGGTCAAAACCCTTCCCCTCAATTCAACTTCCTTTACTGTAGTGAATAATGACAGTATCTTTCTGGAACTACTCCCTACATTTCAGTTATGACGTGTCGTATTGGACAGCTCACACTAATGGAGAAGACCTTCAGATAAGCTGAAAATTAGCATTCTTATACTGTGCTCGGCAAATCTTCATGACATTTGGTAGATTAGATGTTGTTTCTTATGCCTTCCTTATTCATCAACTACAGCCTTCTCACATTCTTTTGCTATTCACTCTCAGACAAACATGAACAGGTGTTCCACTGCCCATCATTAAATATCCTTAAAATCCAACAACTAAACATAATTTAAAAACAGACATCCCTTCTCTACCCTGAAGATCATTCACTAATTTATCAGTCATCCTAATACATGCCCTCCACTCCAGTCAATAAGTGGTACAGCACTATCTGCCTCTTAGGCCCAGTAAAAAGCTCATTGTTACAGCACTCCTCTCCAGCAGCATACATGGAAACTTGCAGTTTGCCACTATATCAAAACCTGGAACAAACTGCCAATTGCCATTAAATCTGTAGACCAGACCTCAGTCAATATCTTTTCACAAAATGAAATATAGCTACTAGTAAAGATGAACTGAACTCATTCTATTGAATGAGGTTTTAGAAGTTTGTAATCTAGTTTTATATTGTCCCATTACAAGCTGTTATATCCTCATAGTTTCAGATACATGTTTACATAGCAAGCAGTGTAAGCATTGTTAAATAATTGCAAATAGCAAAATGATTAGCACAAACTAATCTTTATAACTGTAGCATTCATTAAATTGCATAGATTCATAGGTAAGTAGTAGGGTTGCTGTCCTTGAGGGACATTTTAAGCCTAACCATTTTCTCTTATGGTGCTTGAATTAACCTATCCTATTTGGGATTAGATTGTCCTTAGCTATCCCATGATCAAATAATTAATTATTACCTCTGATGAGAGTAACTGGGACCATACTGTAGATAATTTATGGAGACTTGTGTGGAATAAAGCATTTTTGGTTTTGAACTGGATTTTTATGTTAAAATATGCAGAGTAAATATTTTTTAATTAGTAAACTAATTACAGTATATCACTAAACACTCAAGCTACAAACATACTGTCAGCCTTTTTTCATCCATCTTTAAAGATTACGTAAGGTTAAATCACTCAATCATCTCTGCTTGTTTTTTGAGATATTTAGAAAAATAATGAAAATTATAGCAATATAAATAAATGGTATATATATAGTATTTAACATTTTTTCAGCTGTACTAGACAAAAATCAACTATCTATGGAGTAGTGATGCCCATTATTTAATCGTTAAGATAAAATCCTTCAAGATCCTTAATGTAGCATGTTTGTACAGTTACAAATGTAAATATGACCATGTGATAATAGTAAACTGAAGT
The DNA here is from genome assembly GCF_019279795.1 of Protopterus annectens. Classification (NCBI taxonomy): domain Eukaryota; kingdom Metazoa; phylum Chordata; order Ceratodontiformes; family Protopteridae; genus Protopterus; species Protopterus annectens. Next base: position 1,787,803,248 of record NC_056737.1, on the reverse strand, counting down.
TATCACTAAGATAATACTGGAGAAATGACTGTACTCCACCCTATAGGGCACCTTAGGGTTTAATGAATACTTTCTTTGTTACCATGTATATATATTTGGGTGTACTTCTAAACACCAAAGTATACAAACCTTGAACAGCTTACAATCAAGCCTGAAAGATCAAAAGCCAAAACAATGAAAAAAACAAAACACTTATGCATCCCCCATTCTACCCACTAATTATATATACCAACTATCTACAGTGGGGAAAGGGCAAATACCCAGATCCCCACTGTGACCAATCTTGCACAAACTTAACACCTGCAGAAGCGATCAAATAGTTTTGATCACTTCTGCCAGTGTTAAACACATTTGAAATTATGAAAGTTCAATTATATGTAGTGTGCTGATATGTTTACATGTATGCCATCATCCAGCATTTTTCTTTGTCATGTAAAGTCATAATTACATTTCATTTATCTATGCCTTCTCACTTTAAACTTTGACTGCTAAAGTTTTGCCACTGACTGACCTACTTTAGATTTCTGTAATTGGGATTTTGTCTTACAGTCTTATCATACACATATGCATCATAATTTTAGCAATATTTTGAATGAGGAAGTTACCCGATTTCAATGGGATTCTTATTTAGAAAATGTGTACAGAGTCTATGTCCTGTGAATGTTATTTATTTTGAACACCATTTTAGTTTACATCATATTTTGTAAAAGGATTTAGTTCTGTAAGCTGACTGTAGGTTTTGTGTAAAATTATCTAGTTAAAGTATGTGGAGCTTTTCTCTATGGGCATCTGCAAGAGCCAGTTGAAGAAATGTACTACATAAATGAGTTAATATGTATGTGGTAGAAGTGCCCACTAAAGAGTGTCATGAGTGAATGATTGATGCCAATTTGCCATTTTGATAGGAGGTTGTTGGTAGGGTCCTGCAGTAAGACATTGCCAGAGGGGAAGGCAAGGGTCCAAGGAGTCATACGTTTACGTAGGACTGCAGATGCACTCTAGATGGACATCATGGGTAAGATGCACTCTAGATGATCATCCTGAGCAATACAATAGTTTGCACTCACACTGTGTCCAGCAAAACAGACACTACAGATTGCATTTGACCAGAAGGAGAGGTGTTAGGAGAATACAAAAAAAAAGAAACCCTGTTAATTCCTCTCTGATAGCTGTAAAGATACCCACCTGTTGACTCTCTCGCAATATCCTGTCACACCATTGTTTCTGTTTTGTGTGTGTGTGTATGTGTGTGTGTGTTTGGGTGTGTGTGTGTGTGTGTGTGTGTGTGTGTGTGTGTGTGTGTGTGTGCCTGTCATGTCCTGATATTCTATAATTTAATAGATATACAAAACTAATAAATTAATTGTGCAAAAAAGTTTTTCTTTGGGGGTAGAAACTTAGTATTTTATTGATATGTCACCCCTATTATTTATGATGCAAAAAGTTAGTTGCAACAGTAAAAATCTGAACTAAATAATCAAGGAGTGCGTGTTTTTATATCTATCACTAAAAGATGAAATTTAATGAACTTCTGAGATGCAGATTTTGACAAGCAGGTTAAATGCTTTTACTAGTAAAAGGTCAGACTGATGGTAGTTTGGAGAAGGAATGGGTGCATAATGCTATGTTATCACTGACATGCAGTCAGACCATATTTATCATAAAATAAATACATTATCACTGTCATCATAAAATCAATATTTTTATCCATATTATCACAGAATCAGCATGACTTCATGTGCATCTTGGACTCGGTAAATAATTGTCACCATAGAATTACCACATAGGCGGAAACCCATTAAGTACAGAGAAAGTTATTAGGGACCTGGGGACTCAAGTTGATAGCAATCTCTCCTTTGAAAACCACATTGCCAAAGTGGTTAGAAAGACCTTCTACATAGCCCACCTCATCACGAAGGGTTTCACATCTAGATCAAGAGAGGTAATCATGCCCCTTTATTCATCCCTCATCAGGCCCATCATAGAATACAATGCCCCTTTTGGGATGTACCTTACCCGACACCTGCAGCAATTAGAAAGACCCCAAAAGTATCTCACCAAGAGGATCAAGGGTCTCAAACAGATGCCATATGCTGCTCGGTTAAAAAACTCCAGCTCTACTCAGTTGCATACCGCCTACTTCGAGGCGATCTATGCCTGACATACAAAGCTATGTCAAATCCAGAATTAATGGACATGCTCCACCTCAGTAAATCTAAATCCCTTAGAGCCACATGCGCGAGGGACTTGAACCTCAGCACAGAAATAAATAGAACTTGCTGGAGGGACAGGTTCATAACCCAGAGGCTCCCTTCGCTCTGGAATAGAATTCCAGTTCATGTGAGGCAGAGCACGTCACTGAAACTCTTCAAGAAGAATCTTGATAAGTGGATGGGGTATCGTAGGTTTGTCCCAGGGATTACTCCCGTGTCACTATTAGACAGAGGCACAGTAAACTAAACCTTAAAAAGGGCACAGTATACTCAAATCAAGGGGTGGCGTAAGCCATACAGAATCGGGCTAGGCTTATAATTGCCCCAGGGCAGATAGCCTAGTATGAACCTATGAACCTATGAACCTATGAATTGTTACATCATTGTAATAATCAGGGATTCAGTACATTGCTACTGTCATCACAGAGTCAGTGCATCATTGTTGTCATCACAGAATCAGTGCATCACTATTATCAAAGTATCGACACATCTTCACTACCATCACAGAATCAGAACTCTGCTTCTATAATTATCAAATGAGTACATTGATGCAGCCATCACAGAATCACCACATTGTCTCTTTCATCATTGAATCACCACATAATTGTCATTGTCATCACAGAGTCAATATACAGTTATTATCATACTACAGTCTGTGCATGTTCTAAGTCATTCCAAAATAAGTGCAATGTCATTGTCATTACAGAATAAGTGCATAGGCACTGTCTTCACAGAATCAGTTCATCATTGGCATGGAATCTGTAAATAAGCAGTGTCAGAACAGAATCAAAACATCATCACTGTCAGAATAGAAACAAGACATTACTGCCTTTATAGAATCAGAACATCTTCTCTGACATCACAGAATCAGTTCATCATCACTGTCATCATATGATTAGAACATCGTCACTGTCATCACAGAGTCAGTACATTGTCTCTGTCATAACAGAATCCGACATCAGTGCCATAATAGAAGTATGACATCACTGTAACCAGAGTCCTTACAACTTCACTGTCACCACAGAATGAGTACATTATAGAATCAAAACATTGTGTCCATCACAATAGAATGACAGTTATCACTGTTAAAATAGAATCAGCACATCACTGTCACCATAAAAGTTGTATATTTTCCATATCAAAGACTGATTACACCATAGTGGTTATCTGAAAACGAGTACATTGCTTTTGTTATAGAATTAATACATTGCCATTGTCATAATAAAAGCAGAACATCACTTTCACCTTAGAATCAGTACACCTTTATTGTCATAAAACTTAGCACATTTTCTATGTCATAACAACAGAGTCAGGATAAATTCACTGTCATAACTGATTCAGTACATCACCGTTACAATAGACTCAGTATATATTTGTTGATATCAGAGAGAATCAATGTATTGTCTCTGTCATATAATTACAATCAATAGAATCAGGACATAATTAATGTCATAAAAAACTCAGGATATCATTGTCTTTATAGAATAGGCACATAATTGCTGTCATCACAAAGTCAGCATATTTCCACCATTATTACAGAATCACTGCAGCAATGTCATCAGATAATCAATGGACCTTTGCACTCAATGCATAATTACTTCATTATCTGTCATAAAATAATCAGTACTTCCTCTCTTAGCACACTTTCAAAGTCATGGCAAAATCAGAACATTTTTATTCTCATCTCAAAATCAGCACACTGTCTGCCACAACAGAATCAGATGCTCATCACTGTCATAGTAGAATCAATAAATGACACTTGCTTTAAAATCACTATACCACTTCACTGTCATCTGAGAGTAACTACTACATTGATGTCATTACCGAATCAGTGCATTGTTATTGTAATAATAAAATCAGAGTATCATCACTGTCAAATTAGTCTGGACTTCACAATCATTTTAGAATAAGTAAATCACTAGCATCCAAAAGTTAGCAGATCATTATTGTCACAGGATCCAGACATTTTCACTTTTATCAAAGACTCTTTCAATACACTATTGGTTTCATCACGGAATCAGTAGATGTTCACTGTCTTCACGGAATGAGTACATAACCAATGCTATCAGATAACAAGCGTATGTTCAGTGTCATCACAGAAGCAGTATATTGTCAATACAATGAGTACATCAGTTTAACTGCAGAATCAGTACATTGTGGATGTCATCATAGTATCAGGATCTTTGGAATGCAACACAGAATCAGAACATCATTGTCATAGACTTGGTAAATTGTCACAGTCATAATACAAATTAGGGCATTGTCACTGTCATAACAGAATCCGTACATACCTGTTGCTAGACAATAAGCAGATCATCACTGTCACCATATGGTCTGCATGCCATCACTCATCGTAGAATCAGCACATCTCCACATTGATCACATCAGGACTACATCATTACTATCATCATCATATAAACATATCTGCACTCTTATCTTTGAATTAGCACATCATTGTCATAGAATCAATAAATTGGCACTGTTCATTTAGAAATAGACCATCCTCGCTGTCTTAATAGAACAAGCACATCACTCTCATTATAGAATATGAACATCTTCATGGACCTGACAGAGTGATTGCACTATTGCTGTCATTATATAGTCAGCATGTCACTTTCATCACAGAACTGATGCATCTCCACTGTCACTGCAGCATCAGTAGCATCAGTAGATTACATTTACCAAAACAGAATCAGAACCTCACTTTTACAATAGTGTCAGTACATAAATGTTAGCATAGAAACAGCACATCTCCACTATCATCACAAATGAGTACATCAGTGCTGTCACAAAATCAGTCCATTGGTTCTGCCATAATAGAATGAAGAAAGTTTCACTGCCATGTCAGTGTCAGTACATCGCCATCACCATACAAATGTACATTTGCCCTGTTAGAGAGTAAGTATGCCACCATTCCTGACAGAGAATCAGTAGATTGTCTCTGTCATAATATAATTAGTACATCTTCACTGCTATAATAGAATCATGACATATTATGGAATAAGCATGTCATAACTGATACCATAAATAAGCAGATCACTGCAATCATAGAATCTGCATGTCTTTTCACTCAGCACAGAATCACGACATCACTGCCATTATAGATCAGCACAGCTTCACTCTCATCACAAAAACAATTCATCATTGTTATTGAATCAGGAATTCATCATTTTTATTTTAAAATCAGAACATTAACACTCTACACCAGTTTCATGATAGAATCTGATCTCAGAGAATGAGTATATCATCGTCATTATAGAATCAGCACATCAGTGTCATCATAGACTAAGTACATCTTCACTGTGGCCACAGAATTAGTAGATTCCCTCTGTCATAATAATATGAGTCAGAACATCATCACTGTCATAATAGAATCACTGCATCACAGTCACCAAAGAATAAGTACATATTCACTATCATCACAAAAGAGTACACTATTACTATTGTCACAGAACCAGTGCATTGCCTCCATCATAAGAGAATCAGGATATTTTCACTTTTATAATAGAGCCAATACATCGCTGTCAACTTAGAATCAGTACATTTTCACTGTCATCTGAAAATAAATATGGCATCACTTCTCCAGGGAATCAATGCATTATATCTTGTTATAAAATAATCAGTACATTGTCACTGTCATATTAGAAGCAGAGCATGACTATTGTTATAGAAAAATCACATAATCACAGTCAAGTCAGCAGATCATGATTGTTAAAGAATCAGGAAATCATTAGAAAATGAGTAAATCTTTGCCACAGAACCAATAAATCATCACAATCACGACTGATGTCAATAATGTCATTATATAATTAGGATAGCACTAATCATGGAATCTCTATATCATCATCATTGTCTTTGCAGAATCAACATATATTCTCATTCATTACAGAAGCACACATCATCCTTGTCATTATAGAATCACCAAATCTTCACAGTCATCACAGATTATCTCAGTACACTGTCAATGTCATCAAAGAATCAATTCTTCATTTTCATCAGAGAAGAGCTCATCATCACTGTCATCACAGAATAATTGCATCTCCAACGTCATTCCAGAATCAGTACACTGCCAATGTCATTACAGAATCAATACATTATCGCTGTTAAAGAACGGCACTGTCATCATATAATCAGTGCAATGTTGTCATCAGCATATCACAGGTATTATACAATAAGAACATCTCTTCACTGTCACCATAGGATTAGCAGATTGCCTCTGTCATAATAGAATCTGAACACCATCAATGCCATAATAGTCAGCATATCATTGTCACCATAGAATCAGCAAATCTTCACTATCATTATATATGAGTACATTATCATTGCTAAAAAACTGTTATTAAGAGCTGAAAAGGGAAAAGAATACACTTAAAAACTGATAGCCTTTTGCGTAATGAAAACTGCAGATTGCTCAAATAAGTTTTTATTGCTTTCATTCTTTTAATATACTAAGAACTTAATCAGAAAACCAGGAATATTATTATAACCTTCCACAAGCAGTCTTTGATTCATTGACTCTAACACAAAGGAAACATTTCTAAAATTAGAACATTGTGATGCAAGTTTTATCCAAATGTTATTGTGTTCCTTCTTTTTAATAGTTACACAGTGTTCATAAATTCTTTGGGATCACATCCTAATAGTCATCCCAATATAAAAACTGGTGAGGCTACTGCAGCGAGCAAGATAAACTACATAATCAGTTTTACAATTGTATTGATAACTTGCTATAATATTTTTTTAATGTGTAGAAGGTAAACACTGAGTTTCATGACTTTTATGAGTTGAATCCTCCAGGTGAACTTCACAGACCCCACCCATTTACCTCTGAATGGTTTCACACCCTCTTGAACTCTCTCTTCAAAGTTCTTTTCAACTTTCCCTTATGGTACTTGTCCAATATCAGTCTCATGCCAGTGTTTAGCCTTAGATTGAGTTTACTACTCTCTTTGGCCTGCATTCACAAAGAACCTAACTCCGGGAAGACCTGATACTGGTACGCCGGGGGCCACCACCACCATCCTCACACCATCCATGGGCTGAACATTGATCACAAGGACTTGGGCCCCCTGGTGATAATGTGAACACTGACTTGTGTAGACCACATTTCCCTCTGCCCATCACTCAGTCAGGGATTTGGTGCTGGGGCTTTCCCTCTTCACTCACTATTGCTGAGGGAATCCTGATTAGTTTCTTTTCCTTTGTTTTTTAATATGCTTAAATTTGGCAGGTCACCACTTCTGATCTAAGATCACATTCTGAGCGTAGCTGAGGGGGTGGGCGGCAGGGATTGTGGGGAAGGACAGACGTGCCACCTCTCCTCTTGCTCACACACACGTTCCACTGCCACTGGACTCCAGGTGGCAGAGGAGGGCCAATGCGGCCTTGGCAAATGGGAACTGGACAGGAGGACATCGGGCCAGCTAAGTAGAGGTACTAATGACAGCCTCCAGGGGCAGGCCTAAAACTTCCGCAACAGTTCAGCCTGTATACTTTCCCAGAATCTATGAATCTCATTGGTCCTTTTTCTGAGAAAAAACTCTTAAATGCTTAAATGTGAGTATATCATTGTTTTCAAACTGTGGAATACCCTCCCATCCACAGTAACCTCCATCACCTACCCTGCCCTCTTTAAAAAAAATCTCTTAGACAACACCTCTCCTCCTGCTGGTTATGCCCATGCCAAAAATAACCCTCTCTAATCACACCTACCACTTTCTTCCCCTATTGTGCCATTCCCACTCTACCCCTCCTCTTCCCACTCAACTGGTCAAGATGTATGTACTCTAACATGTTCTAAATATCATAGTTAAATCAATGCCTAAGATTGTTACTGCATTGCCTTCTAGCTATCTATGTAACTGTAACTATATGTCTGTGTTTTTTATGTATTTGCTCTCTAGCTATCTATGTAACTGTAACTACATTTCTATGTTTTATTATAATCTGCAACATGTTTAATTTTATGTGGAGCTTTTCTCCTGGGCCTCCACTGAAAATGGGCTCTCTTAGGACAAGTGGACCTTCCCGGTAAACAAATGCAATAAATAAATAAATAAATAAATACATACATAAATAATGCTTTTTAAGTTACACATGCAGGAGTCCAATACCAATGATACAGTAGCTTTAACTGATGGGTGGCAAGTCTGGGTGTTATTGCTAGATTTTTTAGTAGCTGAAGCTGCTTTGTAAAATGGGCATGTGACATGCTGCCACCCAAAAGGTTACAGTGTTCTTTTATCATCTGCTGAATCTTGCTTGTGCAGGTTTTGGAGAGCAAGGTATAAATATGGGTGGATTTAATGGGGTTGCACATAATTTTATAGCTAGTCTCTTAAGACATGTCTGTGGTATGGTGTCAAATTTCTGTGTAGGGCAAGTACAATAAGGGAATGAAAGACAGCATACCTTAACTACAAAAATCTTCAAAAGTCCATCATCATCATCATCATCAAACCCCGTTTTTTCCCATTTTTGAAAAGTCCATAGTAGAGATTTTTAGCTTGGTATGCAGCTCATTAAAAGTGACAAAGGGCCAATATGTCTTTTCATATTCCATAATAAAAATTCTGGAGAAAGTGACTGATAAATGAATCCACAGAGTAAGCAGGGAAATGGGCAGTTTGGATTCAGATCAAGATGCAGCACAACTGATGTTTGCAGCGAGAGATAGTTAAAAAGAAGATAGAGATTAGGAAAAAGTCCAACTGGACATTCCTATACTTGGAGAAATGAAATGACAAGGTCCCAAGAAAGTTAATTTGGGCAGTCTTTGTGGTGGTTTGAAGTCCTAGAAAATCGGTAGAAATGGTACAAGCTATGTACAAGGACCCAATGACCCAAGTATGAACAGTGTGCAATCTCACAGAGGTGTTCCCAGTGGGAGTGGGTGTGCATCAGTGTTCAGCTCTGAGCCCATTGCTATTCATACTGGTGATGGGCTACATTAGCAAACAGGTCAGAGGGGACAGATCAACAAAGTTGCTGTATGTAGGTGAAGTGGCATTACAGGCATACTGTGAGCAAGAACATCAGCAAAGGATAGGGGAATGGAATGCAAAACTGAAGGCATGTGGGATGAAAATGAGTACAGATAAGGCAGGTCTAATTGCACCAAAAGGGGGAAATCAGAAGAAGCTGAGAACTGAGATAGATGGGAAAATAGTGGAACAGGTTAACAGCTTCAAGTATATGGGTGGGGTGGTTGAGGAGAAGGGAAGTCTGAATAAGGAAGTCAAAGCTAGAATCATAGGAATTGCAACTTACTGGCACAGAGTGTCAGGTGTAGTATATGACAGAAGAATGCCAAAGAATCTGAAAAGTAAAGGGTACAAAACAGTGGTGTGACCACTTATACAGTATGGTACAGAAACCTGGGCAGTAAAGGCAGGGAAGTTGAGGAACCTAGAGATGATGGAGATAAAATGCCTGATACAGGTTATAGAATGCACACTGTAGGACAGATGAAGAATTGAGGACATAAAAACAGAAGCCAAAGTAGCTCTAATTGCAGAAAATGTCAAAGAGAACAAATTATGGTGCTTCTGGCACATGTGCAGAAAAGTAGAAGACAATCTGGTGAAGAAGAATTGGGATGGACAGGTAGCAGGCTAGAGGAAACAAGGGTATCCAGCAAAGAAGTGGTTGGATTGTATGAAGAAGACCTGCAGCAGTCAGGCATGGGTGTCGAAGAAGTCAGGACAGTGGCATTAAACAGAGAGAGATGGTGACAATTGACTTGACACTCTGACCCCATGTAGAAAATGGGAAAGGGGGCTGATGATGATGATGATGTCTTTCTATCTATTTTTAGGAAAGGTTTGCCTGAGATTGGATCGTATATGCCACTCATTCAATTTATGATAACGTTTGTGAAGTTTCTTTAAGGTCTTATGCGCAATAAGGATTTTGGGCAAGTACCATAAATAGGTGGATAGCTTTAAGTGTTAACACCTGATCATTATGCTTGAAGAACTATTAAAATCTTAGCTTCCAAATTAGTCAGAATAAGCATGTGTCTTGTCAATGAAACCAGATAAGGGAGATTAGCAGCTAGCTGCATCAGTCCATTTACATAAATCTGGAAAACTGACACCTCCTAATTTTCTTGGAAGAAATACAGCTGATCTTGGAATTTTCTAATACTTACAACCCACACAAATTGAATCATCAAGCCCCTGATCTTCTTCAGCTGTTTTCAAAAAGAAGGGGTGGGAAAATGCTTAAGAATAAAGGAAAGTTTGGAATAGATCATCATATGAAGGGCTGACACTCAACCCCATCAATAGAGTCCAAACTTCCTCCAAGAGTAAATGGAGATAAAGAGGCTGTGCCATTGAGGGTGTAAGTTTATGTTGCCCATATGCATATAATCACTAGTTGACAATATTCCCTGGTATTTAGGTGGGTGACATAAGGCCAGCTTCGAGAGAAACATTGCACAGGACACTAAGGATAATCACAAGGCTTTCTTTAGTTATGTTAGGAACCTGGGTGGGAATTCCCAGATATGCTCAGAATTAGTCCAAAATGACAAAAAATACACCGAGCCCACAGACATTGCCAACATCCTAGCTGACAGGTTCAGTGCAAACGTCCCCCCCCCACCCACCAAAAGGGCAAATATCTATCCCAACAGAGTGCTGCCCCCCTGACATCTCAGATGCTCAGGTAAGAGCTGCCCTCTCAAAAGCAAAAAACACAGCATCAATGGGACCAGATGGTGTCCCGGCTGCCCTACATGAACTCCAAGAGAGCTAAACCCAAACATAAAACTACTGTTCAATCTTAGCCTTACTACAGGATATGTACCCAAAGAGTGGCGTACAGCAACAGTGGTCCCTCTCCACAAAGGTGGTGCCTCAACGGATCCTGGAAAGTATCGCCCCATAAGCCTGACTAGCTTGGTCTGCAAAGCTATGGAAAGGATCATCATGGACCTCATAAATAAAGATATTGGGGACCTACAGACACTGGACCCTACCCAGTTTGGCTTTGGTAAGGGCAGATCCTGCCTCTTAAACCTGGTTGATTTCTTTGAAACAGTCACCAAGGCCATTGAAGAGGGGAAGGTGGTCCACACAGCCTACCTGGACCTCGCAAAAGCCTTCGATACAATCACTCCCCACTGGCATTATAGATAAGCTCACCAGCTTAAATATAAACCCTATGTCACTAGATGGGTTGCAAACTGGCTCAAGGACAGAACCCACATGGTTAGAATTGCTGGAGCCATGTCAGACTCCAAACCAGTTACAAGTGGTGTCCCACAAGGCTCAGTCCTGGGACATCTCTTGTTCGGTATATATTTCGGGTACAGGCCAACATGGAAGGACTGTGGCTGACCAAGTTCGCAGATGACTGCAAACTGGGTGCCATAATCAACTCTCCAGCCGACACAAGCATCCTCCAAAAGGGCCTCATAGAAACAGACAACTGGTGCCAGAGCCAAGGCCTCAAGCTATACCAAAAGTGTATAGTCATCCCCTATGGCAAAACAGTGCCCACAAATTACCACATAGGTGGTAATCCATTAAGTACAGAAGAAGTCATTAGGGACCTGGGGACCCAAGTTGATAGCAATCTCTCATTTGACAACCACGTGGCCAAAGTGGTTAGAAAACATTTATATAGCCCACCTCATCGCGAAGGATCACATCTAGATCAGGGAGGTCATCGTGCTCTTTACTCATCCCTCATCAGGCCCATAATTGAGTACAATGCCCTTTGGGATGTACCTTACCAGACACCTGCAGCAACTGGAAAGACCCCAAAAGTACCTCACCAAGAAAATCAAAGGGCTCAAACAGATGCCATATGCTGCCCAGTTAAAGAAACTCCAGCTCTACTTAGTGACATACCGCCTGCTCAGAGGCGATCTGTGCCTGACATATAAAGCCATGTCCAACCCGGAATTAATGGACATGCTGCACCTCAGAAAATCCAAATCCCATCGAGCTACGCGTTCAAGAGACTTGAACCTCAGCACTGAAATAAATAGGACATGCTGGAAGGACAGATTCATAACCCAGAGGCTCTCTTCACTCTGGAATAAAATCCCAGTCCAGGTTAGGCAGAGTCCCACATTGACTCTCTTCAAGAAGAATCTTGATGAGTGGATGGGAGATCATAGGTTTACCCCGGCTATCACTTCTGTGTCACTGTTAGACAGAGGCACAGTATAGTAACCTCAAAAAAAGGCATAGCAAAATTAATTTAAAATGGGTGGCGAAAGCCAAACACACTCTGGCTAGGCTTATAAATGCCCTAGGCAGATGGCCTAGGTATGAACCTATGAACCTATGAACCTATGTGGCATTACAGGCATACTGTGAGCAAGAACATCAGCAAAGGATAGGGGAATGGAATACAAAACTGAAGGCATGTGGGATGAAAATGAGTACAGATAAGGCAGGTCTAATTGCACCAAAAGGGGGAAATCAGAAGAAGCTGAGAATTGAGATAGATGGGAAAATAGTGGAACAGGTTAACAGCTTCAAGTATATGGGAGGGGTGGTTGAGGAGAAGGGAAGTCTGAATAAGGAAGTCAAAGCTAGAATCATAGGAATTGCAACTTACTGGCACAGAGTGTCAGGTGTAGTATATGACAGAAGAATGCCAAAGAAGCTGAAAAGTAAAGGGTACAAAAAAGTGGTGTGACCACTTATACAGTATGGTACAGAAACCTGGGCAGTAAAGGCATGGAAGTTGAGGAACCTAGAGTTGATGGAGATAAAATGCCTGATACAGGTTATAGAATGCACACTGTGGAACAGATGAAGTATTGTGGACATAAAAACAGAAGCCAAAGTAGCTCTAATTGCAGAAAATGTCAAAGAGAACAAATTATGGTGCTTCTGGCACATGTGCAGAAAAGTAGAAGACAATCTGGTGAAGAAGAATTGGGATGGACAGGTAGAGGAAACAAGGATATCCAGCAAAGAAGTGGTTGGATTGTATAAAGAAGACCTGCAGCAGTCAGGCATGAGTGTCGAAGAAGTCAGGACAGTGGCAGTAAACAGAGAGAGATGGTGACAATTGACTTGACACTCTGACCCCATGTAGAAAATGGGAAAGGGGGCTGATGAGATGATGATGTCTTTCAACCTATTTTTAGGAAAGGTTTGCCTGAGATTGGATCATATATGCCACTCATTCAATTTATGTTATCGTTTGTGAAGTTTCTTTAAGGTCTTATGCACGATAAGGTTTTTGGGCAAGTACCATAAATAGGTGGATAGCTTTAAGTGTTAACACCTGATCATTATGCTTGAAAAACTATTAAAATCTTAGCTTCCAAATTAGTCAGAATAAGCATGTGTTTTGTCAATGAAACCAGATAAGGGAGATTAGCAGCTAGCTGCATCAGTCCATTTACATAAATCTGGAAAACTGACACCTCCTAATTTTCTGGGAAGGAATAGAGCTGATCTTGGAATTTTCTAATACTTACAACCCATACAAATTGAATCATCAAGCCCCTGTTCTTCTTCAGCTGTTTTCAAAAAGAAGGGGTGGGAAAATGCTTAAGAATAAAGGAAAGTTTGGAATAGAACATCATATGAAGGGCTGACACTCAACCCCATCAACAGAGTCCAAACTTCCTCCAAGAGTAAATGGAGATAAAGAGGCTGTGCCATTGAGGGTGTAAGTTTATGTTGACCATATGCATATAATCACTAGTTGACAATAGTCCCAGGTATTTAGGTGGGTGACACTACAAGAAAGGAGAAGCCCAATTCCTTGGACTAATTCCAATTGCAGATTTATTGATAAGTAGCATCACTCTGTTATAAGCATTTACTTTAAGCATGGAAGCTGAGTGAAAAGCAGATAGAATATTAAGATAAGGAGGGACACCTTTTTACAGATTATCTGTTAATAACAGTCATCAGATAAGAATATTCAGGCCTTCTGTGCCATTAGTTCCCTGCCACTGAGGGAGGAATGACATCTTAACCATGATGCTAGTGGATCAATAGCCAGCCGGAAAAGTGAAGGGGGAAGAGGGTAGATATGATGGGTTCCAAAATAAAAATAAGAGGGGAGTGATATAAGCTGATTTGTAAGGTTCCTAGCATAAGAGGAACTATATTAGGCCTTAACTGCAAAAATAAATTTAAAGAATATGCTATGTTTTCCAAAAACTTCCCACATGTAATACAAGTTTATTTATTTATTTATTTTATGTTTGTTTACCAGGATAGTCCAACTGGTTAAGAGACCCATTTTCAGCAGAGGCCCAGGAGGAAAAGCCCCACAAGTTATAGAGAATCTTCTTCTTCTTCTTTCGGCTTTTTCCCAGTTAGGAGTCGCCACAGCAGTGGAGTTTTTATGGTGCCCATCCTTCCACAGAAGGCACACACACACACACACACACACACACACACACACACACACACACACCCTCATGCCTAGGGCCAATTTAGAGTGTCCAATCCACCTACAGCATGTCTTTGGGATGTGGAAGGAAACAGGAGCATCCGGAGGAAACCCACACAACCACAGGGAGGACATGCAGACTCCGCACAGAAGGCACCCCAGCCAAGGATCGAACCAGAGAACATCTTGCTGTGAGGTGGCAATTGTAACTGCTGCCCACAAGTTATAGAGAAAAAACACAGATATAAGTTTAACAAACATATGTTAAGACAAACATATTAAGAAAAACATCATTAGCTATTTGACATAATAAAGTCACAAATATCAACAAGAAAACATCTAAAATTTAGAGGAACATAACCACAGTTGTGTAAGAAATATATAATTTAGCTAAACATAGCTAGGGTTGTATATAGGATATAGTAAAGAGTACTTGTTAATGGAAATAAAAGCTTTCTCAAAAATCAACCAATATATCCACTGCTGTCTGGTGTTATTGTTTAACAGCTTGTATATATAGCAGGACAGCATGTCGATAGTCTGTACTAGATTTTGCTTTTCAAACCAGGCTTGCCCAGGATGCACCAAAGTGCAGATTTGGCTATTCAGTATACAAGCAGGAATTCTAGTGTAGATCTTAGACTCCAAATTAAAGACATTGGATGATAACTGCTTACCAATAATGGATCTTTACTAGGTTTAGGGAACACTGTGATAAATGATTCACTCATTGACAATGGCATCTCTCCAGAGACTTTTATAGAATTAAAGAATTGAGTTAAAATTGGGATTAGAAGGCCATTTGTGGACTTATATAATTTTATGGTCAGGCCATCTATGTTGGGTACTTGGCCTGAAGGAGAATGATTCTTGGTATGTAGCACTTCATGACTTGTTATTTTTTTTTCTCTAAGGTCTGATTGAAAGCTTGGGAAGCTCAAGGGAAAGGCATTTTGTCTAATATTTGTAAGGGGAATTGATGTTGGCTTAGCATCATTTTGGCTGTTATTGCCTACATAAACAGATTTGTAATTCAGTGAATATATATTATTTATAATTCTAGGGTCAGTTATTGGCTCATCATGGCTATTTTTAATACATCCAATCCTAATTTGTAGCCTGCATTTCTTAGGCCAATAAGACAGTAATTTTCTTTGTTTATCTGCCTGGGCCCACCTTTGCAGTGCATTCCTATAGAGGTATAGTTGAGCTTCCTCAGATAGACTCACATTAAGCCTACTTTGGAGAGCTTTATAATGTTATAATTCTGATTGGGTTTGGAAGTCCTCAATGTGTCAATTAAATGAACTTAGTAGCTCAGCTTTAGCTGCAGCACAGATAATGTTTAAATTGAGCCTAAAAGTTTCTCACCATGTAAAGATAGGTATACTGTGTTCAGGGTTATTCAGAAGGAAGATATTCACTTCTTCATATAGGATTTTTTCTGTTGTTGGGTTAACCAAGTTTAAATGATCTAATTTATATTTCCTGTCTAATTGCATGTTATGTGGGTAACAGCTAACAACTAATTTTATGCTCCAGTCATTTGTAAGGGGGCAAGGAACCACTGAAAGACTCATCACATCCTGAGTCAAATATTGGGAAATCAATCTATTACTACTGCTATTGCCGAGGGTATAGTGAATACATACCCTGGATCCTCAGGCTGCAAAAGTCTTCAGACTTTGCTAAGCTTCATAGCTTCCATTTTGTTTAATATGAGTTTGAAGGATTTCAGATTGTGCTCTGCCCTACAACTAGTTCAAACAGTAACTGAGTTAGGGACCCCATTAAAATCACCCCTAATATCATCAGTGTCTGGAAATTATTCAAATGTTATAGTGCAGAAAAAAAGTTTGCGTATATACTAGGAGTATCAGTATTTTGGCCATATACTGTACCAATTATTAATGACCCCTCAGGAGTCTTTAGATTAATCATGGCACATCTACGATCTGAGTCACTACCTTGATCTAGTTCCTGCTATAATATCTTGGAGTGGATCAGAAATGGCACACGTCATTTAGAAGATATTGATAAAGTCTTAATTAAAATTCCTTATTGTATACCATGCAAGTATCACTGATATGTTCTGCTGAGTTTACGTTCCTGTATTATGCATTTCTGCTTGGGGCCTAGGCCTCTAATATTGACAAACAAAATGTTTAGATTTGACATGTACTTCCTGAACTCAGACTATAAAATTTAAGTATTAATCTAGAAATTGATCTAAAACAGACAAGAAATAAACACTTCTAACAGTATAAATGGGAGTAAAATATTAACCTGGCATCAAGAGAAATATAGTAATAAATAGTTTGCTGAAGTCTGTAGTTGATAAGTACAATTCTAGAGCAAGTGTAGGTCAATCTCACCCTTTGTGAGTAAAATAATCAATAAGCCTGAGTGTGTGGGATTACCCCCAAGCAGCTATGAGATAAGGAATACAACTCATGCTTTATTACTATTTAAATCAATTCTTAGAATTTTTTTGTTTAGTTTTCTTCAGCTTAATACTTGCACTATTGTTGCCATTATTGCTACTAGTTTAATCCAAAGACTTCCTGACAACCCTGAAAATGAATGCTGAATAGGTTTGGTGAATGTCTTTCTAGAGCTTTCGAAAGTCTGTTGTTGGGTACCCAGAAGAGATTCAATGTATGGGCATCACTGTAACAGTCATCGTCTTCACCTTCAGGTTCCACTGGTACAGGGGTGAATTTATTTATTTATTTATTTGTTTGACATTTGTTTACTGGGGAAGTCTAACTGGGCCAGAAAATATAAATTTTTGCAGAGGCCTGGTGAGAAAAGCTCCACAAACACAGTATTTCAAAAATGAAGTACAGATATTTTAGATCACAAAGTATCACGTTACATTACAAAAACAACAAGTAGAGATATTTTCAATTACAAAGTATCACGTTACAGTACAAACATAAGAGTGAATGAATGCTGTAATGAGAAAAACATAGAACATATGTTCGATAGAAGAGTGCAATGAAAATAACATGGGTTGAAGAAAATATGTTAGGAAAAATTCAATAGTCATATATTTATTACATAGATTAATATGTGATAAATGAGACCTGAGACACTTCTAATAAGATATTTAAAGAGATATCAGAGATTACATGATTACAGACAATGAGGTGAAGTTGAGTGATGTCTTAGTATGAGAATGGTGTTCATATTATGGTTATAGAAGGAAGAAGGATGGAATTGAAGGATATTATTAGAAGACTTCAGGGTAGGGTATCTTCGGGTAGCTTAGGTTCATAGGTTCAGAGTAGGTACTAGGCTATTGGCCCAAGGGCCTATGTAAGTATAGCCAGCAAAGTTCCCTGGCTTTTGCCACCCAAGAAAGTTATTTTCCTGTGCCCCTGTCAAGCAGAGCCACAAAACTAATCACTGGGGTGAATTTCCTATTTCACATCCACTCATCAAAAATTTTCTTGAAGGTTTCCTCAATAGAGGAATCCATGAAGCACTGATAATAGGTCTATATATTCAAAAAGCCTTTGATTCCTTAAATTGGGGTTATTTATTTAAAGTCTAGCAGTTATTTGATTCCCCCTCCCTTTTTTATAGCAATGATAAAGAAAATCCTATGAAAATAATCTTGCATATGTCAAATTAGGTCCCTTTAATTCCAAAGCAATCCAAATCACTAGAGGTACTAGACAAGAATGTCCCATGTCCCATATCCTATTTGCTCTGGCCATAGAAATACTTGCCATTTTAATACGTAATAACCCAAAGATAAGATGTATAAATATATATGACCAATATATTTCTAAAATAATGATGTTTGCTGATGAGGTCTTACTTACCTTACCCAACTCTAAGGAAATATTAGGTGAAGTGGATATAGTAACAACAAATTTCCAAAAAATCTCAGGACTCTCCTTCAACAAATCCACATCAAAATATTTATTATTAACTAAAAAAGAATATACAGGTTCCAGTTAATCATATTATTGGAAACAAAGTTTCAACTCTAGACTATTTAGGAATAGTCCTAGGCAAGAATATAGAAGAAACCTTACAGCTTAACTATGCTAAAGCCATAGACTTAATCAAGACATTAATAAGCAAATGGAATAATTTGTTTATAACATTTGCTGATAGGTTACAACTGATAAAAATGGTTTTGTTACCTAAAATATTATATATAGCAGAAGCCCTTATGCTTCCACCAGGAAAGAAAATCCTTAAATAAATCACTTCACTTCTGATGAAATAAAATCCTTAAAGAAATCACTTCACTTCTGATGAAATTCCTATGGTACCCCAAAAGAAATAGAGTGGCATATTCTCATCATATCAGCAAATGGAAACAGGGGTGGAGGGGCTAAAATTCCCAGAGATTGAAACTTATATAAAGGCATCTATAATTAAAATAGTGATGAATTGGATAAATCCTAGATACTCTTCCAATTGGAAACAGTTACACTCCATTATACTAATGAATTAAAATTGTTTATAAAAAAATGCTTTGGTAACTGACAAAGATAAGATATGACACTATTTAACTTTAAATTTACAGTATAGTACAACAAAATTAACTAAAATAACACTAATAAACAATATTTTTGATGTGTTTAGAAAATTCATTAACACAAATTTAGATATAAAATTGTGGCATGGATTTTTAATACCATTTACTATTACAAGGGATTTCCCTGATAAAACACATAGATTTTTGTTTTATGGGAAAAATAATAACCTATTTTGTTGGTTGCAATTTATTGAAAACCAACAAGCTTTGAACACAATCTATGTTGTCAACTTATGGCCTATCCCCTAATGACTGATTGGTTCTTCAGAGTGTCACAGCATACACTAAGGATCTGTGCAGAATAATATATAACTCATCCTTCAAAACCATACCAAAAATTATAAACTGGATTTTTGGAATTCTATATAATAATATCAATGTTAAGAATGAATTATCATATCTGTATAACACTTTAATTGTCTATAAGACAGCATCTAAAGATTCTTATTGACAATATCTAACTAAAGGGTTTCAAGTATCATTATCAATAGAAGATAAAACAAACATTTTATTTTCAGTTAAACTAACTTCTTACTCACAATTCTGGAGGATTTTTCATTGGAAATGTCTACACAGATCCTTTTTGACATCTGAGAAACTCTCAAAAATGAACCCTTCAAACAGCAAGTTATGTCAGAGATGTCATCTGTCCACTAATGCTGACTGGTCTCACATTTTTATGACTGTACTAATATTAAACCATATTGGAATGAGATTAACAAATTTCTTCAAGCTATCTATACTGATATATTTGTTTTGACAAAGTCTTTAATTTTATTGAATGTTGTTAATACTAATAATATGAAGAAAGATGACCTGTATTTATTGTGGACAATGTTAGCAATAGCCAGAAAATGTATAACTAGAAGATGGAACTCTAATGTAGCACCCATAATGGAGGAATTCCTATCATCACTGAAGAAATGCATACTAATGGAGAAAAGAACTAAAGAGTTAAGAACTTTTCCTAAGCCATTGGTTTATAATCCATGGAGGAAAGTTTTGAATTTGATTGATACCCTGCAGATGGATCCAAACTCTTCCTAACTATCATAGTTTATATATTAACTTATTATTTAACTACAAATGTTTTTATCTGAATCCTTTTGTTGGGCTGAATGTAAATACTGTAAATAGTTATTGAATGTTATGAAATATATTAAATTATTGTATTATTTCATCAAAATAAAAATCAGTTGAGTAAAAAAAACAAAAAAAGAATTTTCTTGAAGAATGCTAATGAGAGACTCCATTTGATATAGATGGGTAGCTTGTTCCAGAGAATGGGAAGTCTCTGGGACAGGAATCTAACCCTTCAGCATGTTCTGTTTATTGTGGTGACAAGGTTTAGGTCCCTAGAATGTGCAGCTTGGAGGGATTGTGATTTCTTTGGGTGTAGCATGTCCAACAGTTCTGGGTTTGATATAGCTTTGTATGTTAGGCAGAGATCACCTTGGCGTAGGCGATATGCTATGGAGTAAAGCTCGAGTTTTTTGAGACGCTCAGCATAGGGCATCAGTTTGAGGCCAGTAATCCTCTTTGTGAGGTACTTCAGCAGCCTTTCCAGCTGTTGTAGATGTCTTGTGAGGTAGCTCCAAATGGGTGTTGTACTCTATAATGGGTCTAATGAATGATGAGTAGAGGGGAACAATGACCTCTTTTTTCCTGGATAACAACCCTTTTGTGATGAGGTATGCCATGTAAAAGGATTTCATGATCACTGTGGCAATGTGATTATCAAAGAGAGATTACTGTCCACCTGTGTCTTAAGGTCTCTTATCACACTTTTGGTGTTAAGTAGACTACTGCCTATGTGGTAGTTCATGGGATCAGAGTTTTTACCAAAGGGGATGACAATGCACTTTCTGACATTGAGCTTGAGGCAATGGCTCTGACACCAAGCATCTGTCTTAGTGAGGCCGTTCTGTAGGATGTCCACATAATTTGGGGACTCGATTATGGCTCCTAGTTTGCAGTCATCTGTTAATTTTATTAGCCAGAGACCTTCTGTGTTAGCCTGTACTTCAGAGAAGTAGATATCAAACAGGAGAGGACCCAGGACTGAACCCTGTGGTACTACACTTATCACTGGTTTGATGTCAGATTTGGAGTCTGCAACTTTTACAGTGTGGGTTCTGTCAGTGAGCCAGTTGGCAACCTATCTTATGACATAAGGATTTATACCTAGTTAAGTGAGTTTATCTATAATTCCAGAATGGGGGATGGTGTTGAAAGCCTTGGCGAGGTCAAGATAGGCTGTGTGAACCACCTTACCCTTGTCTACGGCTTTGGTGACTGCCTCAAAGAAGTCAATCAGGTTCAGGAGACATGATCTGCCTTTCCCAAACCCGAACTGCGTGGGGTCCAGAGTTTGGAGGTTACCAATGTCTTTGTTTATAAGTTCCATGATGATACATTCCATTGCCTTACAGACCAGGCTCGTCAGGCTAATAGGGTGATAGTTCCTGGGGTCCATGGTGGCTCCCCCTTTGTGAAGTGGGATAACTGTTGCTGTGCATCTTTCAGTGGGCACAAAGCCTGACGTGAGGTTATGACTGAACATGGTATTTAGGTGGAGAGCCAGTTTGTTCTTAAGTTCATGTAAAATGCAGTCTGGGATGT
Source organism: Protopterus annectens (assembly GCF_019279795.1). Classification (NCBI taxonomy): domain Eukaryota; kingdom Metazoa; phylum Chordata; order Ceratodontiformes; family Protopteridae; genus Protopterus; species Protopterus annectens. The sequence goes on along the minus strand of NC_056737.1, from coordinate 1,787,781,468 downwards.
TGTTCAGTCCCATGGATGCTGTGTTCTTGGCTTTAGAGAGTGCAGTTTTTAACCTGTGTAGTTGTGATTACAGGGACTCTGCATTATTCCGGTATAGATATGGGCCCTTTAAGGGGTGAGAGGGGGTAAAGTCAGCACTGAACCTATCTACCAGGATGTTGGCAATATCAGTTGGTTCTGTAATTTTCATGCCATTTTGCTGTAACTCAGAGCAGATCTGAGTGTTGCCATTGAGATTCTTGACATATATATAGAATGCTTTGTGGTTGTCCTTAGAATCAGTGGTGATTTTGTTTTTGTAACTAGCTTTGGAGGATTTTATGAGGGATCTCAGCTTCTTACTGAGGCTGACAAGGGAGCTCCTCCACTCATGCAATTTTACTCTCTTTTGCAACAATTTCTTTCTTCTGTTGTAGAATTTGTTTATGGCAGGGACCTCCAGATTGGCTTCCTTTTTTGGAGGATAGTGTCTTGGTTCTGTTTTGTTGTGTAGGATTCAGCAGTCATAACTGTATTGTTCATCTGCATGGGTGTCATGAAGTTCACCTCTTCTGTCTTAAGAAGCATGAAGTTGGCTTTGGAGAAAAATGTTTTACGGTGGTTTCCTTAATGGGGGGTGGGGGCGAGATGTGGATATCTAGGGTGATTAGCTTATGGTCGGATCTGACCAACAAGGAGTTGACTTCAGGTATGGAACACCAGTCACTCATGTTGGTAATGACTAGGTCTAGGGTATTGTTGCCCCTGGTGGGGGAGTGGATAAGTTGATCCAGGTCCTGGAATTTATGAATTCCAGAAAGAGTTGAGTGAAGGAGTTGGTACATGAGCAGTTATCACAGTTAATGGTGGGGTAGTTGAAAATGCCCATTAGAAGGATGTTTGGTTGAACCCTAATATTTTCTAGTATATCAAGAAAGGAGGAGTTGGAATCCTGGGGCATGGTGGGGGATCTGTAGCAAGCTACAATTTGGATTGCAGTTTTGCCCAGAGTTTGTTGCACTTGGATGACCTCGGATGCAGTATGCTGAGCACCTAGCCTGGAGGCGTGGATATCCTTAATGAATATGGACACACCTCCACCTTTAGGGGTCCAGTCCAGGTTAGATGGCCAAAAGGTTTGGTATGAATTATAGCCTGGTAATGCAGGGGTACTCTCTGGAGCCTTGAACCAGGTCTCAGTCACTGCACAGATATCGATGTTCTCCATTTTAAAGAGTGTCTTGAGTGAATGCATTTTGCGGTTTAGACTTCTAGCATTGAGTAGCATTACCCTCAGTTTCTGCTTGCATGTTCCTGTTACAGTGGCGAATTTGTCATTTGAACCTAATATGTGTTTGGAAATAGCAGAATTGGTTTTGAAAAACTTTTTTTTTGTTTTTTGAGGGGAAGTTTTTTAAGCAAAACAACGGAGTGGCAATGGGGGCCAGTTGTGCCTCCATTTTTGCCGACATGGTGCAATCAACATGGGAGAAGAAATATGTATATAATAGTCAATACGTCCAACATTGGACTTTATATACTAGGTTTTTGGATGACATCTGTATTATTTGTTCAGGTAGTCTGGAGACATTAGATAAATTCATTCACTATATCAACCAAACTACAATGTTCTTTAAATTCACCTATCAGGTTAGCCTTGACAGTGTGAACTATTTAGATGTCAACATTAGCAAGCATGAAGAAGGTTTCATGTCCTCCATTTACAGAAAATCCACCTTTTCCAACACATTCATTAGTTTTATCAGTGCACACCCCTTCTTTCTGAAGAAGGGGATTGTTAAAGGTCAGTATGTTCGTGCAAGTCGTATGATGTCAACTGAAATTGATTTCAACCTTGAATGTTCCTTATTGAAAGATATGTTTGTAGAACGAGGTTACCCTGAAGATTTAATTTCCAGAATTGAACTTGAAGTAACACAGGGTAGGAAAGATAAATTTAGCCCCATTTTGGGGAGGAGTACAGGGTTTGCTAATTCACATGGAGCACTTAATAATACCAATGAGGGGTATAATAGAGCTTTTATTACTAATTTTAGTGGTAATGCATATTACATTAAAAATATTGTTGAGGATGAGTGTAAAATTTTTTTTGAACTCACTGACTTACCTAATCTTAAAAATAAACCTATTAAGGTGGTGTTTAGAAGAGGACATAACATTAAAAATTTGCTGGAGAAGGCCAATTATGACCCCGTCCTTTCTCATAAAAGAAAGGGGACATACAAATGGGGTGCCCATCAAGCAGTGTGCTTGCATTATACAGAAGGAGGACGTGTTAGTTGCGTCTAGAAATAAAGTTATGTTTTTCCCATGTTATACTAACTGCAACAGTTCTGGGGTTGTTTACCTAGTTACTTGCAGTGTATTTTAAAGTTTCTACATGGAGAAAACTGAGAGGCAACTCAAACATAGGATTTACGAGCATATGAACAGTATCAGTAATAAAAACACTCACAATGCCTTATTTAGACATCTGATGGCATGTTCCAATGCTAAATCTGGCTTTTTTGTGATTGAAATGGTGTCTAAGGATCTGAGGGGGGGACCTTAGGAATCCCAATTGGCCTACAGGGAAACGTTCTGGCAAATAATTCTTCAGGCCAACAAACCCCCTGGCCTGAATGATAATACCTCCTTGACACCTCTCTTAAAGCTAAAATTAGCCAAACTGTGAATTGTCATGTTAAAACATTCTTTGAAATTATGTATAATGTTTTTACTACACACAATTTTATATGGGCTGAATAATGTGTATTCATTAGAGATTGTTATATTCTAATTAATAATAATTTTAACAAGAGTCACAATTACAGTAATACAGACTAGTTTGTTTAGATTAGTAGTAGAGTTGTGTTTCATTGGGTCATGTTTCAGCACAAATGGTTTGCCATGTATGCATTACTATTTCCCTTTTAAGAAACACTATTGTTCTTAATGATGTAATATTTTATCAATTAGTGTGTGTGTGTGTGTGTGTGTGTGTGTGTATATATATATATATATATATATAGTTCAATTGATGATTATGTTGATTATCTGATGAAGTCTGAGGGATACTTGGACAAAAACGCTATCTTTTCTCATTTATTTGCATGAATAAAGTCAAGGAGTCTGTGCATTTTAACCAAGAGTGGTGCAGTGCTGCTTCTTATGTTCACTGTCTTTGTTTTTTTGTGAATTTTTGGACAATTTTACCTCCTGTTCTTTCTGGTTTGTCATTTGAACCTTGCCTAAACAAGGCACTATAGGGTCAGCAAGAGCCTTAGCCAGTATCCAGAATCCCAGGAGCAACAGGTGGAGGCCATCTCTGGCAAAGTATCGTGGTCTTATGACCATGTCTTCCCAGGCAGACAGATACTGGATCCCTAAGAATGACACCAGAAGCATAGCCAATTGTTGAAGTCAATCATTTTGTCCTTGTACTGCGGTATCATTCTGGGTGATGGCAGGATGCTACTCATGGCTAGGTTCATACCTGCCTCGGCTACAAGATCGGAGAGCTCCTCCATGAAGTCCAGGGAGGTGTTTCTCAGGTTATTCACACCAACATGGACAATGACAGAATCATATTTGTACTTGTTATGGAGTGACCTGAGTGCGTGGGTTATGTGGCGGATCCTGCCACCTGACAGGCAGCTGACAGTAACCTTCTCCTTGTTTAGCCTAGTAAGTGGGACATTAGTGTGCCTGACTATAGAGTCACCTGTGACTACTGTGTTGGGTATGTTGTTTTGCCTTATGGGCTGTGGTTGAGTGGCACACTGAGTTTGTGGGCTATGTGTAATTTGGGTTGTGTTGTGGGGTGGAGGTTGCTTGCATTTCTACTTTGGTGGCCTCTGCTGCTTGTGCAGATTATTAATCATAGCCTCAGTGAATGTTTTTGTGTTTCTTTGTGTGGGTTTTGGTGGTGTAGGTTTAGTCAGACTATTTGATGAGTGTGGTGTGTCGCAAGTGTTTACCTTCTCCTCTTGACTGTCAAGTTCAGTCTTGGTTGGAGACAGCTTTGCCTCCAGTTTGACTAGATAAGTGCATCTCTCACAGGTTGTAGTATTGGGTGGTAGGAGGAGAGGGTTGTCTGTGTACATGAGGCAATTGCTACATTGCCCCAAGATGCCCAGATTCATCAGGTAGACAGGAGAAAACACCGGGAGCTGACTCTTGGACATGCCTGAATAAAAAACTATTTTCCTCTAGATAAGTGAGGAAAGTAAGTACAAGAGCTGTTTTCCTCTTGGCAAATGAGGAAAGTGCAAAAACTGTTTTCCTCTAGGCAAATGAGGAAGGTTGAGTGCTCTAGTAATTTGTAGTTTACTTAGTGCTTACAATAAATTCTGAACAAGTGATGAGCTTGAAGAAGCAGATTTAACTGCTAAAACTAAGAAACTGGCTAGTTCTAAGGGAAAAATTGAAAAGCAGACTTTATGGCTCCGGGAATAGTTTAACCCTAGCTAAGCAGAGCTGAACAATGTGCAAACATGCACAAACATGGGTTTTTAAATCAGAGAGTTGAAAGGGATATAAATCAGTCCAAAACAGCCAATAAGGTTCAATTTCAGAGCTAGAAACCACTCCTCTTGATAGCCTGCTCAATGCTTACCACACTCACTGATAAGCAGAAAGACTTCACACTACCACAACAAAGTCTGGACAACTCAGAAACACAAACTAAAGTCCTGAAGCCAGCAAATGTGGTATCCGGACTATTCTAGTATAGGAAAAGGTGGGAAACAAGCAAAACAGATAGTATTTTTTTTTGTGAAATTAAGCAGAAAAATGCAATTTAACAATAAATATGCACAGAAAATGCTGTTGCACTTGAGTGTGAAGCCTATGGCAGTAAATGGGAAGAAAGTGGTAGAGGAAAGGTCTACATAAATTAAATAAGGTAGGGTACTGGGAAAGCAAAAAGGAGTGGAGTAGGAGGCTGTAGAGGGCAGTGAAGTGTGGTCTAAGATGAAGGGGTGAGTGAAATATAATGAGTAAGTTCAGCCAGGATTGGCACAGGTCCAACATTTTGTAAGATATTCTTTTAGAATGCATTTGAAGGTGGGTATGTTAGAAATAGTTCTGTTCATTAGAGGTAAGGAGTTCCATTTTTTGCAACTGAATATGAGTATAGGCTTTGCCCAGAGGATTTATTTAAGGTAAGAAGTTGCTTGTCTTCTGATCTATGAGTACTTTTTGGAAAATAGATGTTGATTAAAGGGGTAAGGGGATGGGCAGGCTAATGCTTTGTGTATGGTTTTATTTACTGTTATTAACTGAATGTAGGGGAGGTGGAGGGTAAGTTCCACCCATCTAAGTATATGCAGAACTGTGATAGGTAAAGGAGGCTGAATTAGTAGCAAACTTGGTAATTTTGTTGTAGCAGCTTTGAAGTTTTATTTATTTATTTATTTTTTTATGCAGGATTGTAAAGTAGTTAGAGTTCATGCTCCATAGAGCAGGGAGGTGAAAAGGTAGGTTTTGGCTAGAGTAATTTTTGTGGGTGTGCTCAGAAAATTATTATTTCTTTATGGCATGCCTAGTTTTTGTTGGGTTTTCTTGATGTTGCTTTGGATGTGGAGGTCAAATTTAAGATCATTATCAATTATGACTCCTAATAATTTGGTATGGTGGATTAACTTGATTTCCGTGTCATTTGTCAAAAAGATTTTGAAAGATCCTTTGTTGGAGCTGTGAGTATTTGGGGTAAAAGGACATGTTTGTTTTTGTTCGGGGTTGACTAGCAGTTGTGCCATTGTATACCAGGTTTCAATGGAGGTGACAGCTTGTTGATTGATTTCTTGGAGGTGAGTTAAAATCTTTGATGAGCAGATGAAAGCAGAGTCATCTGCATGCTGAATCAAGGTGCCTTTGGAAGAAGATGAATGTAGCTTATTGATAAAAATATTGAACAGTAGAGGGCCGAGGATGGATCCTTGTGGGACTCCTGTGGAAGTGGGAAGATATGCAGAGATGGTTCCTTGCCATTTTACAGTTTTTTGCCTTTTGGCAAAGTAAATAAAGAACCATTGAATAGATGCAGATGCTAGACCCAGGGTGGAGAGTTAATTAAGGAGTTTACTGTGAGAGACCATGTCAAAGGCATTTGATAGATCTAGAAATACTGCAGATACAAGTTTATTAGACTTGCAAGCCATATTGTCAGTGTCTGTAAATGATAGTAATGCAGTAGATGTGCAGTAGTCTGGCTGAAATCCATGTTTCTTATTGGTGATTAGCTTATTTTTTAAGAGATAGTGGAGAAATTGTTGATGGATACATCTTTCAAAGGTTTTAGAAAGGGGAGACAGGATGGCGATGGGACGGAAATTTGAAATGTCAATGGAATTACATTCTTAATGTAGTGGGGTAATATGTGCCATTTTCCACAAGTTATGGACACAGGATTTTGTTATTGATCTATTAATAAGAATGCTGCTAGGGTACGCCATTGCATCTGCAGCTAGATTTAGTTATTCTGGGGGAAAGTTGTCAGCTGGGAAGGAACAAGGTTTAATTTACATAAAAGCTTTTTTGTATGAGTTATAGAAACTGGTTGAAAGGTTAAGTGGGTAGAGCTGTCTGCATGTGCACTCCAGAGATTACAGATGAGGGGTTTTGTGAAGGAAATGTGGTAGGGTCTAAGGTAAGGGAAGTTGGTTATGTGGAATGAGGTGCATCAGGTGAGTTTGAGGTTAAGCTGGCTATGCATTCTATGAAGTATGTATTGAGACAGGTAGCTTTTTTGAAGACAAGGAATGTCTGGGTATGGGCTGTGATCCTTTTTTGTACATATGTTAATGAGAGAGTATGTGGACGAGCAGAATTTGGGGTTGTTTTTAATGGCTGTATTGTAGGAAAGCATGATAAGACTTTGTCACTATTAACTTGTTTCTTGACTTGGTTTTGTAGTTGTCTGAATAGTTGCCAATTTTTGTCATTTTTATTCTTTTGTCAGTTAATCCATTCTTCATCTCTGTTCTTCATTAAGTTTGCATTGGTTGGTGTGCCATGGGTTATGGCTGTTTTTAATACTTTTTGTATGCTATTGGGCTAATGTGTTAAGAATATTTAGAAATGTGGCACTGAAGTATTCAGCTTCATTAGTTAAGAGGAGTCCTTTTAGGATGGACCGGTTAACTGCTTTCAGAGATTCAATGAAAGACTGCTTGGAGAACGTGGAGAGGTTATGGATAGTTTTGAGCTTATGTTACTCCTGTGGGTATATGCTGGAAGCTGATCATTTAGTGTATCAGGGAGGGTACCTGAGGAGGTAGAATTAAATGAGTTGTTAAGCAGAATCCAAACCAGGATAGATTGTTGGGAGTTATTTTGCCATATCTTGTTGGTGTATTAATAAGCTGAATGGCTTCAAAGAGGTTCATGCAGTCGATGACTGAATTTGCAGATAAAGACTGCTAGTAAATATTTACATTCCCCAGAAAGATAATTTAATTTGTGATTGTATGTGTTATCCTGGACAGTAAGTTTTCAAGTATTACAGTGTTCTGTACTGGGGAATGTATAGCACAGCAATGCATATGGTCTTGGCTCTGTTAAGTTTTAAGAATGAGATTAGAATTTCTGCTTTTCCAAAAGTTGGGATTGTATCTGTATAGGCAGTTACTGCGGGCATATCTGTAAAGATTATAGCTATTCCACCTGCGTTTTTATGTTTTCGATCGAGCTTAAAAATATTATAACCAGAGGGTAGTATTTCAAGAGGAGTCAAGAGGAGGAGGTAAACGCTTGCACCACACCTCACTCATCACATAGTCCCACTAAACCTACATCACCAAAATCCACACATAGAAACACAAAAACATTCACAGATGCTCTCAATAATAATCTGCTCAAGCAACAGAGAACTCCAAAGCAGAAATGCAAGCATCCTCCACCCCCCAACACAACCCAAATGAAACATAGCCCACAGACTCAGTGTGCCAATAAACCACAGCCCATAAGGCAAAACAACGTACCCAACACACTAGTCATAGGTGACTCGATAGTCAGGCACTCTGATGTCACACTCAACAGGCTAAACAAGGAGAAGGTTACTGTCAGCTGCCTGTCGGGTGCCAGGATCCACCTCATAACCCACGCACTCAGGTCACTCCACAACAAGTAAAAATATGACTCTGTCATTGTCCATGTTGGTGTGAACAACCTGAGACATACCACCCTGGACTACATGAAAAAAGACATGGAAGAGCTCTCCGAACTTGTAGCCAAGGCAAGTATGACCTTAGCCCTGAGTAGCATCCTGTCATCACCCAGAATGATAGCGCAGTACAAGGACAAAATGATTGACTTCAACAAATGGCTAAGCTTCTAGTGTCATTCTAAGCTTTGCCGTTTGCTGTTTTATAAAGGTGTTTTTTCTCTATGAACTGTGTCATTCTAAGGGGATCCAGTATCTGTTTGTCTGGAATGATATGGTCAACAGACCACGATGCCAGAGATGGCCTGCAGCTGTCACCCCTGTGATTCCGGATACTGTCTAAGGGTCCTGCTGCCCCTATAGTGCCTTTTTTAGGCAAGGTTCAAATGACAAATTCACCACCATAACAGGAACAGGCAAGCAAAAACTGAGGGTAATGCTACTCAATGCTAGAAGTCTAAATCTCAAAATGCATTCACTCGAGGCACTCCTTAAAGTGGAGAACATCAGTAACTGTGCAGTGACTGAGACCTGGTTCAAGGCTCTAGAGAGCACCCCTGCATTACTAGACTATAACTCATACCACACTTTTCGGCCATCTAACCTGGACCAGAACACCAAAGGCGGAGGTGTGTCCATATTCATTAAGGATATCCACACCCCCAGGCTAGTTGCGCAGCATAATGCATCCGTGGTTATCCAAGTGCAACTAACTCAACGGCAAAACTGGAATCCAAATCGTAGCTTGCTACGGATCCCCCACCATGCCCCAGGATTTGATATACTTGAAAATATTAGGGTTCAACCAAACACCCTAATAATGGGCAATTTCAACTACCCCACCATTAACCGGGAAAACTACTCATGTAACAACTCCTTTGCACAACGCTTTCTGGAATTCATAAATTCCAATGCCCTGGATCAACTTATCCACACCACCGCCAGAGGCAACGATATTCTAGACCTAGTCATTACCAACATGAGTGACCGATGTTCCATATCTGAGGTCAACTCCTCATTAGTCAGTTCTGACCATAAGCTAATCACCCTAGATATCCACATCTTGCCCCCACCAACCATTAAGGAAACCATGTTAAAAAATTTCTTCAAAGCCAACTTCATGCTTCTTAAGACAGAAGTGGCGAACTTCATGACACCCATGCAGATGGACAATACAGTTTTGGCTGCTGAATCCTATGCAGATGCACTCTATAAGCACTTACACGAGTGCATGGATCATGCTATCCCAAACAGAAAAAAGACATTATCCTCCAAAAAAAGGAAGCCAATCTGGTGGTCCCCTGCCATAAACAAACTCTACAACAGAAGGAAGAAACTGTTGCAAAAGAGAGTAAAATCCCATGAGTGGAGGAGCACACTGCTCAGCCTCAGTAAGAAGCTGAGATCCTTATAAGATCCTCCAAAGCCAGCTACGAAAACAAAATTGCCACTGGTTCTAAGGGCAACCACAAAGCATTCTATAGTTATGTCAAGAATCTCAATGGCAACACCCCGATCTGCTCTGAGTTACAGCACAGTGGCACAAAAATTACAGAACCAACTGATATTGCCAACATCCTGGTAGATAGGTTCAGTGTTAACTTTACTCCCTCTCATCCCCTAAAGGGCCCATATCTATACAGGAAGAATGCAGAGTCCCTGTAATCACATCTATGCAGGTAAATGCTGCACTCTCTAAAACCAAAAGGACAGCATCCATGGAACTGAACAACATCCCAGGCTGTGTTTTACAAGAACTTCAGAATTAACTGGTTCCCCACCTAAACACCATGTTCAATCATAGTCTCACATCAGGCTTTGTGCCCACTGAATGCCACACATCAACAGTTATCCCACTCCACAAATGGGGAGAAACCACTGATCCTGGGAACTATTGGCCTATTAGCCTGACAAGACTGGTCTGCAAGGCCATGGAACGTATCATCATGCAACTCATAAACAAAGACATCGGCAACCTCCAAACTCTGAACCCCACCCAGTTCAGGTTTTTGAAAGGCAGATCATGCCTTCTGAACCTGATCAACATCTTTAAGGCAGTTACCAAAGCCACAGATGAGGGTAAGGTGGTTCACACAGCCTATATTGACCTCACCAAGGCTTTCAACACCATCCCCCATTCTGGAATTATAGCTAAACTCATTAAACTAGGTATAAATCCCTACGTCACAAAATGGTTTGCCAAATGGCTCACTGGCAGAACCCACAATGTAAAAGTTGCAGACTCCAAATCTGACTTCAAACAGTGACAAGTGGAGTACCACAGGGTTCAGTCCTGGGACCTCTCCTGTTTGGTATCTACTTCTCTGAAGTACAGGCTAACACAGAAGGCCTCTGGTTAATGAAGTTCACAGATGACTGCAAACTAGGAGCCATAGTCGAGTCCCCAAATGATATGGACATCCTACAGAAGGGCCTCAATGAGAAAGATGCCTGGTGTCAGAGGCATGGCCTCAAGCTCAATGCCAAAAAGTGCATTGTCATCCCCTTTGGTAAAAACTCTGTACCCATGAACTACCACATAAATGGCAGTCTACTTAATGCTGAATGTGTGATAAGAGACCTTGGGACCCAGGTGGTCAGTAGTCTCTCCTTTGATAATCACATCTCCACAGTAATGAGTAAATCCTTCTATGTGGCACACCTCATCACAAAAAGGTTTTCATCCCGGAAAAAAGAGGCCTCTACTCGACACCCATTAGACCCATTATAGAGCACAGCACTCCTTTTGGAATGTACCTCACAAGACATCTGCAGCAGCTGGAAAGGCCACAGAAGTACTTCACAAAGAGGATTACTTGCCTCAAGCAGATGCCCTACACTAACCATCTCAAAAAACTCCAGCTTTACTCTGTAGCATATTGCCTACTCCGAGGAGATCTCTGCCTAACATATAAAGCTATGCTAATCCCGTAGCTGTTGGACATGCTACACCTATAGAAATCCCAATCCCTCGAGCTACATGCTCTAGGGTCCTAAACCTTGTCACCACAATAAACAGGGCATGCTGGAGGGATAGATTCCTGTCCCAGAGACTTCCTATACTCTGGAACAAGCTACCCATCTATGTCAAGCAAAGTTCCTCATTAGCACTCTTCAAGAAAATCTTGATGAGTGGATGGGAAACAGGAAATACACCCTGGTGATCACTTCTGTGACTCTGCTCGACTGGGGCACAGGAATTTAACTTTCTTGGGTGGTGTAAGCCAGGGAACCTTGTTGGCTAGGCTTACGTAGGCTCTTGGACCGATAGCCTAGTACCAACGTATGAACCTATGTATTTATTTGTTTTAGGGGAGATGGGAGGAATGCTACAGAAACACATTGAAAATATATAGATTCCATAGAGGGAAAAATGTATACTCTGCACCGGCATTGGTTAGAGATCAGGATAAAACCTTGTGCATTAGAAGGAAAGACCTTAACCTTTATGCCAACTGTGTTGCAAAAGTCTCAATAGAGAATCAATATATTGTTTCTGACATACTAGAGTTTGTATTTGTTTTCTCCATCGAATCAGCACATCTTTACTGTTAAAATAGAATAAGTATGCTATCACTGCATCCGAAAATCATTACATTATCTGTGTTATAACAAAATCAGAATATCACTATCATTTTAGAATAAATACATCCTCTCATAACGTCAGCTGATCACCATTATCACCACAAAATCTACACATTTTCATTGTCATCACAGAGTCAGTACATTAATATTAAACTAGTATGAGCACATTATTGTTTTCATTAAATCAGTACATCTGCATTATCACCACAGAATGATTGCATTATTGTCAAAGAATGAGAAAATCATCATTAGTTGAGAACCAGAATATCACTTTCATAATACAAAATCACTGTCAGTATAGAATAAGAACATCGGCACTTCCATCATCAAGTCAGCAGATTATTGTTTTCATCAAATAATTCACTCATTTTCATACTTTTCACAGACTCATTACATCACTGTCATCATAGTATCAGCACAGTGTCATTGTAAACATAAGGTCAGTACATCTATCCTGCCATTGTTATAGATGTGATATGTCACATATATGTATATATATATTTTACTAACATTGCCTTTGTTTCAAAATGATCAACATATCCTTTTATGTTGTTTCTTTTGTAAGCTTCTTTAAGCTGCTTGATTGTTTCCAGCAGCTTAATTGATTTTATCTGCTGATTAAGCTAATTAGTAGATGGGTTAGATGTATTTAAAAGTTAATTAAATGGAGCAAAGATGTATAAACCTGAGGAAGCGTACCTGGATGCACGTGAAAGCGCTTGTTTTTTCTACAATAAATTAGTTTTATTTACATCGTGGTGGTCTCTACCTGGTTGTTTTATCGATTGTTTCTGGTTCTTCGGCTAGAGACCTTTGGATGGTAGCATTTCTCACTTCTGTACTATTGTTATAGAATCGGTAAATGATGACCATCATAACAGAATCAGGATATCATGACTGGTTAATAGACTCAGGGCATCACTAATCACAGACTCTACATTATCATCATTGCTATTTGGTGATGCAGCAATGTGCTATGCCAGCAGTTTGATACAAAAGAATGTGTAGAGACTATAGCTAGACATATATAAAGAGTCACATTTTCATGTAATGCATGATAAATTAAATTTAGTGCAAAATGGTGCAAGATATTGTATCTGAAAGTTGGAAATCCAAGGAAGAACTAGAAAATTAATCAGGATGTAGTAGCAGCAGTAGATAAGAAAGGAACATAAGGATAACAATTATCTGGGCGTAATCAACAGTGTAATGGAGCTTTGGGAGTGGCTGACAGACACATGCCATGTATTGGGAGAGGATCTGAAATAGTTGAAAAGAAAATATCACCACTTTATGTACACACATGTTATATTGACATATAGCTTGGTCTTTGCAGTTATGGAGACCTCATCATTCTAAGGATGTGAGTTTGGAAGAGGCAGTCCTAAGGTGGTGAAAAAATAGTTCACAGTCTGTAACAGAAGTAATATAAAAACAGTGCACAACAAATGAACACACACAGCATTGAAGAAGAAAACAAAGAAGGGACATTTTTACAAAGATTTTAAGAAATCTTTGCAATAAAAATGTTTGCAATAACAAAAAAATAAGTACATCATTGGTATCAGTAGAGTCCAGTTGGGTACCATTCATGAGAAAGAGAGGTGTGTTACAATAAGGGAATATACTTCAAAGCTATTAGACGGACTGCTCAGTAAAGACATAAGGAGACATTTTTTTCACAGAAGAGGTGATGAATGACTGAAACATTCTTCCTGAAGTATATTACATTTAAGACCAGTAATAGATTTAAATTATCCATGGGCCAAGAAAATAGTGATCTTTAAAGGGCCCTGAATAAAGATGAATACACTTCTGACTAAGTATATGGCAGGCACAATAGGCAAAACTATATAGTCTGCAAGAATCATGCAGTCTTTATTCAATATCAGACTGGATGTATATATAGCAAAGGAACAAGCAATCAATGGCAGAAAAATGCATACATGCTGTAAAACATAACACAGCCATGTAGAGGGAGCTATAAGTAATATTGTAGTACATTTAACGTTTCCTGCATCTTTTTGGTAGAAATGGGTTAAAAAGGCTGATGAGGGGGAGAATGTCTGGCAAAATTCCATAACACATGTATTTATTTACACACTGTTGTGGGTTACATGAGTTTTGCATGTCACATTTTGATGATGTAGTGCTCTGAGCAAAACAGCAATAATTTTTAATTTCTTTACTTATATTTTTAACTAATTACTTTACAATCTGAAACGTAGTATTTTGCTCAGAAAATCTAAGTAACTTTTCTTTAACATCTCAAGTAACAGGAAAAGATTGCATTCACCTTTAAAAAAGAGGATCAGTTCAACATTTCAATGATTATAATGCACCGACCCACTTGCAATAACATTTTTTAATCGAATGTCTTTCTTTCAGTACTGCTTTTCATAAAATAGGCAGCTTTAGAACTAAAAGATGGTGATCAGTTCTGGTAACTATGTCTCATTCTTGGGATTTTGAATGATTTGAATGATTCTCGGTTCACCACTGTAGCATTTAGTGCAAACTGGAAGTGATAATGGCAAGTCATGATTTGTAGTACAACATGGTCATGAAATGAAAATGGATAGATACCCTAGATAAGCATAGCATTGTATTAGATTACCCAGGGAGTGCGTTGAATTAAGAGCTAGAGGTTATAAGGATACTTTTAATGGGCACTTTTCTCAGCAAGGGACTCCCACAAACAAATTCAAAGTTTCTTCCATAGACAGTACAAGACCTGAATATAACATCTTCAAATGTTTATTTTATTGATATATGAGCCCTGTGTACCAAAAGAGAAATATTTTAAATTCTTTCTTTAAGCATTTTAAAGATGTTTTTGCTATTTACGACTGCAGTTGCATCAACGTTACTAGCACTCATTAGTATAAGATTACATAAATATGCAAGAGCTGATGTGTGCTCAGTTTAATTTCCAAAAGAGCAGAACCCTAGGGAGATAAGTCAAATGCTTCTTACTCTTTAGTGCGGAGTGCTAATAGAATAGTTCTTTCTTAGTTGTCTCTAGCAACTGCTGTAGAAAGTTCCTCCAGTCAGATTGTATTAAATGGAACAATTCTTCCAGAATGGAATGAATTGGAGGTTAGCCGTTTGAACTGCCAGGAGTCACAATGCTAAGTTCAGGAATGAGGAGACTAAATGATCGAATATCTGGACTTGGATATACTATCCCAAGATTTACATTTCTGAGAATATTTCATTTTCTGGAGGGGGGTGGGGTGCTGGGATTCTTGCCTATCTACAAAAAAATGTCTGCTCTTTCCTTGGTCTTTGGTCTTTTTTTCAAAAGTTTGGAATCTCATCTCCTGTAATTTTGGACCTTTTTCAATATTTTGGAAATGGCATTATGAGTACTGACATTTTCAAATGGGAGCCAGTTAGATTGTAGAGGGGTACCTTTCTGCAATGCAATTAAAAGACTTCTAGAATGTTATTGCATGTTTGTAAATATACCTTGTAAATGTGGCATTGTCCAACTTTAATGTAAAAGTAAAAGGTACGGGTTGTTATTGAATTCAGGTTGAACTTAAGTACTTGTTCCATTATCTGCCAACAAGATTCAATATGGGTTTGGTGTAAAAATGTGTTTTCATGTGCATGAAGGCTTAGGTTAAGTGACAGATTATTATAGCAGCAGTTCCTGGGGAGCTATGGCCAACCAAAAAAATAACTTTTACAGAATTTTTTTTTATTTATGTTCAGTACGTAAGCTAACTCATTTTAGTTAGGTTACATCCAGGACACACACAATCACTTGTCTTTCTTTTCTTTTTTAAAATGCAAAATGACAGACCCCCATGAGTGTTTACTTTTACATATCTGTGGTTCTTGTCATTTGCACTTATGCACCATGAGCCAGTTAAGGTATTCCACTAAGATGCTACTTATTTATTTTTAAGAGAAGACATTACTTAAAATAAAAAAATGAATAAACAAATAAATAAACACCCACAACTGCAGCAATCCTACCTAAAGAGCTCCAGCAGCCTGTCTGTTGCCATGCCATGATTCATTGGGATGGCAGTGAAGAGAAAACCTGTGCATGTATGAAGATGTGCATTTGGCTAGCTGCAACTGTGGGCATTAGTGAAGTGAAGATGAGTATTTCTTAATGCTGATAGACAACCAGATGTTTTTGGGAAAGCTGTGATATGCCCAAAAGCATCATACACTCTTTATTTGCTAAGTCTGGGACCAATAGTAATGGCAAATGTGCATTTCTGAAATAACTGGAATAGGTTCTTATTTTTTATCATGCAGGAAGACAATCGTTTGCTCACATTAAAGCTCAGCATAAAGAGCTAGTGTGCATTTGTGTAAAATAAATGGC
Organism: Protopterus annectens; assembly: GCF_019279795.1. Taxonomy (NCBI): domain Eukaryota; kingdom Metazoa; phylum Chordata; order Ceratodontiformes; family Protopteridae; genus Protopterus; species Protopterus annectens. Next base: position 1,787,765,389 of record NC_056737.1, on the reverse strand, counting down.
ATATTTATTATTTTATTTTATTTTTATAGGGTTATGTATGTGGTAGATGAAAGTAACTTGCCCTTTTCATTTGTATAAAGTCTGACATTATGTGCTGGGCTAGTTTACGTTTGTATGAAATAAACTGCAGTACTTTTTCTTAACTTTGGAGGGGCAAGCTGTACTGTGGATAAAAACAAAACACCATCTTTGCTCACTCTAAAGTCTGGCATTACAGACTAGTGTTAATGTGTGTGAAATAGACTGCATATTTGCTCTCACTTCTTAATACTCTGGCAGGCAACCAGATGAGGAACTAACAGTAATATGGATGAAAGTAACTTCTCATCTTGATTTGTTCATTTAAAAGCCTACATTAAGGGCTAGTGGACATTTGTGTGAAATAGATTAGAATATTTATACTCTGTTTTTGGAGGGATGGATTTGCTGTGCTGCGGATGAAAGTGACATTCTATCTTCGCTTACTTAGCTTAAAGCCTAACATTAATGATCAGTGTACATTTGTGTGAAATAAATTGGAATGTTTATGCACTTTTATGGTGGTAGCTGTGCTTTGGATGAAAGTAACTTGTTTTCTTCATTTGCTCAGTTCAAAGTCTACCATTAATGGATTGGCTAGTGTGAATATGTGGTCAATAAACTAGAATTACTATTCACTACTTTTGGGGGTGGATAGCAGTGCTGTGGATGATAGGATCTTCCCCTCTATATTTGCTCAGTTTAAACTCAGACATTTGGGAGTAGTGGTCTACATTTGTGTGAAATAAACTGAAGTATTTACTTTCTCTTTTGTGCAAAGGTTACTTCATTTATTCAACTTCATTTCAAGTTATTATGCAATCCTCATGCATGGTAGAGTTTTACCTGTCCTGGTTGTAAGCCCTTACTTTCTAATTAACTCAAGATCTTTTACCCCCACACACCTTTGCACAATAGGCATTTTACAAAGCTGTGAGTTAAAATCTTTCTGTCATCTTACTGTATTTTATTTTAAGTTATAACAATCCTTTATTGTACCCCAGCCCCCCATCAAAATACCCTTCCCATATCATGCCCTGGCTTCCTTTTTCCTGCTTATATTTCCCTTCCTCCTTACTTTCATATCCCTTCTAATCACATTTGCTTACTTAGTTTAAATCCTTCCAGTATTCCTACTACCTTTGATGAAATTTGCTGTTCTTATTTCTCCTCTTACTCAGTTCCAGTTTTCCCCAGGCATCCATTATGGTTATGACATCTTCCATTACTGGTTACTGCCTTGTCTTTCATTTTCTTGTTATTCCCTTTTTGCTGCTGACAATAGTAATGCTAATTACTTCTTTTACATATTCTCTTAGACTCCTTCCTTCTATTCAACTTACAAAATTCACTCTCCGTAAGTTGCCAGTCCTGTTGTGTAACCTTGTAAATTAGATTATTTCACTCCTCATTAAAGGGCTCTAAAGATTCAGACTTCCAAAAAATATGATTCTGAACCCTTAGACATTCTGACCGCACCACCAATATGAATTCCTTACTTCTGGAAATATTTTGTGCATTCTTTCCAGAGTATAGAAATATTTATGCAAACATTTCCATGCAAATATTATGAACATGTGGTATTTTGTAGCAATTCTAGGAGCTTTGCATATTTCACCTCATCACTCATCTGACAGTTCCCTGGTCACTCTGCCAACTTTCTTGCTGACTTCATCTCCTGATCATCCAGCTTTTCTTAATGCCTTGACAAATCTTACTATCAAACCCTTATTCTCCCTTTTAGAAGTTCTAACTTCATTTAACATTGTTACCAAGCCTGATCACAACATACCCTTCCAATTCACTTTTCTCATATCCTTTAAAACTTTTGTACACAATATTATATTCTAATAGTTCTCTCCTATCTAATTGAAATCTATTAGAGATATATTGCCATTTTAGCATCAGTGCAGCTTCTTGCAGTTATTCTCAAGAATAAAATTACCTTTTTTGGTCCCTTCCACATCTCAGTTCCTTTAATATCTGTTGTGCCTGAATGTTTCACCTTACCTATAGTTTAAACCTTGTATTTTGACTCTTTATATTCTCCGATTGTAAATAGATTTTCTAACCTGTTCTGAATCCACTTCAGACAGTTTACCTTCCCTTCTGTTTTGGTGCATTCCCATAAATTTAATTTCCCCTTTGGTGATTCTCTCACATTAGCTGTTTACCTTCCAAATTACCCCGAACTAATGCATACCTTCTGGGTACATCAGTTCTTACTTCTATGTAGAATGGAGCACCGTTTTTGACTAGTAATATCACCGTTCTTGTCTTTCTACTCTCTAGGATATTGTCATTGTATCGTTCTCTGAAAGCTTTCCCAACTAAGCTGCCACTTTCTACCTGAAATAATTGGACTTCCTGGATCAAAATTATGTGAGCTCTATATTGTTTTAAACGTTCTATATCTCCTTGCATTTTCTTCTGATCTACCACTGCACCAACATTCCATCTCACTAGTTTTAGAGCCATAGAAACAAGCTAAATTCACTTTTTTCCTTTATTATATTTTTCTGAATTTTGCTTATCTTTTCTTTTGCCCTTTATCCATTTAACAGCTTTTCCATCATGGGGAGTAGGCTTTGCAGTATCAAACTCAATGAATAAAGTAACTCCAACAATATGCAAGCAACAAACCAATAGACCACATGCAATTCTCCCTTCCCTCTCATCTTAGTGCCTTCTTCCTTTGTAATAACGAACCAGTGCTCAAATCTGATGTTGCAGCTTGCCATTTCTCCTTTTACCCCCCCCCCGCCCCGCTCAATATGGTTTGTGCTTTCTCTTACCCCACCTCTGTCTTCCTAGGTTTTTTACATTTTCTGTTTAATCTATTGCTTTTCTTTTGTTTTTCTTTTATTTAATACTTTGTCTTAAAGTGCCATTTTCATTTGTCCTCTTTTCCCATCCAAAGATCACCCACCCTGTTTGTTATTTAACTAAATGTTTCAAGAGACTCTTATAGATTCATAGATTAGTACTAGGCTAACTGCCATTTTGGGCCATTTGAAGCCTAGCCAGTTACCCCATGTGAGAATCAAACCCTGCACCTTGCATCTTTAAGGTAAACACCTTAACCATTATGTCATCCTCCCACCCTTATTTGTTCAATTAGGTATATCCTTACTGAGTCATAAATTTAACTCTGCTGTTTCATGCTTCCTTCATATTTATTCATTCATCAGCCCCTTTTATATTAATGGTTGGTGTTTTGCTACATATTGAGCAGTACAATCATGTCCTTATTGTAAACATCTTTATTCCAAGCAAGGCTTTCTGGTCTATTTATCCTTTCTAATCATATTAACCCTGAATAATTTCCTTCACAAAAAAAGTCTTATTGACCTCATGTTCAAATAATTTATCCCATTTTACGCCTCATCTCATTCTCTTCAATATATATGTTTTGAAGGCCTATTTTTAATGTTGTGAGATTTAGATTGTAGATATAATCCTTTAACATGGAACTGCCAGAAACTTGAAAACAAAGCATGTGGACCATATTTTGCATCCAGAAAAGTACGTTTAAAGTACATTTAAAATACTCCACTTACCTTACCATTTAAATCAATTTTTTTGTGTTTCCTTTTGTGATTGTTCAGTATCTGATGTTACAGCTCTTAATCAAAATTATTTTATAGCTACAATGTGTTAGAGTACAGTATTTTGTGGAGTTTCTGTGCTCTGCCTAGGTGTTTAAATCATTTCTGAGTGTGCACACATTATATTGCACTTTTATTCTCTCTCTTCTGAATCTGAAGCTACAGCTATAAATTGATTTGGGTTTTACACTAAACATTTTTATTTCTCTGAGCTCTTAAGTAGAATATCAACACTGTTGATCTAATCCTTCTTTTAGACATTTTACAGACAGTATCCATTGTTATTTTTTCTGAGCTCTTAAGTGGATGATTAGCATTCTTCAGCATTGTAGTAACTATCAAACATAAAACAAAAAGCCAGCTTTGACCAGTTGTGTGGGTTGTAATTACAGCTTGTGGTAATTAACCCAGCCTCCCTCCCCCAGTATTGTATATTACACAAGTAGATTGCCATTTTAGCCTTAGGACTGCTGTGTTGGAAGTTTGGAAGCTTGAAAACAAAGCATTTGGACTACAGTTTGCATCTATTGAAGCACACTTAAATTACATTTAAAATACTATACTTATCTTACTATTTAAATCAGTTTTTTGCATTTCCTGCTGTATTTGTTCTGTATCAGAATTTAAAGCTATTAACTGAAGGCATTTTTATAGTTGCAGTGATTTATAGTACACTATTTTCCAGTGGTTTCTGTGTTCTACCTAGGTATTTAAATAATTTCTGAGTGACCACTCATTTTATTACATTTTTACGATATTTCCTCTGAATCTAAAGCTGCAGCTATGAGTTGATTTAGGTTTCATAGTATTCATTATTATTTCTCTGAGCTCTTAAGTGGATTATCAGCATTTTTTATCTAATTCCATATTTTAGTCACTTTTTAAACAGTACCAGTTGTTATTTTTCTGAGTTCTTAAGTGGATTATCAGAACTGCTTATTTAATTCTGTTCTGTAGTAACTTTTCAAACTTAAAACAAAAAGCCAGTTTTGGCTATTTGTTTGAGTTATGTTTAGAGCTTGTGGTAATTAACCCAACTGCCCCCTCCCATTTCTTACATTACAAAAACAGTCATCTTATTCTTGGGATTGCTGGAAGGTTGGATGATTGAAAACAAAGCATTTGGACTACATTTTGCATCCATGGATGTAAACTGTACAACAGTTTCTTAAGCTATTTGCTGTTATTTTTGCACTTTATAGCAAAAGAAAAAAAAACTCTACTGTCCACTGCTGCATTAAGTACTTAATTGCACTACATTACATTGTATCAGTTAGCTGTAGGTCTGTTGTAGGTAGTATGTGTGGTTCTGTTACACTTGGGCTCCAAACCAACTATTCTACATTAAGAAGGTGTTTTTCTGCACCCTTGAGGCAGAAGTGTGCTGATCTATCCTGTCTGATTTGGGGAAATGCTGGTAAAAGGCTTATTGTATGCTTTGCTGATTGGTAGTTAGCTTAAAATTTGTTTCTCTTTGCATTTGAGCTATGCTGCTCCTCACTCAGTGGCAGGTAGCAGTTCCGTGTATGGAAGCAAAAGCCTAGAAGCTCAGTTTTTCTCCTAAACAGCTGTCAGTGAAAATCTTCCAAACTTTCCTGCTGCTCTAGGATCAATTTATTTGCGCATCAAGCAGCGTTGCCTTAATGATCAACCTTAGCCTAAATAAAGTATAGGTCCCTTGTGCTACCAGCACAGCCCTGTTAAATTAACCCATTCCCTTCTCTAATAAAACATACAGTAAAAGCCTGCTATCATAGATGGACAGTTACCCATCATTTCTCTGACCAGCCTGATAAACATGGGCATCCTGGGCAATTTATAATTTGTCTCATGTATACGGACAACAACTTAACCCTGAAATAAACAAATACTTTATGTGAGAGATGATGTAGTTGCACTATGAAATTGGAGGCAAGACTCTCACATAAGGACAAATGGAATGTCAAACAGGTTGTCAGCAGACACATACTTCCCACACTAAATAAGGACATGACATGTAAACCTACATATGCAGAGGTACTCACTAGTAACTCACTCACTAGTAACTTGCCAAAAGATCAGAGGCCTCCCGAACAGAACCCACTTACACACACCACTTGCAAAATACAACTTCAACACATAATATCACACACACCAGCTTAACACCACAAAACGTAATGTAATGGTTAGAGGTTTCTCCACTGTGAGACACACGGATGTTCCGGATGTTCCTCTCACCAGGATGAATAAGGAGTGGGTTACAATTAGTTGCTTGTCAGGTATCAGAATCAGTCAAGTCACTCAAGCACTCAAGTCACTTATCCACAAGTACCAGTACGACTCCATCATGGTCCATGTGGGGGTGAATGACTTGAGACACACCTCACTGGACTATATGAATAGAGACATAACTAAGCTTTCAGATTATGTGTCACAGGTGGGTATAAGCACACCCTTAAGCAGTAGTCTACCTTCTCCAAGGATGATGCTACAATACAAACAAAAAATGATTGACTTTAACAATTAGCTTGGCTTATTGTATCAGCCCAAGTGGATCCAGTATATGTCAGGTTGGGAAGACATGGATGACTGGCCACACTGCTTTGCCAGAGATGGTCTGCATCTGACTCCTGTAGGCTTTTGGATACTGGCAAATGCATTAGCCAGCTCTGTTGTGCCCTTTTTAGACAGTGTCAAAATAACCAACCTCCCAACATAACAAAATCCTCTCTAGATAAACTGAAGGTCCTGCTGCTTAATGCTAGGAGTCTAAACAAGAAACTGCACTCCCTGGAAGCACTCCTCACTTTTGAAGATGCTGACATCTGTGCCATCACATAGACATGGTTTAAAGGCATGAAAGCACTCAGGGCTGCAGTGCCATCCATATGTTCAGACCACAAACTGAGCATGAAAGAACCAAAGGAGAAGTTGTATCCATCTTCATTAAGGATAAGTACACTTTGAGACTAGTCAAACAGCATGACTCTCTTGAGCTACTCTATGTCCAATTAACTATAGGCAAAGGCCCTACCACATCATAGTTAGCTACAGGTCCCCCACCATGAAACAGGAAAAGCATACCACATATCTGGACTTACTGGAGATGCTTGCCATACAGCACAACACCTTACTCATAGGTGATTTTAATTATCCTACCATTGACTGGGGAACATACACAACAACAAACATGCTGGCTTAGAGATTCTTGGACTTTGTCAAGGCAAATGCTCTGCAACAGCTAGTCAGCACACAGATGAGAGGCTCAAATGTCTTGGACATAGTACTCACTAACATGGGACAGCATTGCACCCCCCCCCCCCCCGTGCAATGTCCTCCCTGGTAAGATTGGACCATAAATCCGTCTTGTTTGATGTAATTATTAGACCAGATACCCCATCAAGCTCAAAAATGCTTAAGAATTTTTTAAAGATAAACCACTTCATACTAAGTGATGATACAAAAAGTTTCAAAGCCCCCTCAAACGCAGATAATATGGACTCCTTTGTAGAGGTGTACACCAATGCCCTGTACAACCACTTTAGCAGTTGTACAGAATTGGCTGTACCTGACTGGATTAAAAACAGGTCTTAAACAAGCTACCCTGGTGAACCCCTAGTATAAACAGGCTATACAACAAAGGAAAGAAACTAATGTTCAAGAACAAGACAGAACAGTCTCAACAAATGAAGAAATCCCTCTTAGCTTAAACAAACAAATTGCAGATCTTCTCAAGTCATCCAAAGCTAATTAAAGAGCAAAAACAACCTCCCTAGCTAAGGATAATCAATCACATGGCATTCTTTAACTATGTCTGAAATCTAAAAGGGAATACCCAGCGATGTGCTGAACTGGTTGTGGATGGCACCATCCATACCCAACCTGAGGTAATAGTCAACCTGCTTGTTGACAGATTTGGAACAAACTTCAAACTACTGTCCCATGCCCCCATTCCTCATCCTATTATCTCAAGAGAGCAGGTCATCTTAGCACTGTCCAAGGCCAAAAACACAGCATCAGGAGGACCAGGCAACATCCCAGGTTACATTTTAAACAACTTAAAACATGACCTAGTGGGCCCACTTGGATCACTGTTTAACCAGTAGTTAATCTCCTTTGTCAAAATAGTAGTCATCCCCTTTGGCAAAAACAAAGTGCCCACAAATTACCACATAGGTGGTAATCCATTAAGTACAGAAGAAGTAATTAGGGACCTGGGGAACCAAGTTGATAGCAATCTCTCATTTGACAACCACGTGGCCAAAGTGGTTAGAAAAACATTCTATATAGCCCACCTAATCATGAAGAGATTCACATCTAGATCAGGGGAGGTCATCGTGCCTCTTTACTCATCCCTCATCAGGCCCATAATTGAGTACAATGCCCCTTTTGGGATGTACCTTACCAGACACCTGCAGCAACTGGAAAGACCCCAAAAGTACCTCACCAAGAGGATCAAGGCTCAAACAGATGCTGTCTGCTGCCGTTAAAGAAACTCCAGCTCTACTCAGTGGCATACCGCCTGCTCAGAGGTGATCTGTGCCTGACGTATAAAGCCATGTCCAACCCGGAATTAATGGACATGCTGCACCTCAGAAAATCCAAATCCCTTCTAGCTACGCGCTCGAGGGACTTAAACCTCAGCACTGAAATAAATAGGACATGCTGGAGGGACAGATTCATAACCTAGAGGCTCCCTTCACTCTGGAATAAAATCCCAGTCCAGGTTAGGCAGAGTCCCTCATTGACTCTCTTCAAGAGGAATCTTGATGAGTGGATGGGAGATCGTAGGTTTACCGGGTATCACAGTATACTAACCTTGAAAAAGGGCATAGCAAAATTAATTTAAAATGGATGGAGAAAGCCATACACACTCTGGCTAGGCTTATAAATGCCCTAGGGCAGATTGCCTAGTATGAACCTATGAACCTATGAACCTATGAACCACAGCCTGCGAACTGGCTATGTTCTGGTTGAATGGAAGACAGCAAAAGTAATCCCTCTGCATGAAGGGGGACCATCAACTGACCCTGGGAATTATAGACCCATAAGCTTGAAGCTTCATCTGTAAGATGATAGAAAGAATCATTTATGGACCTTATTAACAAGGACATAGGTAATCTCCAAACTCTGGACCCAACCCAGTTCAGATTCATTAAAAATAGATCATGCCTCTTTGGGAAAGCCACCAAGACCCTTGATGAGGGAAAGAGAGTAGACACCACCTATCTTGACCTAGCCAAGGCATTTGACACAATGCCTCACTCAGGTATTATAGAGAAACTGTCCCGATTGGGAGTTAACCACTACATTACCAGATGGATAGTCAACTGGCTCACCAAGACACATACTCTTAAAGTGGGTGACTTCACTTCTAGGAAAAGACCAGTCACCAGTGGCAAACTACAGGGTTCTGTGCTGGGTCCTGTACTGTTTAAAATTTATTTCTCAAAGGTCCAGGTAAACTTGGATAGACTGTGGCTGACCATGTTCACTGTCGATTGCAAATTGAGAGCAGTCATTGAGTCCCCAGTGATGTTAATATACTGCAGACAGGGTTATCACAGAGAAATAATTGGTGCCAAAGCCACAGAGTAAACCTAAATGCAAAAAAAATATTATTATTCCCTTTGGGAAAGCTGATATCCTTGCTAATTACATTATAGACAGCATGTGTAGAGCCAGTCGTGTGTGATATGGGTACTCATGTTGATAACAATCTGAACGTTGACCACCACATATCCACAGCAGTAGGGAAATCCTTTTATGTGGCAAATCTTATAAGGAAAGGTATCACATCTAGAGCTAAGGATGTTATAATTCCATTATACGTGGCCCTCATCAGACCAATAATTGAGTGCAAAGCTCCCTTTTGCATATATCTCACCCGACACCTACAACAATTGGAAAGACCACAGTGGTTCCTCACCAAGAAATTACAGGGTACACAAAACAAGTCTTACATGGAAAGACTGAAAGCTCTGTCACTGTATCCTTTCTCCTCCAGGTTCCTACCAGGTGACCTGTGCCTGGCTTACAGGGCAGTTTCTGACCCGGCACTGATGGAATGGCCACACATTCTTAAATCAAACTGCAGAAAGGTCACTTATTCCAGGGATCTTAACCTAGCCTCTGACATGAACAGGTCATGCTGGAGAGATAGATAAATCTCCCGGAGACTGCCACTTCTCTGGAGCAAGCTTCCATTTCACATGAAACAGAGTATCTCCCAGACTGTCTTTAAACGCAACCTATATCAATGGATGGATAACCGCACATTCACTTCTGAGGTGGTGCCCATGTGCCTCCTGGATAAAATAAGTTGTTATTAACTATCATAAACCCTTACATCTGTGAACTTCAGTCACCTAACCACCAACAATTGGGGCAACTCAAGATAGATATAGCTAGGCTTGTTAGCGCTCTAGGGCCATTAGCCTAGTAACATTCTATGAACCTATGAACCTATAAGTACATTTAAACTACATTTAAAATACTGCCCTTATCTTACCATTTGAACCAGTTTTGTGTGTTTCCAGTTGTGTTTGTTCTATATCAAAAGTTAAAGTTTTCAATTAAATGCACTTTTACAATTGCAGTACTTTATAGTATTTTCAAGTGGTTTACCTACTCTGTCAAGGTGTGTAAATCATTTCTGAGTGAGCTCTCATTTTATTGCATTTTTACTATCTCTCTTCTGAATCTAAAGTCATATACTGATTTGTCTACACATCATCCATTGTTATTTCTTCTATCTCTTAAAAGGTTGTCAGCACTGCTAACCTAGTTTCTTGTTTTAGTCACTTTTCAAACAGCATCCATTATTATTTTTCTGAGCTATTAAGTGGATTATTAGAATTGCTTTTAATTCTGTGTTGAAGTAACCTTTTCAACTTAAAATAAAAAGCCAGCTTTAGACAGTTGTGTGTAATTAGAAATTATGGTAATTAAACCAGTTCCCCTCTAGCCCAATATTTTACATTACACATGCAGTCAGCCATCTTAGTCTAGGGACTGCTAGAGGCTTGGAAACTTTCAAACAAAGCATCTGGACCACATTTTGCATCCATGGAAGTACATTTAAACTAATACTGCAGTTATCTTACCATTTAAATCAGGTTTGTGTATTTCCTGTTGTGTTTGTTCTGTATCTGACATTAAAAGTTATTAATGTAATTCATTTGTTAGCTGCAGTGTTTTATAGTATATTATTTTCAGTTGGTTTCTGTGCTCTGCTTAAATGTTTAAATACATTTCTGAGTGGGCTACCATTTTATTGCATTGCAATATCTGTCTTCCGAACTGAATTTTTTCCACCTTCCTACCCTTTTCCTGTTGTGCTTTTAAACTTGGAGGTCTTTGAGCTGCCCACCCCTCTTATTTATTTGGCCTTGGAAGCTCCTCCCAGTTCCAGTCTCCTCTTCTGTATACTTCGCAATAGAAGCTCTTCCCAGTCTTATCATCTCTGTTAATCTTACTGGGTATTCACAGGTGAAACTGGGAAGGCTCTCCCCTTAGATTGTTAGTGTACTTTGAAATTGCATTAAAAATATGTTTGAATTTCTCATTCCTGGCTTGTCTGCCTTTGAATTGTTATTTACTGTAGTTACTTGTAACTGGTTGTGCGATTTGTTTCTGCTACCAATTTAATTTTGCCTAACTAAACAATGTTTTTCAATTAAGTAGACTTGTACTGCAGTTTTAGAAAAAGGTAGCCTGGTCTGTCTGAGTAGGGACACACACAGGCAGACTTAAGTAAGAATTACTTGTAGCAAGTTGTTTCATTTGTTTCTGTTACCTTCACACTTTTGGCTAAAGAAACTGTGTTTTTATATTAAGAAGACTGGGACCACAATTCTAGGAAGAGAATAAAGGTAGCCTGGTCTGTCTGACTCAGAAAACACACAGGGACATTCAAAGTGAGATTTAATTGTAGCTAGTTATTTGATTTGTTTCTGATAATTTTTTGTTTGTGGATAACTGAGGTATTTTTTTACATTAAGCAGACTGGGCCTGCAATTCTTGTAGAAGAAGGTAGGTAGCCTGTCTTGTCTGAGTTGATAAACACACAAGTGGGCTTAAAGTAACAATTACTTGTTATAGCTAATTAATACCTTTTCATTTTTGGCTAACCTAAATGTATTTTTAAATTAACAGGACTGAGACTGCAATTGTAGTGGCAGTTGAGAAGTAGACTGGTGAGACCAATTTGGGAAACACACAGTGGGGGTTAAAGGGAGATTGTTTCATCAGCCAGAAGGCTTTTTAGGGACTTAGTTGTTTGTTGTTAATCTGTACTTGAGAGCTACTCCTGCTGTGTTTTTATATTAAGAAATTCCAGGATCATCTATGTTGTGGCAGAAGCTGTTGACCTGGTCTGTCTGAATTAGGAAGCACTCCAGAGAGCTCAGAGTTTAGACCTTTATTGGCCAGGTGGCCCAAGAGTATGTTTTCAGCTTTTTCATGTCTGATGCATATTTATCAAACTGGCATAATGGTTAAGGTGCTTACCTTACAAACACAAGGTACAAGGTTTGGTTCTCATATGGAGTAACTCCCTAGGCTTAAAATGGCCCACAAGGGCAGTTAGCCTAGTACAATCTATGAACCCATAAATTAGGAGAATTTATGCTGCACTGCTCACCATCCAGTGGCAGTTAAAGTGCCTGTATAGCAAAAAATGTCTAGTTTGTAAAATTTACCTATAAAGCTAGAATTTAGGACTTTAATCTGTAACATGGAAAGGCTTTAAGCTAAGTGTATAGTAGCTAGTTAACATGTTCAACAGCATTAGTACCAGGTTATAACACTATCTAACATCCAGTCTAAACCCTAAACACCTTTGAGGTGACCCCTGTAAATCCAAGTCCTTAAACATTAATCCTGTCAGCCTGGGAAGCCATAGTTGGCAGACCTCCCTACTTTGCCAGAGATGGTTTGCACCTGACACTTCTAGGCTTTCAGCTGCTGGCAAAGGCTTTTGCCTCCCCCATAGTGCCTTTTTAGGCAAGGTCTCATAAACAACATTACTGATGTGAAATTAACCAGTCAGAACAAAATAAGGGTCATGCTGCTAAATGCTAGGAGCTTAAAACAAAAACTGCACTGCCTGGAAGTACTTCTAACACTAGAAGATGTAGATGTCTATGCAGTCACAGAAACCTGGCTTAAGGCCTTAGAGAGTACCTCATCCATGCAAGACTACAATGCCTTCCACACCTTTAGACCACAAAATGAACATGTGAAAACCAAAGGAGGCAGTGTTTCAATCTATATTAAAGATAAATTCACCTCCCATCTAGCTAGACTGGACAACTCCATGGAGTTTCTCCAAGTCTGGGTTAAGGTGTGTAAGACTCCCATTCAAGTCATAGCCAGTTATAGATCCCCTTCCATGGGTCATGACTCCAATGAAGCCTACTTGACCAAACTGGAGACAATTCAAATTTTACCAAATGCAATGGTTATGGGGGATTTCAATTATCCAACCATCAACTGGGAATCCTACACTAGCCCTAACTCACTAGTGCAAAAGATCCTTGACTTTGTTAATTCAAATGCCCTGGAACAAATTGTCCATATCCCAACAAGAGGACAAACATTCTAGATCTGGTCCTCACCAACACTGCCTCAACTGTCAAACCCTCATTAGTTAAAACTGACAGCAGATCAGTCACCTTCGAGCTGACACTAACACCAGAATTCACAAAGGGTGAAATCAGACTAAAAACTTCACCAAGGCAAACTATACCCTCCTAGGTGAAGGTATAAATGCATTCCAAGCCCCACCCCAAGCTGGAAGTGGTAACTACACTGAAGCTTATACTAAAGTCCTGTACAATCATTTGCATAAGTTTAGAAACTTGGCTGTACCAGAAAGAATCAAAGCCAAAGTCCCAAGTAAAAACAAGCTGCCATGGTGGACATCCAGCATCAACAAATTTTACAATAAATGCAAAACATTGCTGTCCAAGGCAACGAAGGCAAGGTGCCAACAATGGAAAAGCGCCATCCTCAGCCTCAACAGGCAAATAAGACAACTTGTCACATCCTCCAGGGGCTTCTTTGAATGAAATTTAGCAAGTACAGCCAAGGATAACCATAAGGCCTTTTACAGCTATGTATGTAGCCTAAAAGGTAGGACCCATGCATGTGCAGAACTAGTGACCGATAGTATCATGCACACTGACCTCACAGAGATAGCAAACCTGCTAGCTGATAGGTTTGGTGAAAATTTCAATCCCTTATCCCCGTCTAACATATCAGAAACTTCCCCCAACCCTACATATCTGAAGAGCAGATCCTCAAAGATTTGTCCAAGGCAAAAAAATACAGCCTCTATGGGACCAGACAACATACCAGGCTGTCTTCTAAACAGGTTACAATAAGAACTAGCATCACCACTAAGTACCCTTTTCAATCATAGCCTAACCACAGGCTTAGTTCCTATCGAAAGGAGAAGCAACAGTTATTCCCTTCCACAAAGGTGGCCTAGCAACAGACTCAGGGAATTACAGACCCATAAGCCTGACCAGCCTCATCTGTAAGGCCATGGGACATATCATTATGGACCTCATAAATAAAGACATAAGTGAACTCCAAATCCTGGATCCTACCCAATTCGACTACATCAAGGGCAGATCTTGCCTGTTAAAGTTGATGGATTTCTTTGAAAATGTCACCAGGAACATTGATGAGGGCAAATCTGTGCACACAGCATATCTTGACTTGGCAAAGGCTTTTGACACAATCCCACATTCAGGCATTACCAATAAACTTAGCAAACTGAATGTAAACCCCTTCATTGTAAGATGGGTTGCCAACTGGCTCACAAACCAGGCACACACTATCAAAGTGGGTGACTCCACATCAACCAGCAGACCTTTTACCAGTGGGGCATGACAGGGGTCAGTGCTGGACCTCCTCATCTTAGGTATATCCTTCTCAGAAGTTCAGGTCAAAACTAAGGGGTTGTGGCTGACCAAGTTTGCAGACAACTGCAGACAACTGCAAACTAGGTTCAATCATTAAATCCCCAAATTATGTCAGTATACTCCAGGGGGTCTCATGCAGACCAACGATTGGTGCATTGGTCACAGTCTCAAACTGAATGCAGAGAAATGCATTATCATTCCCTTTGGCACGATGTCTCTTCACACCATCAAATCAACAGCAATACCCTAAGTACCCATGAAGTGGTAAAGGACCTGAGATCAAAAGTTTACTGTGACCTTAACTTCGACCACCATGTGTCTAATATAGTAAGGAAAGCTTTCTACATTGCACACTTGATTAGTAAAGGCATCGCATAGAGAGCAAAAGAGGTCAATACCCCTCTATACTTGGAACTTATTAGGCCCATAATTGAGTATAATGCCCCATTCAGCATGTATTGTGCCTACCACCTTTAGCAATTGGAGAGACGTCAGAGTTTCTAGCAAAGAAGATCAAGGGACTCCAGCATGTGCCTTACACAAACCAACTAAAGCCTCTGTTACTATACTCCGCATCATATAGACTTCTTATGGGAGACTTATGCCTGGTCTACAGAGCAATCCAAGACTCAAACTTAATGAACTTGCCGCATATCCATAAATCAAATGGGACTAGTGTGAACCATTCCAGGGACCTAAATATGGCCTGCAACTTAAAAAATACATGCTGGAGGGACAGATTTATCTCCTACCAACAACCGCATCTTTTGAACAAGCTACCAGTTCATGTGAAACAGAGCACCTCTATGACACTGTTCAAGAGAATCCTAGATGAGTGGATAGGGCATCATCAATTCTTACTGGGGATAGCACCCACAACCCTCCTGGACATGGACAATCATCACTAAATGCAATCTTGAGTATTGACTAGCATTTCCATGGCATTACATTGGGATGAAACAGCTAGGATTAAAATGACCTCCAGGTCAATAGCCTAGTAATCTCCTATGATCCTATTAGTGCTCAACCCTAATATAGGTCCTGACACCATGGATATGTAGTTTCTTAATGTCTCTGTGGCTAGCTTGGTAGATGTGGATATCCTGAGACAATGCAACGATGATCTCATGTACTCAGGCAACCTTTTAATCCTTAAAGAAACTAACACAGTGTGCCATAGGTAAAAATTTCAATTTCAAACAAGGTTGTCAAGAACACACATACTACATTCTTCACAAATACAACTCACCACATGCATAGAACTTCTTATGCGGAGGCACTTATAAGAAACCTTCCTAAACCTCAAAGACCTCCTAAGCCATCAAACAGCAACACCTTTCCTCAGCAATCACTAAAGCACACACCAAAAGCAAAACCTTATACCACACAGGAGCCTAGATCCAATGATCCCTCAAGAACAAAGCCCATAAGACAATCAAACACTTCACCTACTACTCTTGTCATAGGGGATTATATTGTAGGACACTCCGATGTCTCTCTCACCAGGCTGGACAAGGACAGAATAATGGTTAGTTGCCTGGCTGGAGCAATATTGTGCACCCATGTGTCTGCACCACAGGCACAAATATGATTCTATCAAAGTCCATGTGGGTGTAAGTGACCTGAGACTTACCACAAACACAGGTTTAGAGTTGTCATAATAGTTAAGGTTTTTTCTCATGGTCATCAGGTACAGGGTGTAATTCTTACTTTAAAGATGGGGGTTGACATAATGGTTAAGGTGTTTATCTTACAGATAACAACATACAAGGTTTGATTCTCAGATGGGATAGTTGGATAGGCTTAAAATGGCTCACAATGGTAGTTAGCCTTGTACTAACCTATGAACCTAAGAACCTCACTGGACTATATGAAAAGAGACATTACGGATTTCTCTGAATATGTGTCACAGACAGGTACTTGCCTTGTATTGACCAGCATTCTGCCTTCACCAAGAATGATGCCATAGTATGAACAGAAAATTATTGATTTTAATAAATGACTTAATTTCTGCTGTCACTCCGGGAGAGATCCCATATCTATCAGCATGGGAGGACCTGTTGACAGACCACATTGCTTTGCTAAGGATGGTCTGCACCTGTCTCTCCTGGGCTTTTGGATATTGACTAAAACGTTTCATCCCCCTTAAAGCCTTTTTTAAGCAATATCAAAATGACAAAATCACCAACATAACAAAAAAAAAATCAAACCAATCGAATGGTGTTACTGCTCAATGCTAGGAGCCTAAACAAGTAACTCCACAACCTACAAGCTTTCTCTACTCTGGAGAATGTGCTCCTGCAGTGCAAGGCTACAATGGCTTCTTCTACACATTTAGGCCAGCATCAGCACAGACAGGGAGTAAAGGTAGAGTTATATCATTTTATATTACCAACAAATACAACTCCAGCTTTTTTAACAGGATGATCTTTAGGAGTTCATCCATTTCAAAGTCTCCACAAACAAGGCTCCTTACCATGTCCTGGCCAGCTATAGGTTACCAGCTATGACCCATGAAGCTCCCAACTCTTACCTAGACTTACTAGAGGCATTCACCATGTAACCAAATACCATGTTCATAGGAGACTTTAACCACCCTTCTATATACTGGGAAACATACACTGCCTCTAATTCACAGGCATGTTTCCTGGACTTTGTCAACATGAACAATCTAGACCAAATAGTGTGCACTCCAACCAGAGGATCAAGCATACTGGACCTAGTACTCACCAACATGAAACAGCATTTCACCTTCCTCTCTGTCACATCCACGATGGTAAGGTCAGACCACAAACCTGTTTCCTTTGAAATAAAAAGTAACCTGGAACATCCAAGTAATGCAGTAACAGGAACCATTCTAAAGCAAACTATAGCCTACTAAGCAATAGTTTTTCAAAATTTATGGCTCCACCAAACCCCAACAACACAGTTACCTATGCAGAATTATTCAAGATACCCTGCACAAACATGTGCATTGAGGTAGCCTACCAAAAGTAAGCCCATATCTAATATCAAAAACAAACCCCACTGGTGGAATCCTTACTTTAACAGGTACCAAAGGTAAGCCCAAATCTAACACCAAAAACAAACCCCACTGGCAGAATCCTCACTTTAACAGGTTTCATAACAAAAGAAAAAAGTCAGGGCCAAAATCAGAAAGAACAACTCTCATAGAGGCTAGAGCTCTTTAATTGAACTAAACAAGAAACTAAGAGGGCTAATAAGGTCTAACAAGGCCAGTTATGGGGTCAAAATAACTTCCCATGCTAAGGACAATCAAAAGGCCTTTGTCATCTATGTCAGGAATTAACACTCAGCAGTACACAGAAATGGCCATAAATGGCACAACTGTCATTGACTAAGGTAACATACCAAACCTACAGTCTGATAAATTTAGCTCTAACTTTACCCTCCTCCCCACTACCCCTATGAAATCTCTTCTAACATAACCCCCTCCCCCAACTATCAACAGGGAGCATGCCATGGTTGTGTTTGCTAAAGCCAAAAATACTACTTCAGCTGGCCGTGACAATATCCCTGGTTGCCTTCTAAATAGCCCAAAACATGCCCTAGCAGGACCACTTGAGGCACTCTTCACCAACTGCCACAAAACAGGTTACATACCAGATGAATGGAGGGCCATAACAGTCATCTCTCTTCAGAAGTGGGGAATATCAGCTGACCAGAGTAACTAAAGAACCATCAGTCTGCCAAGTCTAATATGCAAACCCATGGAATGAGTTATCATGGAAATGATGAAGGACACTGACAACTACAAACACTCTACCTATCCCAGTTTAACTTTGTTAAGGGAAGATCTTGTCTACTGAAACTTGTACACTTCTTCAAGAGGGTCACCAAGGCTATGGATAAGGGGAAACTGTGTATACCATCTAACATGATCTGGCCAAGGCTTTCAGTACAATACAATACCCCACTCAGGCATTATTGAGAAACTCTCTGAACTAGGGATAAATTCCTAAATCACTGGATTGCTGGCTAGCTCAGGCATATAAAGACCCTGGTAATCATTGGCATAGTATAAACCTATAACCTATGAATACCCTATGCTTATAACTCCAGCCTCCTTCAAACAGATTATAACTCAAATTCCTGGTGAAAGCCATTTAACTGTAATGGATAACATTTCTGCCCCTCTAGTTGTTAGTTTTAACAAAACATTCTTAGCCATAGCAATTTAATCCTTTAAATAAACCAGTAATTGCCCACCTTTTCCCATCATGAGTACTCTACTAATTTCATATCTTCTCTTGTCCTGTAATTATCCAATCCCCTTAAGAATGTCCAGTCAGTTGTAAATTATAAAATGTTCACTGGGACTAAAGTATTCTTTTCTAAATATTTCTGCATAATCATATATACATCTCTCCCTTTTAGCTCACCAACACAATGTCCATAATACTACAGTTCACTGTGAGTCTTTTTCATTAATACTGTCATCTTACAGCTGTTCCAGTATCAATAATCATTCTGTTTCTAGTTCCCCTCATACCTATTGAGTCTTTTGCTCCATTTTCTTGCTTTTCTTATGCGTTTTCCAATTATAATTCTTGAAAAGGTTTGACAGATAACTGCTCTCTATTTATTATAGGTTGCTGTACTTTACTGCCTTGTCTGTCATCAGGAGAAGCTGCTTGGCAACTCAGTTGGGCAAACTGTGGATACATCTCTAATTCTGCCTGTGCTAGCTCCTCATTCATGAATGTTTTAGTCCTCATAGGAAAGCAGATCGTCAAAGTAGTGGGTATACAAGCCTGAAATTATGATGTAGTTGTCTGCAACTTCTAAACAGCGAACAGAATCTGTTCCTTTTTAACTGACTGCACAGTGAGAAGTCCTCATCCACATAAATTCTTTTCTCTCCTACTTGAAGTGTTTTCCCTTTTACCCCAGTTTAGAAAGAATCTGCATTTTTAGCAGAAATGTTTGAATCTTTACCAAAATGGGACATGGAAATCATTGGGTCTGCCATGGTGGCATGAAAATTCTATGGGCCCAATCCAACAGTATTTTATCTTGTGGTATAGCCATCCACTTGACTAGTTCAGCTATGGTGAATGTTTTGCAGTCAATCTCTTCTATTCCTTCAAGTATCTATGGAGGTTGTAGATTTTCATGTCTCTCTCTATTTGTCATCTAGCTCTGTTATCTTTTCATAAAGGTCTTTTGCTCTATCTAATTCTGCTAGCTGGAGTTCACATTCACCTGACTTTTCCTTCAGTGTCTCTATCTCATCAGATGAGGAATTTAAGGATACTGCTATCTCTTCCAATCTTTAGTCAGTTTTACTGATATAGTCTTACAGTGATCCATTCATTCTAAGTATTTCTTCATATACTGTGTTCATTTCTTCATGAAGATCCATAGCTCTTTTCTGACTGCATCCCAAATCTCTCATTTTATCTTGCTCCTCTTTCACCATGCTTTATTCCTGAGTGCTACACCCTGTCAAAAATCCTTTCTGTAACAGTGCTTTTGAGAGATATTTTGTCTTTTCCTTATTAATTTCACTCCAGGTAACTATTACATTGTTGTAAACTTGAATTTGTAATGGGGTGTTACAGTTTATTAAATTCCACCTAAGCTCAGGGAGTTAATCCACGTCTGATTAGCTCTGCATCATACTGGAAGATGTTAGTCTCTTTTTTTAATATACTGGCAGGCACTGTTGAAAACACAAAAAGCGAAGGAGCAAACACCAAAACTGCTTTAACTACTTGACCAAATTTATTGTAAGCGCTTTCAGAAAACCAAATAGCTTTCCTTCTTCAGACAAACTTCATTTAAAAATCAAACCTATATATACTCTAACCTAATAACATAATAATCAGCTTAATTGCAATTACATATTTAAAGCAACATAACCTCTATAAAAGTCTTTTCCTACAAAAATGAACTTTAAAAAGCAATGCAATAACCATTATATAAATATAAAAATAAAAATAAAAATATTATATTTAAATTTACAAGCACAACCATAACAGCCCTACTTAGATATATAAATTTTAAACTAAAATAAATAATTTTTCATGTGACTATCTTCTTAGTGCAATATATTTTAACATACAACGAATAGATGTGTATTCATTAAGACCAGGAAATAAATGTGCTGCAGTTCTAATCTGCCAGAAAAGTTCTTCCTTTTCTAATAGTATCTGCCAAGGTCCTACTCTAATGTCATCATTTATATGCTTCAAAACCATAAATTTAAAGTTATGATCAGAGTATTCACCAATATGTCGTGCTAGAGCATTTGTTAGATCTTTTTTGGAAATGGCATATGTGTGTTCATAAATACGCTGTTTTAACTTTCGCTCCGTCTTACCAATATAGAAAGCTGCACATTTTTGGCAGTTTGCCACATAAACCACTGATTTGGTATCACAATTAAAATTCCCAATAATTTTATAAATCCTGTCATTTATGGTAACATTAGCACCAACATTAATTAAACTACACTGGCGACAAGCACCACATTTGGTCATCCCACAACATTTTTTGTTTGTATTAATGTTATATCCCCTACTTTCTAGCAATGTTTTCAAATTAATGCCACACCTATATGTTATTTTGGGTTTTGGCCCAAACTTGTTAAGTAGCTCTTTATCCTCTAAGATTAACGCCCAGTTTTTATATAAGATATTTCTAATAAGTACATGATCTAAATTAAAAGTACATAAAAAACTGGTTCTAAATTCTGAGGTATTAACATTATTTACTACTGTTCTGCAATTATCAGACACAGTATTATAATCTCCACTTTGAACAGATAAAATCGGTTTAAAATGACCGATTTCACGTTTATGCATAACCTCAGACTTAACCTCAACAATCAAAGAGTCAGGATAACCTCTGTTAGTAAACATGGAGGACAAGTTGTTACATTCATCAATAAAGTCACCTATATCAGTTGTCATCCTAGCTGCTCTTACCATCTGCCCTTTAACTATTGCTTTTTTCTGATGGTAAGGATGACAACTGCTAAAGTGCAAAAAAGCATTTGAATATGTCAGTTTCCTATATATTACACTTTTATATCTACAGTTGGAACTATCTTTCTGTAGCATAATGTCAAGAAAATTAATCTTAGAATATTGAATGTCATATGTAAATTCAAGAAATTCTGTTAACTCGGAAATTCTAGAAATAAATGTAGTGACAGCTTCCTTTGAACCTTTCCATAATATGAATATGTCGTCCTGATATCTAGTATACCAGGCGACGTTGGTTTCAAATAATGGTTCTTTAAAAAGTAATGAATTTTCCCAGTGTGCCATGATGCAATTCGCAAAGGCACCGCCACATGGTGAACCCATGGCGACACCTGAGGTTTGCAAGTAAATGTTACCATCAAACACTAGAAAATTATAAGTCAATACTAGTTCTAGTAAAGTTTCGACCAGATAAATGATGTCATCGCTAACTTTCCTAATTAACAAGAATTCCCTAATCCATTCTAATCCTAATTTTTGTGGTATGACCGTATACAGGTCTCTTACATCTATTGTAAGAAAAAAATAATTAGGATTATAGGGAATGCTATTAATGTTATGTAGGAAACTCCATGAATCCTTACAGATCTGTGGTTCATGTCCAATGAAAGGTTTAAGAACACTATCTATGTATTTAGCACACGCATGAGTAATTGACCCCCTCCCGTCCACAATTGATCTGAGCGGAGGGTCATCCACAGATTTATGAATTTTTAGTGTGCCAAAACGTGCTGGTAATTTAGGGGCAGAAATGTTCAAGTATCTATATAGGTCAATATCTATAAACCTTTCTAAAAAGAGGTCTTCCAAAACACCCCTAATCTTATAATATGCAACATTGACCTCATTGATACTTGACAGCCTATAAAACTCAGTATTAAGTTGTTCCATCATTTTCGTCACATATACGTGTTGGTCCATGAAGACCAATCCCCCACCCTTATCAGGTTTCATAACCCTGATATTGCATTCACCGAACACTTTAATAAAATCTCGTTGATCTTTACTAATATTAAGATTATTATGTTTTTGTTTGGATTTGTTATTATCCAATGCTCTGAAATCCATCTCACAAAGTTTTTCAAAGCACCGTAAGCAATCATGTAAGGGTGGATTAAATAGGCTAGCTAATCTAAAGGAACTAGTAAGAGTTGATCCTTCCCCAGAAGTGCTTTCAAATTCAACTTACGTACATATAACTTTAAGTCAACTATGGTTTTAACACAATCGAAGTGTGTATCAGGCACAAAGGAGAGACCTTTCGACAAAAAGTCAACTAGTTCTTGATCAATATTAAAACAAGTATAATTATATATTTTAAAGTCACCCTTTGTACTTGAGATAATAACAGGAGAATTAAAAACATAAGTTATCTCCTCCTCTGGTTGTGTTTGTTCATCGAATTGGGTTGATTCCTGTTCGATCTCAAGTTCCTTTGTTGCCCGTTCTGCCCCTGGGGAAAACCCTGTTTCCTATTTAAATTTGTAGAATTATTCCCCTTATTGTTGCTGTTTTTCTTGTTAACATTATTAGTGTTCGTATAATTAACGCCATCATTTGTATTACGTTGATTATTGTGGTCATCGTTATGCAGAGCTTCTCCTACATTATCTTCACCATCTTCAAATTGGTCTTCGACTAAATCATTATCATGCCCTAAGGCTTTATCAGTGGATGCTGTATTACCCCCCGTATGTGTCTGCATGACAGCGGGTGGACGAGGGTATGCTCTATTCGTGGCATACTGTTGCACATCTCTCATGATTTTTTTCTTCTTGTTATTTAAAAGTTTAGCCATAGTTGCTTCAATGCTGGTAAAAATATGAATATAGTCGTATTTATACCTGTTAAAATCTAAGTTACTTTTAATGGAATGTTCAAGCAATTCTATCTCATTCTTGAGCTCATCCACTTGATGTTTATACTGTCCAACTAACAAGTCAATAAATTCAAACCCTTGTTTGTCGAACAGCAAAAGCAGTTGTTGATGAAAGTGTGACCCTTCCACTAAACCCACAGGAAATCGCCATTGCCTTAGCCCTTTTGGTACAATTTTCTTAGCTAGGCATTCCTCAAAGTAAACGATTTCCAGTTGTAATTTTTTGCATCTGAAAAGTTTACCATCAAAGTCATTAATGAGCAAGGCAATGTTACTAACAGTCTCTTCCTGTTGCTCTAGAGAATCACCAGTAACTTCAAGTTTAAAAAAATTACTGTTATTCAAGAAGCTTAAAATACTTGGTGCAGAATCATTAACAACATTTAATGGACAGTTACCTTGGGACGCCGTTTCATCTTGTTGCGACCTAGTCCTCTGTCCAGCCGGAACTTCTGAGAACCCAAAAGAATTGTCATTAGCGCTAACATTAATGGCGTTAGCAGACTGATGTATGGTACCATTTCTTTGTTTAGGAACTGTCCCTGTAACTTGTTGCACACCTAGAGATGACGTATAATTAGTAATGGTAGCATTCCCTGAACTTAAAGCATTAGCGTTATTATCCAAATGCTCTAAACGTTGAGTCAAGTGCTCAACACGACCCATAAGCACTTGAATGAGGGCTGTAAGGTTGCCGTCAGCATTCGCTTCCTCAGCATTAAAAGAATTAGGTGTCTTAGATCCATGAGGTATCGCAGATCCGCCATTCGGCTCAGTTTGTGAAAACATAGAGTGTTGTGGTGATGCTCCGTCTCCGTTTGCCATACAAACGACTAAATACACAAGATTAGCACAAACTGTTGAAAACACAAAAAGCGAAGGAGCAAACACCAAAACTGCTTTAACTACTTGACCAAATTTATTGTAAGCGCTTTCGGAAAACCAAATAGCTTTCCTTCTTCAGACAAACTTCATTTAAAAATCAAACCTATATATACTCTAAAAAAATAACATAATAATCAGCTTAATTGCAATTACATATTTAAAGCAACATAACCTCTATAAAAGCCTTTTCCTACAAAAATGAACTTTAAAAAGCAATGCAATAACCATTATATAAATATAAAAATAAAAATAAAAATATTATATTTACATTTACAAGCACAACCATAACAGCCCTACTTAGATATATAAATTTTAAACTAAAATAAATAATTTTTCATGTGACTATCTTCTTAGTGCAATATATTTTAACATACAACGAATAGATGTGTATTCATTAAGACCAGGAAATAAATGTGCTGCAGTTCTAATCTGCCAGAAAAGTTCTTCCTTTTCTAACAGTATCTGCCAAGGTCCTACTCTAATGTCCTCATTTATATGCTTCAAAACCATAAATTTAAAGTTATGATCAGAGTATTCACCAATATGTCATGCTAGAGCATTTGTTAGATCTTTTAACAGAGGTTATACTGACTCTTTGATTGTTGAGGTTAAGTCTGAGGTTATGCATAAACGTGAAATCGGTCATTTTAAACCGATTTTATCTGTTCAAAGTGGAGATTATAATACTGTGTCTGATAATTGCAGAACAGTAGAAAATAATGTTAATACCTCAGAATTTAGAACCAGTTTTTTATGTACTTTTAATTTAGATCATGTACTTATTAGAAATATCTTATATAAAACTGGGCGTTAATCTTAGAGGATAAAGAGCTACTTAACAAGTTTGGGCCAAAACCCAAAATAACATATAGGTGTGGCATTAATTTGAAAACATTGCTAGAAAATAGGGGATATAACATTAATACAAACAAAAAATGTTGTGGGATGACAAAATGTGGTGCTTGTCGCCAGTGTAGTTTAATTAATGTTGGTGCTAATGTTACCATAAATGACAGGATTTATAAAATTATTGGGAATTTTAATTGTGATACCAAATCAGTGGTTTATGTGGCAAACTGCCAAAAATGTGCAGCTTTCTATATTGGTAAGACAGAGCGAAAGTTAAAACAGGGTATTTATGAACACACATATGCCATTTCCAAAAGATCTAACAAATGCTCTAGCACGACATTTTGGTGAATACTCTGATCATAACTTTAAATTTATGGTTTTGAAGCATATAAATGAGGACATTAGAGTAGGACCTTGGCAGATACTGTTAGAAAAGGAAGAACTTTTCTGGCAGATTAGAACTGCAGCACATTTATTTCCTGGTCTTAATGAATACACATCTATTCGTTGTATGTTAAAATATATTGCACTAAGAAGATAGTCACATGAAAAATTATTTATTTTAGTTTAAAATTTATATATCTAAGTAGGGCTGTTATGGTTGTGCTTGTAAATGTAAATATAATATTTTTATTTTTATTTTTATTTTTATATTTATATGATGGTTATTGCATTGCTTTTTAAAGTTCATTTTTGTAGGAAAAGACTTTTATAGAGGTTATGTTGCTTTAAATATGTAATTGCAATTAAGCTGATTATTATGTTATTTTTTTAGAGTATATATAGGTTTGATTTTTAAATGAAGTTTGTCTGAAGAAGGAAAGCTATTTGGTTTTCGACTTACAATAAATTTGGTCAAGTAGTTAAAGCAGTTTTGGTGTTTGCTCCTTCGCTTTTTGTGTTTTCAACAGTTCGTGCTAATCTTGTGTATTTAGTCATTTGTATGGCAAGCGGAGACGGAGCATCACCACAAAACTCTATGTTTTCACAAACTGAGCCGAATGGCAGATCTGCGATACCTCATGGATCTAAGACACCTAATTATTTTAATGCTGAGGAAGTGAATGCTGACGGCAACCTTACAGCCCTCATTCAAGTGCTTATGGGTCGTGTTGAGCACTTGACTCAACGTTTAGAGCGTTTGGATAATAACGCTAATGCTTTAAGTTCAGGGAATGCTACCATTACTAATTATACGTCATCTCTAGGTGCGCAGCAAGTTACAGGGACAGTTCCTAAACAAAGAAATGGTACCATACATCAGTCTGCTAACGCCATTAATGTTAGCGCTAATGACAATTCTTTTGGGTTCTCAGAAGTTCCGGCTGGACAGAGGACTAGGTCGCAACAAGATGAAACGGCGTCCCAAGGTAACTGTCCATTAAATGTTGTCAATGATTCTGCACCAAGTATTTTAAGCTTCTTGAATAACAGTAATTTTTTTAAACTTGAAGTTACTGGTGATTCTCTAGAGCAACAGGAAGAGACTGTTAGTAACATTGCCTTGCTCATTAATGACTTTGATGGTAAACTTTTCAGATGCAAAAAATTACAACTGGAAATCGCTTACTTTGAGGAATGCCTAGCTAAGAAAATTGTACCAAAATGGCTAAGGCAATGGCGATTTCCTGTGGGTTTAGTGGAAGGGTCACACTTTCATCAACAACTGCTTTTGCTGTTCGACAAACAAGGTTTGAATTTATTGACTTGTTAGTTGGACAGTATAAACATCAAGTGGATGAGCTCAAGAATGAGCTAGAATTGCTTGAACATTCCATTAAAAGTAACTTAGATTTTAACAGGTATAAATACGACTATATTCGTATTTTTACCAGCATTGAAGCAACTATGGCTAAACTTTTAAATAACAAGAAGAAAAAAATCATGAGAGATGTACAACAGTATGCCACGAATAGAGCATACCCTCGTCTACCCGCTGTCGTGCAGACACATACGGGGGTAATACAGCATCCACTAATAAAGCCTTAGGCATGATAATGATTTAGTCAAGACCAATTTGAAGATGGTGAAGATAATGTAGGAGAAGCTCTGCATAACGATGACCACAATAATCAACGTAATACAAATGATGGCGTTAATTACTCGAACACTAATAATGTTAACAAGAAAACAGCAACAATAAGAGGAATAATTCTACAAATTTAAATAGGAAACAGGGTTTTCTAGGCTCTCCCCAGGCAGAATGGGCCAAAGGAACTTGAGATCGAACAGGAATCAACCCAGAATCGATGAACAAACACAACCAGAGGAGGAGATAACTTATGTTTTAATTCTGTTATTATCTCAAGTACAAAGGGTGACTTTAAAATATATAATTATACTTGTTTTAATATTGATCAAGAACTAGTTGACTTTTGTCGAAAGGTCTCCTTTGTGCCTGATACACACTTCATTGTGTTAAAACTATAGTTGACTTAAAGTTATATGTACGTAAGTTGAATTTGAAAGCACTTCTAGGAAAGGATCAACTCTTACTACTTAGTTCTTTTAGATTAGCTAGCCTATTTAATCCACCTTACATGATTGCTTTACGGTGTTGAAAAACTTTGAAAAGAAACTTTGTGAGATGGATTTTGAGCATTGGATAATAACAAATCCAAACAAAAAAATAATAATCTTAATATTAGTAAAGATCAATGAGATTTTATTAAAGTGTTGGTGAATGCAATATCAGGGTTATGAAACCTGATAAAAGGGGATTGGTCTTCGTGGACCAACACGATATGTGACGAAAATGATGGAACAACTTAATACTGAGTTTTATGGGCTGTCAAGTATCAATGAGGTCAATGTTGCATATTATAAGATTAGGGTGTTTTGGAAGACCTCTTTTTAGAAAGGTTTATAGATATTGACCTATAGATACTTGAACATTTCTGCCCCTAATTCAGCACTTTTGGCACACCAAAATTCATAAATCTGTGGATGACCCTCTGTTCAGATCAATTGTGGACGGGAGGGCAATTATCTCATGCGGCGATACTAAATACATAGATAGTGTTCTTAAACCTTTCATTGGACATGAACCACAGATCTGTAAGGATTCATGGAGTTTCCTACATAACATTAATAGCATTCCATATAATCCTAATTATTTTTTCTTACAATAGATGTAAGAGACCTGTATACGGGTCATACCACAAAATTAGGATTAGAATGGATTAGGGAATTTGTTAATTAGGAAAGTTAGCGATGACATCATTTATCTGGTCGAAACTTTACTAGAACTAGATTGACTTATAGTTCTCTAGTGTTTGATGGTAACATTTACTTGCAAAACCCTTTAGGTGTCGCTATATGGTTCACCATGTGGCGGTGCCTTTGCGAATTGCACTTCATAGCACACTGGGGTACCATTACTTTTTAAAGAACTATTATTTGAAACCAACATCGCCTGTATACTAGATGATCAGACTACATATTCATATTATGGAAAAGGTTCAAAGGAAGCTGTCACATATTTATTTAGAATTTTGAAAGTTAACAGAATTTCTTGAATTTACATATGACATCTTCAATATTCTAAGATTAATTTTCTTGGAGCATTATGCTAGATAAGATGGTTCCAACTGTATGATATAAAGAGTGTAATATATAGAGAGAAAACCAACACCGGAAGTATACCCCTCACTGGTGAGGATCAGATCACAAAACTAATCTCAGGCTGGAGGTCCTCATCCCACCCCCACCTGAAATAAAAAAGACCACAGTAAGAACTTCTCGAAAGCCGACTTCACACTTCTAAAAAGACTAGTGTGTGGTCTCCTTTAAGGCCCCAAGCCGGTGAGGAAAACAGTACTCAAGCCGCTGAATCACTTACAGAATGCCTTCCTACCAGCACCTGCAGGACCGTGCATGGATAAGGCAATCCCCGACAAAACAAAACAAAGACTCCCTTGTACCAAAGGCAAGTCGTCCAGTCTGGTGGACCCCAGCCATAAACAAACTCTACAAACAAAGGAGTGAAGCTACTACAAGATGGAGCAAAATCCTTAGCGGTAAAGACACCCTTGATCACTATAAAGTACAAAACTAAGAGCCTCTCGCCAAAATCATCCAAAGCCAAATTTTGAGAGAAAAATAGCTAAAGACTCAAAAGACAAAATCATAAGGCATTCTTTAGCTATGTTATAGAAACCTGGGAGGAAACTCCCAGATATGCTCAGAACTAGTCAAAATGATGTGAAGATTACTGATCCCTACAGACATTGCCAACATACTGGCTGACAGGTTCAGTGCACAAACTTCTCCCCTCCCAAAAAGGAGAGATATCTATACCAAACGATTGCAGCCCCCAAACATTTCCAACGCCCTAAAGTTAGAACTGCTCTCTCCAAAGCAAAAACACAGCATCCATGGGACCCGATGGTAATCCCCGGCTGTGATAACTCCATGAACTCAATGAGGAATTAAACCCACAGCTAGGACATCTATTTAATCAAAGTCTTACCTCTGGATACGTACCCAGGGAATGGCGCACTGCAACTGTGGTCCCACTTCACAAAGGATTGCTTCCACCGACCCTGGAAATTACCGGCCTATTAGCTTGACAAGCCTTATCTGCAAAGCCATGGAGAGGATCATAATGGACCTCATAAATAAAGACATAGGGAATTTGCAGACCTTGGATCCAACCCAGTTTGGCTTTGTCAAAGGCAGATCATGCCTTTTAAACCTGGTTGACTTTTTCGAAACAGTCACCAAAGCCATTGATGAGGGAAAGGCAGTCCATACAGCCTACCTCGATCTGGCAAAGGCCTTCGATACAATACCTCACTCGGGTATCATTGAAAAACTCATCAGCTTAAATGTTAACCCATACATCACAAGATGGGTTACTGCAAACTGGCTGGTGACAGAACCCACAGGGTCAGAGTTGCTGGCGCCATGTCAGACTCAAAGCCTGTCACAAGTGGTGTCCCACAGGGCTCAGTCCTGGGCCCACTCTTGTTTGGCATCTACTTTTCCGAAGTACAAGCAAACACAGGAGGGTTATGGCTGACAAAGTTTGCAGATGACTGCAAACTGGCTAGCCATAATGAGGCAACTGCCATCTGACACAGATATCCTTCAGAAGGGTCTCACAGAAACGGATAACTGTGCCAGAGCCATGGCCTAAAGTTAAATGCCAAAATGCATAGTCATACTCCTTCGCCAGGGAAAAACAAGGTTACCCCTAGCTACCAAATAGGTGGCAATCCACTGAAGGTTACACAGAAGAAGTTATCAGGGACTTGGGGACCCAGGTTGATTGTAGTCTGTCATTCGACACCCATGTAGCTAAAGTAGTTAGGAAGACCTTCTACATTGCCCACCTTATCATGAAGGGATTCTCATCTAGATCAAGGGAGGTCATGGTCCCTTTACTCATCACTCATCAGACCAATGATTGGAAGTACAATGCCCCATTCGGAATGTATCTGACCCGACACTTGCAGCAGCTGGAGAGGCCACAAAGTTCCTCACCAAAAGGATAAAGGGTCTCAAAATCTGTCCCTATGCTGCCCGAGACTGAAAGAACTCCAGCTCTATTCAGTCGCTATCTTTTACAGCTTCACTCCAGAGGTGACCTTTGCCTAACATACAAGGCCATGTCAAACCCAGATTTTAGATGAATATGCTTCCACCTCAAAAAATCTAGATCCATCAGAGCCACAAAGGCGGAGACTTAAACCTCGACACGGCTATTAATAGGTCATGCTGGAGAGATAGATAAATCTCCCAGAGACTGCCACTTCTCTGGAGCAAGCTTCCATTTCACATGAAACAGAGCACCTCCCAGACTGTCTTTAAACGCAACCTAGATCAATGGATGGATAACCGCACATTCACTTCTGAGGTGGTGCCCATGTGCCTCCTGGACAAAATAAGTTGTT
The DNA here is from genome assembly GCF_019279795.1 of Protopterus annectens. Classification (NCBI taxonomy): domain Eukaryota; kingdom Metazoa; phylum Chordata; order Ceratodontiformes; family Protopteridae; genus Protopterus; species Protopterus annectens. The sequence goes on along the minus strand of NC_056737.1, from coordinate 1,787,734,324 downwards.
ATTAACTATCATAAACCCTTACATCTGTGAACTTCACTCACCTAACCACCAACAATTGGGGCAACTCAAGGTAGATATAGCTAGGCTTGTTAGCGCTCTAGGGCCATTAGCCTAGTAACATTCTATGAACCTATGAACCTATAAGTACATTTAAACTACATTTAAAATACTGCACTTATCTTACTATTTGAACCAGTTTTGTGTGTTTCTAGTTGTGTTTGTTCTATATCAAAAGTTAAAGTTTTCAATTAAATGCACTTTTATAATTGCAGTACTTTATAGTATTTTCGAGTGGTTTACCTACTCTGTCAAGGTGTGTAAATCATTTCTGAGTGAGCTCTCATTTTATTGCATTTTTACTATCTCTCTTCTGAATCTAAAGTCATATACTGATTTGTCTATACATCATCCATTGTTATTTCTTTTATCTCTTAAAAGGTTGTCAGCACTGCTAACCTAGTTCCTTGTTTTAGTCACTTTTCAAACAGCATCCATTATTATTTTTCTGAGCTATTAAGTGGATTATTAGAATTGCTCATTTAATTCTGTGTTGAAGTAACCTTTTCAACTTAAAACAAAAAGCCAGCTTTAGACAGTTGTGTGTAATTGGAAATTATGGTAATTAAACCAGTTCCCCTCTAGCCCAGCATTTTACATTACACATGCAGTCAGCCATCTTAGCCTAGGGACTGCTAGAGGCTTGGAAACTTTCAAACAAAGCATCTGGACCACATTTTGTATCCAGAGAAGTACATTTAAACTAATACTGCAGTTATCTTACCATTTAAATCAGGTTTGTGTATTTCCTGTTGTGTTTGTTCTGTATCTGACATTAAAGTAATTAATTTAATTCATTTGTTAGCTGCAGTGTTTAATAGTATATTATTTTCAGTTGGTTTCTGTGCTCTGCCTAAATGTTTAAATACATTTCTGAGTGGGCTACCATTTTATTGCATTGCAATATCTGTCTTCCGAACTGAATTTTTTCTACCTTCCTGTTTTGCTTTTAAACTTGGAGGTTTTTGAGCTGCCCACCCTTCTTATTTATTTGGCCTTGGAAGCTCTGCCCAATTCCAGTCTACTCTTCTGTATACTTCGCAATAGAAGCTCTTCCCAGTCTTATCTTCTTTGTTAATCTTACTGGGTATTCACAGATGAAACTGGGAAGGCTCTCCCCTTAGATTGTTAGTGTACTTTGAAATTGCCTTAAAAATATGTTTGAATTTCTCATTCCTGGCTTGTCTGCCTTTGAATTGTTATCTACTGTAGTTACTTGTAACTGGTTGTGCGATTGTTTCTGCTACCAATGTAATTTTGCCTAACAAAACTATGTTTTTCAATTAAGTAGACTTGTACTGCAGTTCTAGAAAAAGGTAGCCTGGTCTGTCTGAGTAGGGACACACACAGGCAGACTTAAGTGAGAATTGCTTGTAGCAAGTTGTTTCATTTGTTTCTGTTACCTTCACACTTTTGGCTAAAGAAACTGTCCCCGGGATTCATGAACGCTGCGCCAGGCGGACGCATAGCGTAGGCGTTACAACGCCAAATATGGCCGCCGAGCGATTCAGGTACAATCCAATTCCACGTGCACTACCGGCGTGCACCGGATCTGCGCCGCCCCTCGCGTAGGTATGCTAAACACCCCATGTGCGGTGTTGCACCATGCAAATGAAGGCATATAGCGATCCACTGGCGGCAGGCGTAGCATAAGCACGCAATGTAAACCAAAAACAGTTTACATTTACCCAAACATAACATAGGAGTAACGGAAGGCTGTCAACGTCAGGTATCACACTGTTGCCATATGCCAATGGCAAAAGACACAGAGAATGTCAAAAGAAAACATGCACAACATGTAAATAATAACATAAATGGTATGTCCACAGAAACTCACAGCAGAACCCCAGGACATGTCTGCGGAAGGTGCTAAACAATGAAATAATATAACAATGTCATAAAACAGCAGTGTAATACACATCAGCTTCACAGCCACAATACACCATGGTATGCATGGAAAGCCACATCCACGGTGCAAGGGTTGCCAAGGAGTCGCGGCAGTGTTCGGCGCGGTAACTATGAATTAGTAGTCAATGCCATGCAAATGAGGCAGATAATACTGAATCGCAAAACCCCCGCCGGCGTAAGGCTGTACCAAACAACGCAGCGGTAATACACTGAGGAGTGGCTCAGAGGGAATACATGTCACCTGCAGAGGGGTGTGCCACTGTAGGAGGAAGCACATTGGAGCTCAGCAAACCTGGGCTGTACATTGATCATCACAGCTGCAGGACCGGCGTGTGGGGAAATAGTTGAGCTGAGAGCACACAATGCGCGCAGCGGTGCATGTGCATGAGGATGACTACGTTCCCTTAACCCAGTCATGTGACACTCGCCCCGCAAATAACATCGGATACAGGAAGGTGATGTTGAGAATATGAGGAAATGCGGAAGCAGTGTAATTGGAGTAGTAATGAGCAATCAACAGTAATCAACCCATGAAGGCCAATCGGCGGCAGCTGACAACTCTGCATGCAGAAACCTGCAAAACGGGATAGGGAAGGCATATGAATGCAAAGAAAGTAGGGGAGGTAGCAGATTGCAAAGAGTGAAGACCTGACACAGCAGAGCCAAGTAGACAGGCAGCATAACGGCGGCGGCACACAAAACGCATGATATGCCATGTCCCAGAAACTACACATGACAGGGCTCTGCAGGATGCATGCCAGGAAATAGTAGGTGCAACGTGCAGAAACAGTAAGGTAAGGTCGAAAGCTAATCCATTGCAGGCAAGAGTAATGCAACACCAAAGGCAACAGCGTTGCAGTGCCAACAGTAAAACACAGAAGATAATCCCCAGATATGGGTTGCACAGACACACCCTATGACATCACCGGTGTACAGCACAACAGTATAAAGTGTGAATGCACACAACACACAGCCGTGTATTCCCAAACGCCGCACCATAGGTGTAAACACATCGGGAACTTTTAAAATGTACAGGTTGGGTGCCGCCGTGGTCGTGATCCATCAGCATGTGTTAGAGACAGACGGAGTTGTGGAGGAGGGTGCCGACAACTACTGTAGGCCTCAGAGGAGAAGGAGAGTGTTCAGACCAAGGGTAACCTACCAGGGGCTACAAGACCTGGAGATAGTAGAGCGTTACAGGGTGGATAGGGACACGTTACAGCAAATAGTGGAGCTGTGCGGCCAGGCCTGAGAACAAGAAACAACAGAGGGGAGCCCATCCCAGTGGACACAAAGGTATGTGTAAGCTTGCGAATACTGGCCACAGGTACCTTTCAAAGGCCAACTGGGGATATAATGGGCATCTCACAGGCATCAGCATCCAGGGTACTACACCAGTTTCTGGAAGCCATGTTACCACATGCCAATGAGCATATATACTTCCCCAGATCTCAGGAGGAGTTGGCTAGCAATATGTGCCACTTCCACTGTGTGGCACAATACCCAGAGGTACAAATCAAGTCACCACCTGGGGAGCAGGGTAGATGCTACATAAACCGCAAGGGATTCCCCTCCATCAATTGCCAGGTCGTGTGCAATGTGCAGGGCATTATCATGGATGTGTGTGCTGGCAGCCCTGGAAGCTACCACGACTCCCATATCTGGCATGCCTCACAGCTGTACCAGGTATTCGCCAGGGGGACATCCCACAAGGCCACCTTGTGGGGGATGCTGGCTATGCACTGGAGCCGTGGATGATGACTCCCATCAGAAATGCACACACACACATGCAAGAACGCCATAATGAGGCACACGCACAAACCAGAATAGTCATAGAGCGTGTGTTTGGGATGCTGAAATCACGGTTCCGGTGCTTGGATACATCCGTGGAGCCCTGCAGTACTCTCCAGGCACATGTGCCCACATATTCATAGTATGTGCCATGCTACATAATATGATCCTGCGGAAGCAGCTGCTGCAGGGACATAATGGTGAAGGGCCACAAAGCCCACCACAACTGCCAAGGCCAGTCCAGGCACAGAGGGTTCAGGACCATGAACACACTGTGCCAGCCCCAGTAGGCAGACGGAGGCGTACCCAATATGCCTATGCCCTGGCAAAGAGGGAACGTATAGCACATACTCTGACAGCGTAGGCCCCATGGACTGACACCTCCCTACCTGCACATACAGTGAAATGGACGGCACACAAACATGGCCACCCGTAAAGTGTACCGTATGGGTGGCCCCATGTGTGACTCCAACATAGGCAGCACCCAAACACTGTCCACCCAACAGCCAGTGGAGCATGGAACGCCAACACCTGAACCGTACGCGGGTCCTACAGCAGACGGCGTTGCTGTATGCTGCCACGTTGCCGTAAGGTGTATACATATAGACATGTAGATATGTGCATATACAGATATGTAGATAGATATAATTACATATATAGAAATATATGTACACATATACATATAAGTACAACAGGTAAGACAGGGAATCAGAGGGATGTAAGGTGACAGAGAAGTAACACGCGATATCTGTACATAGTATACATAGTGAAAGACAACCTGAGCATCCGGGAGGTTTAACAGAAGAGGAAACCGCTACCCATGCAAAGGTCAACATACCGAAATGCATAACCGCTAGTCGAATGATCGCCAGGCCACAGTACAGTAACAGTACATGCGCGGGTAATACTATGATGATATGAGGGGGGAGGTAGACAATGCCGCCGGTGATGCGGCCCACACAGGTACTCTGTGCAACTGTCCCTGTGACTGCCGCAGTATGTGTATGTGTGCTGTGAGGGTGCCGTGTGTTTCGCTGTGCGAGTGTAATGTGTGTGCCTCTGTAAAATGTGTATGTTGGTGCCATGTTAGAGGCGGAGTGGAATAACATGTGTAGGCATACAGTACACTAGCCACAGGCGTATGTTCACCAGTAGTCCCAAAGTAGTACTGAGAGCCCACCCTGGCTAGGCGTGTGGCGACGTATAATGATGCAAAGTGAAAATGTCCCAGAATGTACCACAGGAATATACCCCACATGAAATGGAAAGGACGTATGTACTAATCATGACCGTATGTATGACACCGATATGCTAATTGCAAAACGATACGTCGGCAAAGTTACACAGCAATAGGTATGTACCGCGGAAATATGCATGTGCTACCCTGGTACTGACCGTGGCCACGTATCGGCCCGTAAACACCACTGTGTGTTCTACAAGTGTCAAACAAGCAACCGCCACCTGAATAGGTGGCAACCACTGGCAAACAGGTCATCCCAAGTACAGGACCACAATGACTGTAAATATCTGGGACAGAATGACAAGGGATAGTCGTCACGTACAAACAACCGCAGATATACCACCGATGTGACAGAGGAATACATGCAAGAAGCACACACGCAGCCGATACCAACACCACATGACAACAACACAACCTACACTCCCAGAACAACAGACAATTAACTGTCAACTCCCCAGGCAGGGATGGAGCACATAGACAAGCATATCATGCATGTAGAGATGCAAGGCCCATAACCCGTATCCGTCACCTACAACCTCCGATATTCCCCATCGCACATATCAAAGGGATACAAGCCGTAATAGCAGCACAAACATACAGGCAGTCAATGACAGCTGCATAACTGCAACATCTCGCGTGGGAAACACTATCAACAGCGGATGCATACTTGCATCCGTTGTTTAAAGGAATACAACAGCTATGTTACACATCCAAATGCAAAACGCCATCAACAGATGCCATCAGGACAGGGACACCCACATGTCGAACATAATACCATACCCAACACACACAATCCACGGCTAACACCACTGCAAAATGTACCTGTCGCCACACATAGCGGCTGCAGTTACACATAACATAACACAATACAGACCATCTCCACAAAGGTAGGGCAAATAGCCAACGCCCAGGTGAGGAATGCAACCATACCCTAGTTATGACGCGTAATGTACGAATGGAGTAGATGCACAGGTGATATGCGCACAAGTACACACTGAGGAACAGCTATTGGTGTGATGAACCCACATGTTGCAGGTATCGACGGATATATGGATGACTCCAAGGATATTCAAACCGTATGCTCATACCGAACCAGTACTCTACAATGGAAAGAGTAACAAATCGGAATACCGAAACACGCAACGAAAAACGGAACGAAACACTGACAAGGTATGTAGAACCCACGATATGTACGGGTGTGTAACGCATGATGTGTATGACGAAGCTGTACTGTATGTGAATGGTGTTTGTAAGTAATGATACTTGTCCATAATGCAGAGAGTGATGAAAGGTGGTTATGTAGTGCTATCCTGCTGAGCATACCAATGACTGTGGACACCGTGTGCACAGCAGTGGGACATCATGTACACAGCCGGGATAACACAAGGGCTGCCACAGGGGGTTATCTCAGAGAACAATGCCACACCACACGCCGATGCTGGCAGTGGATGTCCAACAAGGAAGTGCCATAGCAGGGGATAGGACATGTATGTATACTGTCACAGCACACATGTGTATGGGCATATACCATCAATGTTATACGTAATGTGCGCCCGACATGCACGTATGCCTTGCAGTAGGGGATACTATGTCAACTATGTGTAAAGTAAAGCTGTCATAGTGGATATGACAGACATCATACACAGTATCACAGGCATATCATGCATAATGGAGTTATTGCCTATTGGTATGTACAATAACAGGATACATATGGTCTGTAGATATGGGACAGAGTAGTAGCATAATAGCCATCTGAAATGGAAGGAACACCAAGTAACCATGGCCAAATGATCTGTAGCAGGTGCAATGTGGGCAACAATGAAGTCCGGCAGGTCCATGTGTAAACACATGAGCAGTGTACACAGTAGTGTCACCTCCCCATGGTAGTGTCCAGTGAACAGCAGAGGTGGGTGTCAACTGCATGTCTACACAGTACTGCTGCTGTGGTGGTACCATGACTACGTGTCACTCAAACAGCAAGGGAGCTATCACATGAACAGTGCCACTGTGTGTCCCTGTGGGATGTGCACAGGACCTATGTTCCACAGCATGGTGTGTGTTGTGTCTGCGGAAGTAACACAGAAGCCCAGCCCATGCAATGTGGCATGTGTGCACATATCCATGAGTGGTCCGTTCACACTGCCCACTGCAATTGCCATGTATGAGTACTACATGCATCAGTAATGCAGAGGACATGGTCCATGTCAGAGCAGAAGACACCCGGTGTATGTGGTATGCAGATGTGTACAGATGTGTTTTCCGTCTGTCAGCCGTGATATGTAAACTGTCTGAGCCTGGTACACATCATGGCATGACAATGCTGTGCCATGTAAAGTCGTAGCCATTGTGGAAGGTACACCACGAATGTGGTATTGTAACCTTGCCGGTGTGTAGATGTGTGTATGCCACAGGTACAATGGCTACCTATGTACCAGCATCACACACAGTACAGATAGGTGTGGCCCTGCAGATGTGTACCCATGCCACAGTGGAATACGGTATCCACAGCACCATGTGGGGCATTTGTGTGTACAGCAACCATGTACAATTTGATATGCATGTACGGGGACAGTATCCATGTGATACTCAGTGGATGAATGTTGCTATGCAAAGGTGATGTGCATGCACCATGTGTCATGCATCCTGATGCCATGACACCCACATGATGTATCTGCCACACCGACACCCGTATGGTTGTTATCAGTATGGACTGGTGGAGCTATAATGGTGCCAGGTATGTAGATGTGGGATATCTAGGCATGGACAGTACTCTGTGACAGCATGTTGTGTATGTAAGCAAATAGTGAACATGAGGGGCCCCATGACTGAGGACTGTGTAATGCCATATGTACCTGACATGTAGTAGGTAGCATGATATGCTTGCACCACTGTGTGTCCTGTCCAGGGGTCATATAGCCTAACATCCTGTGACACAGGGTATGATGTGCAGGTGGATGTGTACGTTGCCAATACCAGAACGTGGAATGGTGCTGAAGGGCAATGTGAGGACAATGTCTGATCTGTTGCCCTCTGTACCACACCAACCACCCATGCAATGGTATGACAGGTGGCCAGCATGTGTATGTGGCATGCTGTGGCACACAGAAGCCCAACAAGGGTGCCAGTAAAGGCATGGAGGTCATCAATGAGTGCGTGAAGCACGTTTGTGAGGATGTGCCCCAGTGCCATACAGAATGGTCCAGTCATGGGTGTACGAATGCAGTCCCACACGTGCAATGCAGTGCCACCCATGTGTAGATGCGGCAGTGTGACGGTCAAGGTACACAATGTCCGACAACAGGCTAGCAGTGAATTCAGTGGGCTGGTGTGGAGACACATACCAAACAGGTTGGCGGGACATAACAGCTAGGGAGATCGGAAGGTGACATTGGGACAGTGTCTTAGGACATAACGTGTGCATGGCAGTACCATGTATGTGTCCACAGGGACACTATGATGTCCATGTATGGATTGCAACCCTGTAGTGAGTGAGAGTGTGTATTGTTGGTAAGTACACCATTGCCTGGCATGTTGCCAACATTATCTCAGTCTGCAATGCCTGGGTGACTGTTGTACTTGACATCGAATGTGGATGTAGCCAAACAACACAGACATACCACCACACTGCCTGAGGACCCACACTGCAATGTGCGGCAGTCATGTGTAGGTAGCTAGCCTTGGAGCATGTGATGGACCACGAGGACCCACCATGGCTGTCAAGTGATGCACCCCACACATGTGAATATACACCACCGTGCAACAGCCTGCACATGTGCCCATACAGCAGATGTGCATGGAACATGACCACCACCGTGGCGTCTGTGAAAAGGCCAGTACCGCCATGTCTCTGTGTGGAATAGCATGGTCCCTACCATTGCGTACATGCTACGGAAGTGCACTGTGGTATGTGTCAGCATAGTTATGTACACTGTCCATCTGCCGGGTGCCATGCCATTAACAACCCCTGTCAGCAGACGTCAGTAGTACTGGCTGTAGAACACATGTTCCATGTATGCTGCGATGGGTGTGTTTCCAGGGTGTGGCTAGCAGGGCCGTGAAGCATATATGTTCATCTACCAAAGGGGGGATAACCCCAGGTTTAACACACCAGACACATGGAGGTATCGTGCATGCTGAGGGTAGTGTAGGTATGGTATGTGTTGTGTAATGTGTCACCCAGCTAGGTGGAGTGCATGCCTCAAGCATGTGTGGGTACATGGGTGTCCATTCTAGGGAAGTGTGGGTTGCTGTCAGCACATGGCAGTATCAGCTGTCTGAAGCCCAATGTACAGTATGACAACGCAGACAGCATGTAACCTGTGGTGTACAATGTAAGCTCTGTTGCATGTTACAATGTGTCTAGCGGTCACAAACATGGGTATCTGAATATGGAGCACCTATGATGCATTGTGTTTGGCAAATATCCAGTATGTGTGCAAAACACTGTGTGATGTGGGATCCCCTCACCTGTGTGTGTTGCAGTCCAGGTATGTGCCTGGGAGGTATGATCTGTGTACAATCTGTACTTGCAGGTGTGCTGTGCAGAGCATGGAGGCAGGTCCCAGGCACTGCAGATAAATGTGAGTGGTGCACTAGTGTGTGTGCATTTCCTTGTGTGCAGCACAGTGGAAGGTGCAAGCATTGTCCCACATGACCCCATGCCGTGCCTGCCTGTTACAGCCCTGCTGGAGACAGTCATGTGACACCGCCACAGAGGCAGTATAGCATGTGAAGATGTACATGTGTGCTCCACATCCCAGGCAGATGTCCGCAGGTCATGTGTGCCACAGCAGTGTGGTCGACCAGGACTGTCATAGTGGTCAGATACCACATGCCTGTATAAGTACAGTATGAGCATAGTCAACAGTTGCAGTGACAGAGTAGGTCAATGTACAGTGTCCCTGTGTTCAGACCACTGCCTACTGTACACTTGGCTAGACACACACCCAGAGGGTGAATATACCGTGAGCCATCACATGTCCCAGTACACGAAATTGTGTAATGCCATCACCGGGCGGTCAATATAACATGTTGTATGACAGATATGTTGTACCAGGTGATGTGTCATGTGTGCATATGTTGAGTTGCACAGCCGTTCACACGTCCACAACATATCAGTGCATGATGCCTAGTGTAACATGATGTGTGGAACTGCACTGTGATCCACAACAGGGTCATCTGAGACAGGTGTGTTGTGAATGGTGTAACCCATGATTCCACGGGATATACACTGGTGCTGTTGGCTGCCATGCTGGGGGCCACCAGTGGTGCCTGCAGTGGTCATACAGACATACTGCACACATTGTTCTGGCAGGAATGTCCATTGTTGTAGATGATGTGTTACTACGTGAAGGTAGGTGTGTGTTGTGAATGTTACCCATCCAGATGTGACCATCAGGCGCAGTCATGGTTGTCGACAGCATCACACCCATCCACAGCTGTCAGAACCCTGTCCCCAGAATGGGTGTCTGCCGCCCTCGTACTGTGTGACCTATGTGCAGATGGCGGAACACCTCCTACTGGCTGGCTAACAGTGTCATCTAGGAAGGCTATGTGATGGCTGGAATACGCTGTTATAATGTATAATGCTGGTATCCCAATGAAGTACATGGAATCACACACAGTAAGCCATGGCTGGCATGTAAACTATGTACAACAATGACTGTGTGACAGACACAAACAATGCAGAGCCATGTTGAACATGCACCCATGAGAACACCAAATGAGGTATGTTGCACATATAGATGTACAACTGTCAGCTATGGGCACAGCATGGATGCAGATGCATATCCCCCACAGGCAGTACCACGCCATGTAGGTAGGGGGGCATTGCACGACTACATGTGACAGTTGCTGTACCGCCACATGTACTGCATATCCGTCATGTAGGGGTAGCAGTGGTATGTGACTGTTGGACATGCCTGTACATATGACCATGTCCCACAGGATATGTGTTATGTGTGTACAACACGTGTTGTACCATCATCAAGCTGTGAAGTGTATGGCTGCCAGTGTACCTGTGTGACATGTTCTGCAATGGGTGAAAAGGTATGCAGTAGTGCATTGCATGCCCACATGCCCCACACAGGTGCATAGCCTGAACATACAATACAAGGAGGGTGTTGGATCATAGCAACCCACAAGAGGAGATGGGTACGGGTGGCAACCCACTACTACCTGTCCGGGTAAGGTGTGAATGTCCATGACACATTAGCACCCGAGAAGCTAGCAGTACATCAGTACAGGGTGGCATGCATATATGTTCACTAATACCCCTGTGTGACACACCACTGGCCTGTGGACAGACAGACACCAACACAATGTGCAGCATTGACATGTGCACAGCACATCACCGCTGGCTACTGTAGAACAGGCTTACTGTGTAGACATGTGCACAGAACGTCTGCGCCAGCCACACTCAAACATGTTATGTGTTGAACCCCACCATTATTGTAGCCCATGCCACAGACAGATGTTCACGCATCTGTGTATGTACGTCTGGGAATGTCCCTGGCCTAGCAGTATAGCTGTGTCAGTGTTGCGAACAACATACTGAATGGGCTGTGTGTGTGAGGTGTGCGTCATACGTGTGAGGTCCGATGGATGATACCATCAGTGCCCCTGCTATGTGAACATCCCTGTCCCCATACATGGATACCTATGCTGTGCCCAACACCACGGTCCCTGTGGGAGGGATGGCGCTGTGTGGTGCACCAGCTGACATGGGGGTGGCAGCAGGCACTGGATGTAGACATATGTGGTACCCATGTCAGGCCAGGCAACCATCCATGTGCACGGGATAGCAGTGTGTGGGCACATACAGCACTGTGTTGAACAATATCGCAGCATATAGCACCTGTCAGGGGTAATGTGTATGCATGGATGTGCGATACCAGCATGCACCATACACACCCGCACCAAGCAGCATGCTGCCTACCTTGCAGAAGGCCATTGTCCACACCATGATGATAGACATGTGTAATGTCCATATACACATAGCAATGACATATGGAATGGACAGCCACCCTGCCAATATCAGTACCCCCCAGGTGGGACACATCCCTGTGCCATGTATGTGACATACCCTGCCATACCATGCAGCCCTGCCCAGCAAGGCTGCACGTGCTATCACAGTCATACATGGTGCGATGGACAAATGGCACTTGCACTATCAACCGTCCAGAGCAGTAATGTGGCACTGATGCACCCTGTGGTGTCACAGGTGCTGTGTGTTGGTGTGTACAACGTGCATGCTCACATGCTATGCATGACCTTCCCTGCTAATGTCATATGGTTACACAATGTCCCATGTGTATCACATGTGCAATACAGGTGAGCCGTGGCAGGTTGTCCAACACCCGTACAGTGCTGTGTAGATGTACATGGCACAATACATGCACATACAGGTGTCCATGTGTATGTGAGCAGTGCCACCGCTGACGTTCATAATGGCTGCGTACATGATGCCTAGTGACATATACACAGCATCCAGGTGAACAGTAGAACTGTGTGCACATTGGGACACGTGCCAACTGGTATGAACACAGGTGCAGGCAGGTACACATGTACACAGCAGGTTACCATCAACATGGTGTGTGTGCAGTGTGATGAGTTGACACACAGATATGATATGATACCCACTGCTTAATGGTGTGACGGCAACACGTCAGCTGTGTCAGTGCCATGATGCATCGCAGAGATTACTGTGCAGATGTCGTACATGTCGTAGCAATGTATGTCCAGCGGTATGCCAGTACATCAGTGTAAATGTAACCTGTCACCATCATTATGTCTTACAGATAATGCCACGTTCACGGCTGCCAGCCTTCAGCCGCCAGGAGGATGACATAATCATACCGTTGCTCCATGACAACTATGACCTGCTATTCAGCCATGTTCCACAGCAAGCACAGCAGCGGGATGACCTGTGGCAGGATATGCGCAGGAGGGTGAACAACATGGGTGGCAACAACCGCACCTACCAGCAGATACGCCGACACTGCACAGACCTAATACGGCATGCGAAACAGCGTGCTGCCGCAATCACCAGAGAACAAGGTGGTACAGGTGGTGGGCCACCAACCCAGCACCCACTCACACACACGGAGGAGCTCCTGGCCAGTCTGGGGACACCCAGGGAACATCATGCAGAAACACTCGCTGCCATCGTGGAGGTGGGTGTCTCCCAACCAACGAGCCTGGAGCTGCCTGGTAAGTCAGTCTTGCATGTGTGTATGATAACTGACGTAGGTGTGGGTGTCACAGTACACCACATAATGTACCAACACATACCAGGTATATGGCCACACAAGCTGCATACTACAGTATGCTACGTTGTGTTTGCAGACATGTGCATAACACATGCTACCACACAGGTACATGATGTGACATGCACAGTGCTTACTGTGGCTACAGTAATGGATAATGTGTATACTGTTGTGTTGCCCCTATACAGGTACCTCTGGCGTGTCGCACAGACATGGGTCCGTCGCAGGTGAGACTGTTGCTAGTAACAGGCATGTTACAGTGTATAGATATTCGCCATGTGGCCAGGTATGACATGCACACCTGGGTCTGCTCCAGTCACGGTATACAGGTTGCACCACCTGACACACACGCCACCCATGTACAGTAGATACAACCATTAGTATACACCGGCATGACACCACATAACCCATCGGTGTGATATGTGCAGTCAGCTATGCATACAATGGTGGAGGTGTTCTACAATGGCTGCATATGTAGTATGCATCGGAATGCCATTAGTGAGCTGTGATCTGGCCAGCACACAGGTGTTACCAATGTGACCTATGCCCCTGCATTGTGTGCACACGTTGTGACATGGCACATGACATGTCCCATGCACGTGGTGTTCTGTCTGCAACATTGTCACACCATGACATGACCTACGCCCGACATAGCAGACATCCACACTGTCTGCATAGCCCTCGGGATTGTGACACCTCAGACTAGTATGGGTGTATGTCACATGGGCCACCACAGGGATGTGTACACGATGCCCATCACACACAATTGTCCATGACCCAGTCAAACATGGCCATGGGTGATACCCACAGGCATGTTGCCACACAGTACATCTGGAGTGGGTAGTCACCGTTGCACTTTGTCCACACATAGTGCGATCATAGCTGTAGTGGACCACCTGTACATCTGATGTGGTACACCAGACAACCGCAATGCCTGTCTGCAGCCACTGGAGGTGCGACCAATGTCTACCATATACGTGCTGTGGAACAGCATGACTGAGTTGCAGACATGGCAATGCAATGCGACCATGTTACGCATCGCACAGAAACATACCTGTGTCTTGCTGCCATGCAGTGGCACAGTGCATGTACTCCACACTGTATAGCTATGTACACAGCTCACACCAACCACACCTGCACAGACATCTTTGTTACACATGCATTCTATCTGTAGCCTGTACACATAACACTGCACTGTGACGTCCAGTTTGATGTGGTGCATGTGGTGGGACACCATTGTCACATGTCCACATGTTATCGCACATGTTGGCGGAGTACATGACAAAGTGACGGCAGCCATGTGTACTGTTAACCTGCCTGTGGCCACACGGTGTATCACGGTGATGCATGCAAACTACCATGAATGTGTGTACTGCATGCCTACTGAAATGACACCTGCTTGATGTAGTGTGCACCCCAGGGCAGTATGCATACTACCACTATTAATGTCTGGCCTGCATTCACTGAGCTGTGGTGTGGGAATGCTGCATGCCATCTGCAATATCACATGCATGATGTGTCTGCATGTGTGTGTGTCTGCGTGTGTGTGTGTCAGCGTGTGTGTGTCTCTGCATGTGTGTGTCTGCGTGCGTGTGTGTGTGTGTGTGTGTGTGTCTGCGTGTGTGTCTGCATGTGTGTAATGTATCTTACAGTATGTCTTTGTATTCACAGGTGGTGTAGGTGCATTCCCCTCCTGTGGTCCATCTGATGCTAGTGTCCCCACAGATACTAGTGGTGATGACCATATGCATGAGGCAGAGGCAGGGTTGTCATGGGCAGAAGCTGTGCCATTGGTTAACATCCCACCTATGTCCCCTTCATCTCCGCACACGGTTCTGATGCCAACACATACCACATCACCGTTGCCCATAGAGGAAGGACAGTCAGCGTCTGTTGGCATTGAGCAGGAATGTGTGGTGGCTACAGAAGGTGCGGGTACACACCATGTTGCCAGTGTAATGACTGGTGATGTGCCACACAGGCATGTGGCTGGTGCTGCTCGTAGGAGGAGCTCTGGTAGACATGCACTTGCTGTACAGGGTGCAGCAGCTGGTATCACCAGACGCATGTTCCAGACTGTAATGGCGGCACAGGCACGTGCTGAACGACAGAGCCAACAAGGGCAGAGGCTGCAGAGGGCCGCAATCCGTTCCCTAAATGAGAACATCCAGTCATTGGCGAATGCTCAACAGCAGCTTGCTGATGTTCTGGATAGGCGATTAGGTGAGATGGTTGGAATCCTCGACCGAGGCATGTCAATCCGCGAGAGTGAGCTGTCTGTGCTGGAACACCTGGTAGGGGTGAGGCGTAGGACACATGGCCGTAGGCCAGCAACACCACCTAGTGTAGGTCGACGCGGTGCGCCACCTCTCATGCCCACTCACACAGTGCCGGTAGCAGCAGCAGTGCAGCTGGTGCTACACCAACCACACCAGGACACAGCAGGCCACGTGGACGTGGCCCTGGCCAGTCCCAGCATGGACACGGTTCCAGCGGACATGTGTCATCGGAGAGTGGCCACTCCATACCTCCACCCGGTAGTGCCCGTGCGACCCCAGGCAGGCACGGGTCACGTGGCCGCAGACGGACACAGTGAGCCGTACAACCTGCACTGTACAGTCTGGGGCTGCCAAGTATACCCCGTAAGCATCACAGATGGCTGAACTGTGTACACACATACCCACACACAGCAGACACAACTGTAGGGCTCCACCACATCCACATGCATTCTGCACAGTCATGCCCAGTAAATGCACCAGCCCTTACACACACACATGATGTCATCCATTGGTACAGCCTATGCCCCTGGCACACATATCACCCTGTGCATATGATGAAGCCTCTGCCGCAGCACTGTCATCCACACCATCGGTGCACAGTTATGCAAATATATTCTGATGCACAGGGTGGACAAGTTAGTGAGAGGTGTATGTGATACCTGTGTCCGCATAGTGCGTGATGTGTATGTTGCAGTGGTTGTGTATGACAGGTGACAGGTGCGTATGTGACGTGGGTTGTGTACTGACATCATGCAGCAGAAATACCATGTAGTGCAGGTGCAGCATACATTGAGCTGTGTACACAGTATGCGTGACGGTTACATGTGTAGCACCATGTTGGTTCTGTTAACCTGTATGCCTCATATGGTGTACTTGCATGTGCCTACTGGGAGCACTGTTATCAGTCCCCCACGTGTAGCTGTGGGTTACCCACAGGCACATCTGGCAATATCAGCATACCACAGGTACCCGCAACCTGCATGGACTCCTATATAGGTACATAGGTGCATAGGTACATACCAGGCTATGTGCCCTACGGCATGTGTAAGCCTAGCCAGAGTGTGTGTGGCTTTCACCACCCCTTAGGATGAGGATACTATATCCATTGGTCCTCTGGCCCTCTGTCCAGCAGTGACACAGAGATGATGCCTGGCGCATACCTACGATCACCCATACACACATCAGGATTACTCTTGGACAGAGTCAGTGAGGGGTTCTGCTTCACATGGGCTGGGAATCTTTTCCATGTTGTAGGGGGTCTCTGGGCGATGACCCTGTCCCTCCAGCACGTCCTATTTATGTCCGTGTTGAGGTTTCTGTCAGTTGCTTCTGTGCCCGTGGTTGTTTGGAGCCTAGGAGGTGGAACATGTCCATGTCACCCAGGTCAGACATGGCCGTGTATGTCAGGCACAGATCACCTCAGAGCAGACGGTATGAGAAGGTATACAGCCGGAGTCCCCTCAGTCGGGCAGCGTGTGACATATGTTTCAGCACCTTTATCCCTGTGTTGTGAAACATTTGAGGTCCTTCCGAGTGCTGCAGGTGTCAGGTTAGGTACATTCCAAATGTGGTGTTGTACCCAATCAGTGGTCTGATGTGTGAAGAGTACAAGGGTACAATGACATCCCCTGATGTGAATGTGAATCCCTTCATGACCAGGTGGGCACAGTGGAATGTCTTCCCAACCACATTGGCAATGTGAGTGTCGAGAGAGGTTACTGACAGGTTTGGTACCCATGTCCCTGATCACGTCCACCATGTTTAATGGATTACCACCTATATGGTAATTCGGGGTGAACATGTCTTTCCCAAAGGGTAGGTCTATACCTTCCCTGGCATGTAGCATCAGGCCATGGCTCTAGCACCAGTTATCCATTTCTATGAGACCCCAGGTGGATGTCCGTGTCTGATGGGGTGTTGAGTATGGTGGCCGGTGTGCAGTCATCTGCATACCTTGTCTGCCACAATTCCCCTATGTTTGCATGCACATTGGAAAGTTGAATGCTGAACAGGAGGGGGGCCAGGACTGAGCCCTGTGGGTCACCACTCTGGACCAGCTTGGAGTCTGACATGGCACCAGGAACACAAACCCTGTGGGGTTTGACCTCCATCCAGTTGGCAAACCATCATGTGACATATGTCTCTACATCTACGCTGGTGAGCCTTTCTATGATGCCCACATGGAGTGTGGTTTGAATGCTCCCGCCAGGTCATGGTAGTCTGTGCAAACCGACGTACCCCCATCAATGGCCTTAGTGACTCCTCCAAACAGGTCGACCAGGTTTGGGAGGCAGGATCTGCTCTTGACTAAGCCAATGTGGGTATGTTCCGATATTTGCCGTACACCAATGTCTTTATTTATGGGCTCCAGTATGGATCTCCCCACAGCTTTGCAGACAAGGCTTGTCAAGCTGATAGGGCAGGGATGTATAGAGTCCATAAGAGCACTACCCTGGTGTAGTGGGACCACAGTTGCCGTATGCCATCCATCGGGGACGTAGCCCATAGTAAGGCTAAGATGAAACAGCAGCCTTATGTGCGGGGTGAGGGCCTCAATGAGGTTGTGTAGCACACAGCCGGGAACACCATCTGGTCCCATTGATGCTGTGTTCACTGCTTAACAGATATCAGCTCTCTCCTGGGCATACGGGATGTTTGGGAGGCTAGACTCTGGTGGGATGGATACGCCCCTCTTGGGGGTAGATGTATGCACGGAACCTGTCCGCTGGTTTGTTGGCAATGTCTGTGGGTTCAGTGATCATTGTACCATTCTGAAGTAATTCCGAGCATAACTGTGTGCTTCCACCCATGTTCCCACCATAGCTAAGGAAGGCCTTATGGTTGTCTTATGTGTCCTTTGCAGTACCAGTCCCACAGGCGGCCTTGGATGATTGTATGAGTGATCGTATGTTAACGCCGGTATTAATCAGTGATGCCTTCCCTGGTACTGATATTGCTCTGTCATGTATTAGCTTTCAGCTCTTGTTGTACGGTTTGTCAATGGCTGGGGTCCACCAGACCATGTGCCTGCCTTTGATGGACAAGGTCCTGATGTTATCAGGATCGCTTGGTGCAGACATTCCTGGGGGTGCTCATAGAAGGCATTTGTAAGGGTTTCATCAGTGTGGCCTGTTTTTACCACTGGCATGGAGGCCTTGTAGGGTACCACACCAGTCGTATGACGTGTGTGGTTCGCTGTGAAGAGGTCGTCACTGTGGTCTCCCATGCCGTGTTGGGTGCAGGATGCGGATCTCCAGTGAGTTCACTATATGGTCTGACCTCACCATTGAGGGATGTACATCCTGTGTGGAGCATGTCGTCCCCATGTGTGATGATCAGAACTAGTATAGTTCCCCCCCTTGTGGGTATGGTGCATGGTTGTTCCACAGCATTCAGGTGTATGAACACCTGGAACCTTTGGTGTAGGGTGTTGTGTCCTGGGTAATGTTCCCGGTCTATGTATGGGTGGTTGATGTCACCCAATATGACGGTGTTGTGAGAGCATTCATACTCACCAGTGTCTTCAGGAAGGCTGTGCAGGTATCCTGGGTTTGGGAGTGTAGTCTGTAGCATGCAACAAACTGTAGGGCAGTCCTACCCATGGTAAATTGCACCTGGATATTCCCCGCTGCTACGTGCATTTCTGCCAACCTGGAGGTGTGTGTATCCTTCATGGAAATGGAGACTCCCCCTCCTTCTGTGTTAGGTCCGGGTTATGGTCCTGAACGTGTGATATGGGGTATGACCTGATAGTGCTGGGGTGCTCTCAGCAGCCCTGAACAATGTTTCAGTCACAGTACTGACATCGATGTCCTCCATACTGAGGAGGGCATTTGAGGGTGTGCAGCTTGGGCGTAGACCACTGGCACTGAGCAGTATTACCCTGTCTGTTCTCCAGGTTTGTAGTGTAGGGTGGTAGGTTTATCATTCCAGCCTTGCCTGCAGTGGGCACTGTGGGGGTGGCAGGTGCCTTAGCCAAACCCTTGAAGACCAGGGGCGACAGGTGTGAGCCATCCTCATGGCGGGCGGCGTGCCAAGCATGTCATCCCAGGTATGAGGAATCTGGATCTCCTCAGACTGACACCGGTAACCAGGCACATTATCAAGGGTGACCACTTGGAGCCAGTATAGTGGCATCATACTTGATGAGGGTGGGATACTGCCCAGGGTCAGGGACATGCTGGCCTGGGCTACACAATCTGAGTGGCCCTCTATGTCTCCTTTAACTCATTACATCCTTGTGATGTCTCCAGGCATTTCTGCAGTTACCTCCTACTGCTCCTCTAGGCGTCAAATATTACCTGTTCATACTTGCATTACTAATTTCAAACCATGCCACATATAAGGTATCAGGATATTTTATCTTGAAGCATACATGATGGCAAACACAATTGTACTGATATTTGATCTCTGTCAATGAGTATCTATTAGAATTGCAAGGTGAGGACTTAATTTTTAAAAGCTCAGGGAACACCTACTAGGAGTTAAAGGTACACACTCAAAAGACTTGTATTGGAGGGAATGAGTTAATGTATCCCAGGGTGGTATGTCTCCAGTCGTTGACACCAGCATGGGCAATGACCGCGTCATACCTGTACATGCTGTGGAGTGACCTGAGTGCGTGTGTTATGTGGCAGATTCCAGCGCCCGACAGGCAGCCTACTGTGATCATTCCCTTGTTCAGTCTGGTGGGTGGGACGTCGGTGTGTCTGACAGTGGTGTCACCCATTACAAGTGTGTCTGGCATTGTGTGTGTTGCCTTTGGGGCTCTGACTGTTTAGCACACTGACGTTGAGAACTATGTGTTGCATGTCCTATGTCTTGTGGAGGCAGTTGCTTGGGTGTCTGCTTCAGAGGGCTCAAGTAGGTTCGTGACATGTTTTAACAGTGCCTCCAGGTATGTCTTAGTGTGTTCATGTGTTTGATTATCATTTGCCATAGTCACATGTGACACTGGGTTTGTGGTGTGCATGGTGTCCTTCCTCCCTTGGTCTTGCCGGTCATGGTTTGAGAGAGCACAGCCCCCTGTCTGGCTATATAGTTGCATCTGTCACATATATTATGTTCAGTGGGGGAGGTGCGGCTTGTCCGTGTCCATGAGGCACCTGTAACAGTGCCCAGGATGCCCAGATTCACCATCTGAACAGGAGAGGTCGCTAGCAATTGACCCTTCGACATGCCAGAGAACGCAAATGCATTTGCTGTGTAACTGGGTCAGAAGGCACCTATAGGGAAGTGGGTACACAAGGGGATTCTAGGCCAGTGTAGTACTCCATTTAGTATACATGTACTTTACCTATGTAGGAATACTATGGGAGCAGGTGCAGAGCTTTTGTGATATAGAGAACAGACAGTCGGGATTGCAAGAAGAGAGGTTATACACATAAACCTGAGGAGCACGGAGCCAGATACAGTCTAACGTTGCTTACACGGTACATGACGCACATGTCCACACATATACTGCACCTGACGCCTGTGGTCGGTGCCACAGGCTACGGTGGACAGAGACATCACATACATGGCATGACACAGTACAGGTATGGTGATATTCTGCAGGTGTCGTACGCAGTGTGCTGGCTACTGACCGCAGGTGTCACCTGTCAGCTGTGGTGCACGGTGTGCAGCAGTCGGATGCTGTACTGGTACAGGAATATGTCCGCAATTGCGGTGCATACACCTCTATGGCACACATCCCATTGTGTGCAGATGGGGACACCTGTCTGTGTGGTCAGCACCCTCACAAGACAATGCACCCACGCGCCATGTCACAGGGGATGGTCTTGCACAGGTGGCCAGTAAGGCTCACAGGTATGGCATTGACAGGGCTGTACAATGCAGCACCAGTACGGGATGGTCACCCTGTGTGGTCAGTGTCCAGTCACAACACTATATCTGCATACACCCTCACAGCAGGCAGCAGACATACACACATGTTGACACACTGACATGGTGGTGACCACACATGTCTACATGGAGGGATGACGTGTTGCATGTACTGCACCATCCACATCCATGCACCCCACACTGAGGTAGGTACAGATCTCTACCATGGTGTACAGTGATGTGTGGCACATGGCACATAGTTCCCCTGATCTGTGGTATACATGGGCACACATTCCTGCACACATGTTGGTGCTAGGAATACCACACCCGCTATATGGGATATGTGCAGGCGTGCAGCGGTATGTAGTGCATCCTGCGTACTACCACTGTATCTGGCAGCTGTGCCAATATTTGCACTTGGGAGGTGATAGGGGTTACAGTGGCCATGTGACATATGGTCGATGACGCATGGCCGATGGGTATGCATTATGGCAGCGCTGTCATGTAAAGGTGAATAAGCAGACTGTATGCACATGGCAGGGTAGGATGGTGTGTGACACACATGTGACCAGCACCTGCACACATGCATGTGGACAGGTGTTTAAACACATGGTGTACATACAGACTGCCATGCGTGCTGTTACTATGCCACCATATGACGGCCCCCATGATGGGTATGCATGTGGTATGGGGTTGCAACTGTGTTATGGACACCGCTCATGTATGGCTGCACCGTGCACAGTACACGTGTCACATGTATCCCCTGTTGCCATGTGTGTATGCATTGCTACGTTGTGATATGTGTGTCGACATACATGGAACATGGACTGTGGTATGGTATCACAGCTGTCACAGGCAAAATGTACAAGGGTATGTGTCCCAGTGAACACCGCTACACCCTGTAGGGGGTGCATACCACAGACATGTGTCCGCCTTCCCTTCGTGTGTATTATCACTGTATGCCTGTGTTATGCATGTGGTACATCACAGGCTTCGTATGTGTCCTGCGTGCAGTCCATGCACACAGCCAGGAAATCACATATGTGACATATCCGGACATTGTTTCACTGTGGTACAGCTGCAGTCATGTTTCATATCTGTGTCAGGCCCGTGGTATGTGTGGAGCACGCCTGTCCATGTATACCGGTATGGGTGGACTACATCACACCTGTGGGATCATTGATAGTACATGTGTACTCTGCACGATGGACGTACACCGCCACATAGTCTTGTGGACATATGTCACATGCTGTTGCTGGACCGTGAGGCATACTGCTGCACCGATGACATGGTGCTGGCATGGCAGCTACAGTGCTCACTGCAGTGTGTACATGTTCGGCCTGCACCCGTGACGCCTGTGCTGTCATCTGTGTGTGTACGTGTAACTGCATGTGTGTCCACCCTGTGCGTGTGTATGGGTTTACCTGGCTGTGACTTGCGGTGTGTGCACTCCGTCTGCATGCCGGACGGTGCGTAGCACATACTACGTGTGTGAGCATGGCCGGGTTGCTGTTGTATGGGTGGACACACACGACGGTCCACATTCTGCCTCCCATGATTTCTCCCCATGTGTATGCATGTCTGCACTGTGCAGATTCTAAGTGTCTGAGTATGCCCAGTAAGCAGCTGTGTAGATGGACACACAGTACAGTGCACACCGCGCCCATCTGCGTTGATACCCCGTGTGCATGCCTGTTTCCCCTTCGCAACCGCCACATCTGTGGCATGGCCGGGTTGCTGTTGTGTGGGTGGACACACACGACGGTCCACATTCTGCCTCCCATGATTTCGCCCCATGTGTATGCATGTCTGCACTGTGCAGATTCTAAGTGTCTGAGCATGCCCAGTAAGCAGCTGTGTAGATGGAAACACAGTACAGTGCACACCGCGCCTGTCTGCGTTGATATCCCGTGTGCATGCCTGTTTCCCCTTCGCAACCACCACGTCTGTGGCATGGCCGGGTTGCAGTTGTGTGGGTGGACACACACGATGGTCCACATTCTGCCTCCCATGATTTCACCCCATGTGTATGCATGTCTGCACTGTGCAGATTCTAAGTGTCTGAGCATGCCCAGTAAGCAGCTGTGTAGATGGACACACAGTACAGTGCACACCGCGCCCGTCTGCCTTGATACCCCGTGAGCATGTCTGTCTCCCCTTCGCAACCGCTAGGTGTGAGGGCATGGCCAGTACACCATTCGGGGGTACACACTACAGTCGGCACCGATGTCTGCTACTAGGCGTGTAGCCATGGCCAATGACATCCTGCATAGCCATGGTGACCATCCAGGTGAGTCATATGTGGTTGTTATGCCACAATGGCTGCCTACATCATGCACACCGGATGCCCTCTCATAGGGTATACTGTATGTGGTGCATCCCGTATCCATGTCGTGATGTACTGCTCCGTAGTTAGTTGGTATTCCCGACTGCAGCACTACCGTGTTACTGTACGCCCACCTTGGGATGGTAACATGCTGTGTGACTGCGCACTCTGTCTGCATTCCCTATCAGCTGCCTTGCCTCTGCAGATGATATCACCCACCTAGGGGTATGCCTCCTGACAGTGTTGTGCTCAGTAATCTCAGTAGCACGTTCTGTAAATGCATCATGCTGTAGTGTGTTCATGTAGGTAGGCGTAGGTTCGACTCACGGCCCTTCCCTGTGTGTGTGTGTGTGTGTGTGTGTGTGTGTGTGTGTGTGTGTGTGTGTTTCCAGCTGCCTCTGCAGATGAACATGCTTTTAGACGCTTCGCAACACATACCTTGGCTATTGTCAGCTATTCCCTTACGGATGATGTCACCCGCCTAGAAGTATGTCTCTGACAGCGCTGTGCTCAGTAATCTCGGTAGTGCGTTCTGTAAATGCATCATGCTGTAGTGAGTTCATGTAGGTAGGCGTAGGTTCGACTTCTGGCCCTTCCCCGTGTGTGTGTGTGTGTGTGTGTGTGTGTGTGTGTGTGTGTGTGTGTGTGTGTGTGTATGTTTCCAGCTGCCTCTGCAGATGAACATGCTTTTAGATGCTTCGCAACACATACCTTGGCTATTGTCAGCTATTCCCTTACGGATGATGTCACCCTCCTAGAAGTATGCCTCTGACAGCGCTGTGCTCAGTAATCTCGGTAGCGCGTTCTGTAAATGCATCATGCTGTAGTGAGTACATGTAGGTAGGCGTAGGTTCGACTCCCGGCCCTTCCCCGTGTGTGTGTGTGTGTGTGTGTGTGTGTGTTTCCAGCTGCCTCTGCAGATAAACATGCTTTTAGACGCTTTGCAACACATACCTTGGCTATTGTCAGCTATTCCCTTACGGATGATGTCACCCGCCTAGAAGTATGCCTCTGTCAGCACTGTGCTCAGTAATCTCGGTAGTGCGTTCTGTAAGTTCATCATGCTGTAGTGTGTTCATGTAGGTAGGCGTAGGTTCGACTCCCGGCCCTTCCCCGTGTGTGTGTGAGGTGTGTGTGTGTGTGTGTGTGTGTGTGTGTGTGTGTGTGTGTGTGTGTGTGTGTTTCCAGCTGCCTCTGCGGATGGACATGCTTTTAGACGCTTCGCAACACATACCTTGGCTATTGCCAGCTATTCCCTTACGGATGATGTCACCCGCCTAGAAGTATGCCTCTGACAGCACTGTGCTCAGTAATCTCAGTAGCGCGTTCTGTAAATGCATCATGCTGTAGTGAGTTCATGTAGGTAGGCATAGGTTCGACTCCCAGCCCTTCCCTGTGTGTGTGTGTGTGTGTGAGGTGTGTGTGTGTGTGTGTGTGTGTGTGTGTGTTTCCAGCTGCCTCTGCAGATGAACATGCTTTTAGACGCTTCGCAACACATACCTTGG
Organism: Protopterus annectens; assembly: GCF_019279795.1. Lineage (NCBI taxonomy): Eukaryota > Metazoa > Chordata > Ceratodontiformes > Protopteridae > Protopterus > Protopterus annectens. The sequence goes on along the minus strand of NC_056737.1, from coordinate 1,787,709,128 downwards.
CTATTGTCAGCTATTCCCTTACGGATGATGTCAACCGCCTAGAAGTATGCCTCTGACAGCGCTGTGCTCAGTAATCTCGGTAGCGCGTTCTGTAAGTTCATCATGCTGTAGTGTGTTCATGTAGGTAGGCGTAGGTTCGACTCCCGGCCCTTCCCCGTGTGTGTGTGTGTGTGTTTCCAGCTGCCGCTGCGGATGGACATGCTTTTAGACGCTTCGCAACACATACCTTGGCTATTGCCAGCTATTCCCTTATGGATGATGTCACCCGCCTAGAAGTATGCCTCTGACAGCGCTGTGCTCAGTAATCTCGGTAGCGCGTTCTGTAAATGCATCATGCTGTAGTGAGTTCATGTAGGTAGGCGTAGGTTTGACTCCCGTCCTTCCCGTGTGTGTGGGGTGTGTGTTCACAGCTGCCCTAGTAGAGTGTAGTTATTTTAGATGCTTGGCAACACATACCTTGGCTATCGGCGGCTATTCCTTTACGGATGTTGTCACCCACCTGGACGTGTGCCTCTGACGGTGCTGTGTTCAGTGGTCCACGTAGCGCGTTCCATACCTGTGTCATACTGTTGTGCGGTTGGTTATGTGGGGGTTTGGTCAATCACCATGCCTGCCAGATGTGTGTGTGTGTCTATGCTCCCAGCTGCATGGGTTCATAGGGTATGGCTTTAGTGTTTCCGCAGAACACTTATATCCTGCCACCATCCATGGGTTTGTGGATGGTGAGACGCAGCTCGTGGACTGCCTGTGTGCCTGCTGTGGTTGGCACCGTAGCGTGTTCTCCACGCACCCTGCTGTGGTGTGGTGGGGTGGTGCTGTGTACGTTACACTCACGGCCTTGCCACATGTGTCCGTCTGTATCTCTCTCATTGTATATATACATACCTATGTTGTGCCCATAGCGCTGCTCTTGCATGGACAGCTGTCTGTCCCATGTATCGCATATTTGCACGGCTGACACATAGAGCTGTGGTACGATGCATATCCACTCATTGTCCATGCAACGTCCGTATTCCAGAACGCCCTAGAGACATCTGCTGGATATCATGGCAGACAGCTATCCTTGCTGTACTGACACTGTACCCGTACACGCCATAAACCTTGTGTATAATTGCCTGTTTATGGTGTGTGTATGTCTATCTTTGCTGTATGCATGGTCGTGTGTGTGTCCCTCTATAGCCGTCTGTGCAGGTGTCGCCACTATGGGTAATCCTTGTAGACCGCTGTTTCATGTGCACTTCAGCACATACCTGCAGACCGTACTACCCCTCTTACGGCAGCGGCCTTAGATCGACCGCTGCCCTAGGCTATAGGGCTCCATGGTGCCCACCACCACAGCACATGGTGCCCCCATCCTGGTGTACCTTCATGACATACCTACTAGACAGGTGGCCCTACTAGTGCGGCACCCTAGGCAGCCGCAGGATTGGCGTATGCCTACGGCCGGCTATGAGCACATCACAAGGCATACGTTTACATTCAGTGTTTTACAAAGGCTAGGTTATAATACCAGAGGGGGGACCTCATCAACTATGCTTTAGAATGCGGATTGAGATGGATTATTAGGTGGAGAGTTGACCACACACCAGGGCTGACTGATGAAACACTGTTTAAGCCTCTTTTGAGAAGCAGGTGGCTTAAACCCAAGTAACAGGAATGTAGTTTAGGTACAGATATACAGTTAACACACATTAGTCCACTCTTTCAGTTGTTTACCATTGTATTACATTGATATGATATACATATCTTCTATATATATTGTTAGATCTTTGATTGATGAGTATTAGGCATAGTACAATATCATATAATCCATGTTTTAATAGGATGTTTTTGGAGATGTTAATATATGTGTGTGTAGTTAACATTGCATCTGTGCTTTATATGCTGTGGTTAATTGTTCATTGTTTGCTGAGAAATTGACCAATGAAAGTGTAAGGAGGGATATTTAAAGCCTGGATGCTTTTATGTTATGTGTAAGTCTGACGGAGCCTACGGGTGAAAGCGCTTACTTGTCTATGAAGGAACCTTTGTATACCATTTGGGCACTGTCCTGGACAATTTCTACGTTGACTGTTTCATCTACCTATGTGTGTTTTGGATTGTGTGCCATAAGGTGCCAGCGGTTCTTTGATGTTGATTAGGTGTATTCCATGGTCAATTGACATTAATCCTATTAATTCACTGAAGGATGTTCTTTATAAGTGGGAACGCCATAGTTTAACCATCCTATGACTTTCCTAGTTGACGTTGTTGGTGTGCCATTAGTATGTGTTCCACAGTTCGCCCATTTGTTCCGCAGTATGGAAGCGAGTGATCCCCATTTTGGTGCTGGCAGATTGAGTGCTGTGTACGCCGGTATTCGCACGGCGGTCTGACTTTGTATGGGGAGTGTCTACTGTAGTCCCTATCTGTATTTCCTGTGTTATGCCTTACTGCAGCTGTGTAATTCCACCAGGTTTCCAGTTATGGGTGCCATCTTGGTCGTACGCTTGTCCATCCATGGAATTGCCTACTGGACACTGGTATAGGGCTGTACACATTTCACACCTGCATTTAGCATTATCCGGTGGATGCTTTGCATTATTAGTGGGGAGTAAGGCATGTGCTATACCCACATCCCTCCCACGGGGCGGGACAACGGATTATCTGCCAAACAACACCGAGCCCCATTTCTGCATACCCAGGATCCCATGGCTGCAACCCTCGATGGTACCCATTACACATCCTTCATGTTTGCGGGACTGGGATGTGGACGCACTTCTATGGACTAGACAATCTGGAGATTTCTGTTCATATGTCCTGCATTTCATGGACACTTGTCATCAACCTTAAACACGCTGCTGGTGCATATGTCTAGCTGTGCCGTAGTCACGGCTGTTCACTCCTTCAGGGTCGCTCGATCGCAGCTGGTAGATATTGCGTACGGATCAATTTTTGGGGTCCTACAATGGACACCAATGTGCATATGTAAAGTGTAGAACTTGTTGGACTGTGTCCATCTGGCCAGTGGTTTTGACTGCTGCTGTATGTTCCCCAATCGCGGATGTCTGTTTGACTACCCATATTATGTAGTGCTACGAAAACCAGGTTTTTCTAAAATGAACCCAAATGGTGTAAATCCAATGATGCAGGTTAGCAACTGGTTTAAATAATCCTCAGAAGTCCAAATAGGAAATATCCGCCACTGTATTGTCAAAATAACACCACCAAAACATGTAGATCCTATTAATTCATTGAAGGATGTTCTTTATAAGTGGGAACGCCATAGTTTAACCATCCTATGACCTTCCTAGTTGACGTTGTTGGTGTGCCATTAGTATGTGTTCCACAGGTCGCCCATTTGTTCCGCAGTATGGAAGCGAGTGATCCCCATTTTGTTGCTGGCAGACTGAGTGCTGAGTACGCCGGTATTCGCACGGCGGTCTGACTTTGTATGGGGAGTGTCTACTGTAGTCCCTATCTGTATTCCCTGTGTTATGCCTTACTGCAGCTGTGTAATTCCACCAGGTTTCCAGTTATGGGTGCCATCTTAGTCGTACGCTTGTCCATCCATGGGAATTGCCTACTGGACACTGGTATAGGGCTGTACACATTTCACACCTGCATTTAGCATTATCCGGTGGATGCTTTGCATTATTAGTGGGGAGTAAGGCATGTGCTATACCCACATCCCTCCCACGGGGCGGGACAACGGATTATCTGCCAAACAACACCGAGCCCCATTTCTGCATACCCAGGATCCCATGGCTGCAACCCTCGACGGTACCAATTACACATCCTTCATGTGTGCGGGACTGGGATGTGGATGCACTTCTATGGACTCGACAATCTGGGGATTTCTGTTCATATGTCCTGCATTTCATGGACACTTGTCATCAACCTTAAACACGCTGGTGGTGCATATGTCTAGCTGTGCCATAGTCACGGCTGTCACTTCTTCTGGGTAGATCGATCGCAGCTGGATGATATTGCGTACGGATCAATTTTTGGGTCCTACAATGGTCACCAATGTGCATATGTAAAGTGTAGAACTTGTTGGACTGTCTCCATCTGGCCAGTGGTTTTGACTGCTGCTGTATGTTCCCCAATCGCGGATGTCTGTTTGACTACCCATATTATGTAGTGCTACGACAACCAGGTTTTTCAAAACTGAACCCAAATGGTGTACATCCAAAGATGCAGGTTAGCAACTGCTTTAAATAATCCTCAGAAGTCCCAATAGGAAAGATTCGCCACTTTATTGTCAAAATAACACCACCAAAACAAGTAGATCACGAGCACTTTCGCCCGGTCTTACCTGGCATTTTCAAGTGTAATTAGCTAAAACAATAACTCTAGCTTTTATAGCGCAAGTGCGTTCTGTTAATTAACTAATTGATTAAAATATCACCATATTGTAAATAAATTAAATCCACTTCTACAAGCATTAAAGAGACAAATACATATTTAAAAATGCTCAACACAATAAATGCATTGTTAAAATGCATGTCTGCAACTTATATGAATTCAAACAAAATTCATTCTTTATGTTCAAAGTTGTTTCTGAACCATTTGAACCAAATAAAACATCAGTACCATGGTGATATTTTAATCAATTAGTTCTATAAAAGCTAGAGTTATTGGTTTAGCTAATTACACCTGAAAGAGCCCGGTAAGACCGGCGACAGCCCGTGATCTACTTGTTTTGGTGGTGTTATTTTGACAATACAGTGGCGCATCTTTCCTATTGGGACTTCTGAGGATTATTTAGAGCAGTTGCTAACTTGCATCGTTGGATTTACACCATTTGGGTTCATTTTGAAACACTTGGTTTTGTAGCACTACATTGTGTTTGCTTGGTGCTCTCGGTTTAGGACCTGGTGGGTCCTTTTCCTAGTTTTTTCTTGGTAAACTGTTCCTTTCTTCTTACCCATATTTTGTATTACTCGGCCTATCTATATCCATGTTCCAGTAAGCGGAAATACAGCAGACCCTGAGTCCTGCTCATCTTCATAAAATACATTCTTGAACATAAACCATGCCAAGACAGACGATGACAAAAATGATACACTCCACAGTCATAGGATACTGAGCTCTTTCACCCACTAACATGGGGCAACGCCGAGTCGTGATACATTAGATAGTCGCCCCTTATATACTTCCTTCTGAGTCAGTTTAATGTCAACTAATTAATAGACTTGCTCATAGTTCAGTGGACCGTGCTCCAAGTCCTGATGATAAAGTGACATGTAGAACTCGGTGTTGCATACATTACTGAATGGAAACAAGGATACAACAACGATGTGTTAATATAAATACAATATTGGTCAATACCATCAGTATATTGAAACATAGTTGATAATTGTTGTGAGTAAACCTTAGAATGTAGTGTGTTGGTAATGCTTTTCTTTATCAATGTGTATAATTGTTGCATTAAGATTCCAAATCATGGAATAAATATGTACAATTACATGCATATTTTGTATAAATATGAATGTAAATAAGGGTCACAATGTTAAATATTGATATGACTGTATTATTACTATATCAATATGATATGGACTAAACTGTAGTTGTTCACATCTTGTTTTCAGGTGACAAATTTATGTCCATGCGTCATATATACGGGCCGTCGGACTGCTGTGTGTATATATATACATGTGAACCCCTCGTTTCATACCTTGCTTTGTTACTGTCTGTGGATTACCTGTGTACACACATATATTACCATGCCATACCTTTCCACTGTACAGGTTCGGGCATGGTGTACGGCTGGTTGGCCCTTAATGTTGCTGTGTGTTACATTAACCTGTATCTATCTGGCAATTCGCTGGCGTGTCATGTGAGACCTTCTTGCTTCTATAGGGACATGGTCCCATAATTGTGACGTGCTTCCACTGGCCATATATTTCTCTGTCGTCTGTGATCTGTGTGTAACCAGTCCTTTCAGGACACTTTCTATTGTTGTTCTTCTTTGGTACATATATGAGTACTCTGGTATGTTGTGCTATTATTGTGTGTGGAGCATTTCTCCACGGGCCTCTGCTGACACTGGACATATATCCAGCTAGCCTATCCTGGTCAAGAAGTGTGAGCCCACTGAACACTTTTCGTACGGGTGCACCTTCTGACAAGTGGGTCGAGTTACAGATGCATAACCATCGTCTATCCATACTACTAATGCACACGTTATTCTATCCACATTCTATGTTTGTCATCACATAGCGTGTGTTTCTCACTACTTTTAACGGTACTTTACATGGCACTGCCCGATTCCATACTTTCAGGGGCTGACAGTTTTGAGACATGTATGATTGACGTGGTGGACACGGCCTTAACATTCCCTGCTGTGAGCGCATCACACACGCACACGCGCACTTGCATTTCCTAATTGTGGGTTACGCGCAGGCGCACATGCATATCCGTATTCTGGTTACATATGTTTACTGGGTCTGTGCGGTTACGTGGCCTGTGTTAGTTGTGACTGTTCCAGTAACATATCTCTGATCCGGTTGACGGACGTGTGCGAAACGCACTTTCACCTTTACACATGTAACAGTCTTTGCGGCATGGACGCATTATGTACACGTGCACATTTATATGTTCTATAGTCGTAATTCAAACAGGACTGCATTCACATTTGCCGATTACTGTGACCACTACACGTTAGCTGTTCAGTCTCATTTACATGCATACCCATGGTACTTAGCTAAATTTACATATCCCCCGCACTCACGTACGTCACAGGCATCCATTCTCCTGCTGGGAAAGGTGCGGTACTACATGTTAAACATTCCTCATTCCCTCCCGCTCATGGCCCAGGATGCATATGTCGTGACCGCAGGGATATTCAGATCACAGGGGCTTATATCCCCTATGCATACAGGCCTTCGATTGTCAGGGTGTTCCTGTGGTGCTTTGGGTTTGGTCTTGTCCGCCTAGTGTACGGAACTGCCTTGACCGTGTACGAATGTCAGACGAGTCACATGGGCACAGTTTGTCCGTGTCTATGATACCATATCCCCCCCCATTATTCCTAACCGTGTGCGCTGATTGGCCAGCGTGCCCGTTGTAGATCTTGTTATAGTAATTGCACACGGTCTGGTCGAACGGACCTATTTCCATTGCTAAACTTCGGTATTTATAACCTGTATCGCTATATTACATGGGTTTAACATTGCGTGACAGCATCCACCGAGCCACGGACATGTCCGTTGCTTAGTTTGGGGCAGTCCCGCTCTGCTGCACACATTTAACATGGCGGAATAGGTTGTACAGCTCAGCAACGGGGACATCGGGCTCTCCGTCGCTGTTTAGTATTGAATCGCTATGTTGACATTATTTCACATAGCGTGACAGTGTCGACATTGGTTACGGACATCTCGCGCAGTACGTCCGCACCGCCACGGGTGCCATATGTCTGCTTTGGGCGGCGGACAGGCATTATGCTGTGCCATTATGTCTGGGAATATATGGTTTCTTTCCATAGATGATATAGCATACTAGCAATGACCCGCATCTGGGTGTGGGTACTGTAGGTGTGGCCTTGGGTCAGGTGGTGCCCTAGGCAGAAGGACTCCATGGTGCCCCCACCCGCTACCCCCATCCTGGTCTACCTACACCAAATAAAGGCTGGTAAGGTGCCCCTAGCAGAGCGTCGCCCTAGGCAGCTGCCTACTTGGCCTATGCCTAAGGCCGGCTATGTGTGTGGTCCCTCGGGCGTCGGGCTCGGGAATGCACCACGTCTGCTGTGGGTATGTCTAGCATTACCCACATCCAGGTGTGGTTTATTGCTATGATGTTCCATGTGTACGGACACGTGTTTGGACAACATACAATAGCTTCTGCTATTGGCATACAATGCTGTGGGTGGTGCCGGTTACCATACATATGGCTTTCTCAAAAGTCGACTTCACACTTCTAAACACTAGTGCGGTCTCCTTTAAGGCCCCTGAGCCAGTGGTAAACATTACTCAAGCCACTGAATCACTTACATATGCCTTCTACCAGCACCTACAGGACTGCATGGATCAGGCAATCCCTTACACAACTGTGAGTCTTTGTACCAATGCCAAGCATCCAGTCTGGTGTACCCCAGCCATACACAAGCTCTACAATGAAAGGAGGTAGCTACTACAAGACAGAGCAGAATCCTTGTAAGGTATGACACCCTTGCTCATTATATGTGAAGAACTACAAGCTCTCATGACATCATCCAGGGCAAATCCGACAGATATATCACCAAGGACTTGACAGACAATCATACGGCCTTCTTTAGCTATGTTGGACACCTGGGAGGACACTCCCAGATATGTTCGGACTGGGTTCAGAATGATGTGAAGTTTACTGAACCTACACACATTGCCAACATACTGGCTGACAGGTTCGGTGCAAACATCCCCCCCCCACATGGAGAGATGTCTGTACCAGAGGATTGTGGCCCCCGAAACTTCTGTAATGCACAGGTGGGACATGCTCTCTCCAAGGCAGTGAACACAGCATCCATGGGACCAGATGGTGTCCCGACGGTGTACACCACGAACGCATTGAGGAATTAGACCCACAGTTAGGACAGCTGTTTAATCTTAGCCTCACCTCAGGTAACGCACTCCAAGTTGTGGCGCACGGCGACTGTAGTCCCACTTCACAGGGCAGTGCCTCCACTGACCCTGGTAATTACCGTCCCATTAGCTTGACAAGCCTTATCTGCAAAGCCATGGGGAAGGATCATAATGGAACTCATAGATGAAGACATAGGGGACTTGCATACTTTGCATCCAACCCAGTTTGGCTTGGTCAAAGGCAGATCATGCATTTAAAACTTGGTTGACGTTTTAGGAACAGTCACCGAGGCCATTGATGAGGGTCAGGCAGTCCATACAGCCTACCTCAACCTGGCAAAGGCCTTCAACACAATACCCCCCTCAGGTATCATTGATAAACCCATTGGCTTGGATGTGAACCCGTACATCGCAGGATGGGTTGCAAACTGGCTAGGTGACAGAACCCACACGGTCATAGTTGCTGGCACCATGTCAGACTCACAGCCGGTCACAGGCAGTGTCCCACGAGGCTCAGTCCTGGGTCCACATTTTTTCTGCATCTACATTTCCAAAGTACAAGCAAACACAGGGGGGTTATGGCTGACAATGTTTGCAGATGACTGCGACTGGGTGCCATAGTGGGACGGACATCTGACACAGATATCCTTCAGAAGGGCCTCACAGATATGGATATCTGGTGCCAGGGACATGGCCTACAGCTAAATGCCGGGAAATGCATAGTCATACCCTTCGGGAAGAACAAGGTTACCCCTAGCTGCCATATAGGTGGCAATCCACTGAGCACAGAGGGAGTTACCAGGGATCTGGGGACCCAGGTTGTCAGTCACCATTCGCTCGACACACGCGTTAACGTAGTTAGGTAGACCTTCTACACTGCCCACCTGATCATGCAGGGATTCACATCTAGATCAGGGGAGGTCATCGCCTCCTTGTACTCATCACTCATTAGACCTATGATTGAGTACATTGCCCGTTCGAAGGTATCTGACCCGACACCTGCAGCAGCTGGGAAGGCCCCATAGGTTCATCGTCAAACGGATGCAGGGTGTCAGGAATTTGTGTTATGCTGCCCGACTGAAAGGACTCCTGCTCTATTCAGTCACATACCACTTGCTCAGTGGTGACCTGTGCCTGACATACAAGGCCATGTCGACCCATATTTGATGACTATGCTTCACCTAATGGATCTACATCCCTCAGAACCACAGGGGCAGGTGACGTGAACCTTGACACGGTCATTAATAGAATGTGTTGGAGGGACAGATTCATCACCCAGACACTCACTATGCTGTGTAACAACATCCCAGTACATGTGAGGCAGAGAACCTCACTGGCCTTGTTTGAAGGGGATCTTGACCAATGGATGGGAGATTGCAGATATACCCCAGGGATTACTTCATTGTCACTGCTTGACAGAGGTACAGCAATATAATAGGCATTGTTATCTTCGGACTGGAGGGTTGGCAAAGGCAACATAACTATGGGCTAGGGTTATAGCTGCCCTTGGGCAGATAGCCTACTATGTACCTATGGACCTATGAACCTATGTTCATAGTTTGTCCCATTCACACTTGTCTATCCCCTATCCTCATTCATATGTGTATATTTCTGTGGCACATGATTGAACTATGTATTACCTGCAGGTATGCTGTGTACAGTGCACATACGCCACGGTTGATTACAGTGTATCTGTGTACCTACCTCTGTGATACTGAGGACTACCACACATCCTTCACAGCATTACATGCATATGTCCATACTATTATTCGTTGGCCTGTGGGGGGTTGTTAGGGCAACGGTTACACGTGTCCCTGTTTGTGCATCGCCATGGTGGTCTTTGACCAGCCTCCGCTATCATGGGATGGACGGTAGTGTTGGTGTGTGTTTGGGATGTGTTTCCACTGCCGGTACATCTGTGGGGGGTGGGGTTGGTACATGTTCCTCTTTGCAGGGAGGCCCATCCTGGACATTTGTGTCATGCGTCAACACTTGGCACGTGCCATATGTCCTGTGCTATTCCCACAGTCGTGTATGCCTTCCTGCATTACTACTGCGTGTTACTGGCAGTTTGTATCTGGTACGCATGGCTATTATGTTGGATAGCTTGGCCTATTCCCATGCTATGACATACCCATTCATACAGGCATATACATGTTATTCCATCCTTTGCATTGGCCGTGGGTGTTTGGCCATCTGGCAATGCTTTTCTCAACATGTGATGTCCCACCTTCACCTTCTGTGCATGTGGCACCCTGTTGGGGCGTCCTGCTTGGTGGGCAGATGTTCCGCCATATGTGTTGTGTTTGACATGTCTGCATAGCTAATCATCAGTACGGTGGCTGAACATACTGCCTTGTCCAGATGTGTACAGTTATGGGCACCATGGCGTGTGCACGCCTATGGGGTTTCGACAGGTCCATACCACATGCGGGATGTACACATTCTGCCGACACATTCACATGCAGCCATTTGGATATCAGTACCTGAGGTGGGATGTTGACATGTGGGGTACATATTTGCCCGCGTGGCACTGCCTAGGACAATACTTCTTACTACATTTCAGGTATACCCATTGTGTGTAGGTGTGCAGCTGCGCAAGGCTGCTAGCTGGGTTGGGTGCACGGTCATACATGGGTGCGGGTTACGCTATGACGGGCTGTTGTGTATTACATTTGCATGCATGGGTACTGCTTCTGGATATTACGCTTAGGCATACGCCGTCCTATGTGTATGCGACGGGCACGTTGCTGGGTGTAGTACATGTTGCTATGCACATGTTTGTCTGTGTTTAGGGTATCTGGTTTCCTTCTGGTTGTTATATCGACACGGCTGCCCGGCTGTGTACTCTCACTACTGCTGGTGACCATGCCCATGTGGCTACTTGTGTGTAGGTGCGGCGAGCTGACATGCTGCGGTACACCTTCACTGGGTATGCCCACTGACAGTGCATTGCGTGACGGACACGGTATTACACGTATCCTTTGTTCCTTGGATGGGTACAATTTGGACTTCGTGGGTTAATGTTTGGTTCTCCGTTTTGTGTGAACGGGTACTATGTTGCATACTCTGTGTATGTTTCATTATCCACGGACCCTGGCTGGTGCAGTTACTATTGCAGGCGGACTGTGACAGTCAGCACTTTAGGTTGCTCATCGCCTGCCGGCTTGGCCACACCTACGGGCGCATCCTACTTGGGCTCGCGCACGTGCCCTCTGCATGTGTCTGTGGTTGCGGCGCGCACTCATTACTATGCATATGGCGCTGCTACGCCGATTATACACTGCACTGCCAGCGCAAGCCTTACACCGGCCTTGCGCCGAGCTTCATGAATCCCGGGGAGTGTTTTTATATTAAGAAGACTGGGACCGCAATTCTAGGAAGAGAATAAAGGTAGCTTGGTCTGTCTGACTCAGAAAACACACAGGGACATTCAAAGTGAGATTTAATTGTAGCTAGTTATTTGATTTGTTTCTGATAATTTTTTGTTTGTGGATAACTGAGGTATTTTTTTACATTAAGCAGACTGGGCCTGCAATTCTTGTAGAAGAAGGTAGGTAGCCTGCCTTGTCTGAGTTGATAAACACACAAGCGGGCTTAAAGTAACAATTACTTGTTATAGCTAATTAATACCTTTTCATTTTTGGCTAACCTAAATGTATTTTTAAATTAACAGGACTGAGACTGCAATTGTAGTGGCAGGTGAGAAGTAGACTTGTGAGACCAATTTGGGAAACACACAGTGGGGGTTAAAGGGAGATTGTTTCATCATCCAGAAGGCTTTTTAGGGACTTAGTTGTTTGGTGTTAATCTGTACTTGAGAGCTACTTTTGCTGTGTTTTTATATTAAGAAATTCCAGGATCATCTATGTTGTGGCAGAAGCTGTTGACCTGGTCTGTCTGAATTGGGAAGCATTCCAGAGAGCTCAGAGTTTAGACCTTTATTGGCCAGGTGGCCCAAGAGTATGTTTTCAGCTTTTTCATGTCTGATACATATTTATCAAACTGGCATAATGGTTAAGGTGCTTACCTTACAAACACAAGGTGCAAGGTTTGGTACTCACATGGAGTAACTCCCTATGCTTAAAATGGTCTACAAGGGCAGTTAGCCTAGTACAATCTATGAACCCTTAAATTAGGAGCATTTGTGCTGCACTGCTCACCACCCCATGGCAGTTAAAGTGCCTGTATAGCAGCAAATGTCTAGTTTGTAAAATTTACCTATAAAGCTAGAATTTAGGACTTTAATATGTAACATGGAAAGGCTTTAAGCTAAGTGTATGGTAGCTAGTTAACATGTTCAACAGCATTAGTACCAGGTTATAACACTATCTAACATCCAGTCTAAACCCTAAACACCTTTGAGGTGATCCCTGTAAATCCAAGTTCTTAAACCTTAATCCTGTCAGCCTGGGAAGCCATAGTTGGCAAACCTCCCTACTTTGCCAGAGATGGTTTGCACCTGACACTTCTAGGCTTTCAGCTGCTGGCAAAGGCTTTTGCCTCCCCCATAGTGTCTTTTTAGGCAAGGTCTCATAAACAACATTACTGATGTGAAATTAACCAGTCAGAACAAAATAAGGGTCATGCTGCTAAATGCTAGGAGCTTAAAACAAAAACTGCACTGCCTGTAAGTACTTCTAACCCTAGAAGATGTAGATGTCTGTGCAGTCACAGAAACCTGGCTCAAGGCCTTAGAGAGTACCCCACCCTTGCAAGGCTACAATGCCTTCCACACCTTTAGACCACAAAATGAACATGTGAAAACCAAAGGAGGCTCTATTTCAATCTATATTAGAGATAAATTCACTTCCTGTCTAGTTAGACTGGACAACTCCATGGAGTTTCTCCAAGTCTGTGTTAAGGTGTGTAAGACTCCCATTCAAGTCATAGCCAGTTATAGATCCCCTTCCATGGGTCATGACTCCAATGAAGCCTACTTGACCAAACTGGAGATAATTCAAATTTTACCAAATGCAATGGTTATAGGGGATTACAATTATCCAACCATCAACTGGGAATCCTACACTAGCTCTAACTCACTAATGCAAAAGTTCCTTGAGTTTGTTAATTCAAATGCCTTGGAACAAATTGTCCATACCTCAACAAGAGGGACAAACATTCTAGATCTGGTCCTCACCAACATGTCAAACAGATCACTGCCACAACTGTCAGACCCTCATTAGTTAAAATTGACCACAAGTCAATCACCTTCGAGCTGACACTAACACCAGAATTCACAAAGGGTGAAATCAGACTAAAAAACTTCACCAAGGCAAACTATACCCTCCTAGGTGAAGGTATAAATGCATTCCAAGCCCCACCCCAAGCTGGAAGTGGTAACTACACTGAAGCTTATACTAAAGTCCTGTACAATCACTTGCATAAGTTTATAAACTTGGCTGTACCAGAAAGAATCAAAGCCAAAGTCCCAAGTAAAAAAAAAGTTGCCATGGTGGACATCCAGCATCAAGAAATTTTACAATAAATGCAAAACGTTGCTGTCCAAGGCAACAAAGGCAAGGCGCCAACAATGGAAAAGTGCCATGCTCAGCCTCAACAGGCAAATAAGACAACTTGTCACATCCTCCAGGGGCTTCTTTGAATGAAATTTAGCAAGTACAGCCAAGGATAACCATAAGGCCTTTTACAGCTATGTATGTAGCCTAAAAGGTAGGACCCATGCATGTACAGAACTAGTGACCGATAGTATCACACACACTGACCTCACAGAGATAGCAAACCTGCTAGCTGATAGGTTTGGTGAAAATTTCAATCCCTTATCCCCGTCTAACTTATCAGAAACTTCCCGCAACCCTACATATCTGAAGAGCAGATCCTCAACGATTTGTCCAAGGCAAAAAAACACAGTCTCTGTGGGACCAGACAACATACCAGGCTGTCTTCTAAACAGGTTACAATAAGAACTAGCATCACCACTAAGTACCCTTTTCAATCATAGCCTAACCACAGGCTCTGTTCCTATGGAAAGGAGAAGCGACAGTTATTCCCTTCCACAAAGGTGGCCTAGCAACAGACTCAGGGAATTACAGACCCATAAGCCTGATCAGCCTCATCTGTAAGGCCATGGAACATATCATTATGGACCTCATAAATAAAGACATAGGTGAACTCCAAATCCTGGATCCTACCCAATTCGACTACATCAAGGGCAGATCTTGCCTGCTAAAGTTGATGGATTTCTTTTAAAATGTCACCAGGACCATTGATGAGGGCAAATCTGTGTACACAGCATATCTTGACTTGGCAAAGGCTTTTGACACAATCCCACATTCAGGCATTGCCAATAAACTTAGCAAACTGAATGTAAACCCCTTCATTGTAAGATGGGTTACCAACTGGCTCACAAACCAGGCACACACTATCAAAGTGGGTGACTCCACATCAACCAGCAGACCTGTTACCAGTGGGGCATGACAGGGGTCAGTGCTGGACCTCCTCATCTTAGGTATATCCTTCTCAGAAGTTCAGGTCAAAACTAAGGGGTTGTGGCTGACCAAGTTTGCAGACAACTGCAGACAACTGAAAACTAGGTTCAATCATTAAATCCCCAAATGATGTCAGTATTCTCCAGGGGGGGCTCATGCAGACCAACGATTGGTGTATTGGTCACAGTCTCAAACTGAATGCAGAGAAAGGCATCATCATTCCCTTTGACACAATGTCTCTTCACACCATCAAATCAACAGCAATACCTAAGTACCCACGAAGTGGTAAAGGACCTGAGATCAAAAGTTGACTGTGACCTTAACTTCGACCACCATGTGTGTAATATAGTAAGGAAAGCTTTCTACATTGCACACTTGATTAGTAAAGGCATCGCATAGAGAGCAAAAGAGGTCAATACCCCTCTATACTTGGAACTTATTAAGCCCATAATTGAGTATAATGCCCCATTCAGCATGTATCGTGCAAACCACCTTTAGCAATTGAAGAGACATCAGAGTTTCTAACAAAGAAGATCAAGGGACTCCAGCATGTGCCTTACACAGACCAACTAAAGCCTCTGTTACTATACTCCGCATCATATAGACCTCTTATGGGAGACTTATACCTGGTCTACAGAGCAATCCAAGACTCAAACTTAATGAACTTGCTGCATATCCATAAATCAAATGGGACTAGGGTGAACCATTCCAGGGACCTAAATATGGCCTGCAACTTAAAAAATACATGCTGGAGGGACAGATTTATCTCCCACCAACTACCACATCTTTTGAACAAGCTACCAGTTCATGTGAAACAGAGCACCTCTATGACACTGTTCAAGAGAATCCTGGACGAGTGGATAGGGCATCATCAATTCTTACTGGGGATAGCACCCACAACCCTCCTGGACATGGACAATCATCACTAAATGCAATCTTGAGTATTGACTAGCATTTCCATGGCATTACATTGGGATGAAACAGCTAGGATTAAAATTACCTCCATGTCAATAGCCTAGTAATCTCCTATGATCCTATTAGTGCTCAACCCTAATATAGGTCCTGACACCATGGATATGTAGTTTCTTAATGTCTCTGTGGCTAGCTTGGTAGATGTGGATATCCTGAGACAATGCAGCGATGATCTCATGTACTCAGGCAACCTTTTAATCTTTAAAGAAACTAACACAGTGTGCCATAGGTAAAAATTTCAATTTCAAACAAGGTTGTCAAGAGCACACATACTACATTCTTCACAAATACAACTCACCACACGCATAGAACTTCTTATGTGGAGGCACTTATAAGAAACCTTCCTAAACCTCAAAGACCTCCTAAGCCATCAAACAGCAACACCTTTCCTCAGAAATCACTAAAGCACACACCAAAAGCAAAACCTTATACCACACAGAAGCCTAGATCCAACGATCCCTCAAGAACAAAGCCCATAAGACAATCAAACACTTCGCCTACTACTCTTGTCATAGGGGATTATAATGTAAGACACTCCGATGTGTCTCTCACCAGGCTGGACAAGGACAGGATAATGGTTAGTTGCCTGGCTGGAGCAATATTGTGCACCCATGTCTCTGCACCACAGGCACAAATATGATTCTATCAAAGTCCATGTGGGTGTAAGTGACCTGAGACTTACCACAAACACAGGTTTAGAGTTGTCATAATAGTTAAGGTTTTTTCTCATGGTCATCAGGTACAGGGTGTAATTCTTACTTTAAGGTTGGGGGTTGACATAATGGTTAAGGTGTTTATCTTACAGATAACAACATACAAGGTTTGATTCTCAGATGGGATAGTTGGATAGGCTTAAAATGGCTCACAATGGTAGTTAGCCTTGTACTAACCTATGAACCTAAGAACCTCACTGGACTATATGAAAAGAGACATTACAGATTTCTCTGAATATGTGTCACAGAGAGGTACTTGCCTTGTATTGACCAGCATTCTGCCTTCACCAAGAATGATGCCATAGTATGAACAGAAAATTATTGATTTTAATAAATGACTTAATTTCTGTTGTCACTCCAGGAGAGATCCCATATCTATCAGCATGGGAAGACCTGTTAACAGACCACATTGCTTTGCTAAGGATGGTCTGCACTTGTCTCTCCTGGGCTTTTGGATATTGGCTAAAATGTTTCATCCCCCTTAAAGCCTTTTTTAAGCAATGTCAAAATGACAAAATCACCAACATAACAAAAAAAA
Source organism: Protopterus annectens (assembly GCF_019279795.1). Classification (NCBI taxonomy): domain Eukaryota; kingdom Metazoa; phylum Chordata; order Ceratodontiformes; family Protopteridae; genus Protopterus; species Protopterus annectens. The sequence continues at coordinate 1,787,691,916 of NC_056737.1, read as the reverse complement.
ATCAAACCAATCGAATGGTGTTACTGCTCAATGCTAGGAGCCTAAACAAGTAACTCCACAACCTACAAGCTTTCTCTACTCTGGAGAATGTCCTCCTGCAGTGCAAGGCTACAATGGCTTCTTCTACACATTTAGGCCAGCATCAGCACAGACAGGGAGTAAAGGTAGAGTTATATCACTTTATATTAGCAACAAATACAACTCCAGCTTTTTTAACAGGATGATCTTTAGGAGTTCATCCATTTCAAAGTCTCCACAAACAAGGTTCCTTACCATGTCCTGGCCAGCTATAGGTTACCAGCTATGACCAATGAAGCTCACAACTCTTACCTAGACTTTCTAGAGGCATTCATCATGTAACCAAATACCATGTTCATAGGAGACTTTAACCACCCGTCTATATACTGGGAAACATACACTGCCTCTAATTCACAGGCATGTTTCCTGGACTTTGTCAACATGAACAATCTAGACCAAATAGTGTGCACTCCAACCAGAGGATCAAGCATACTGGACCTAGTACTCACCAACATGAAACAGCATTTCACCTTCCTCTATGTCACATCCACGATGGTAAGGTCAGACCACAAACCTGTTTCCTTTGAAATAAAAAGTAACCTGGAACATCAAGTAATGCAGTAACAGGAACCATTCTAAAGCAAACTATAGCCTACTAAGCAATAGTTTTTCAAAATTTATGGCTCCACCAAACCCCAACAACACAGTTATCTATGCAGAATTATTCAAGATACCCTGCACAAACATGTGCATTGAGGTAGCCTACCAAAAGTAAGCCCAAATCCAATATCAAAAACAAACCCCACTGGTGGAATCCTTACTTTAACAGGTACCAAAGGTAAGCCCAAATCTAACACCAAAAACAAACCCCACTGGCAGAATCCTCACTTTAACAGGTTTCATAACAAAAGAAAAAGTCAGGGCCAAAATCAGAAAGAACAACTCGCATAGAGGTTAGAGCTCTTTAATTGAACTAAACAAGAAACTAAGAAGGCTAATAAGGTCCAACAAGGCCAATTATGGGGTCAAAATAACTTCCCATGCTAAGGACAATCAAAAGGCCTTTGTCATCTATGTCAGGAATTAACACTCAGCAGTACACAGAAATGGTCATAAATGGCACAACTGTCATTGACTAAGGTGACATACCAAACCTACAGTCTGATAAATTTAGCTCTAACTTTACCCTCCTCCCCACTACCCCTATGAAATCTCTTCTAATGTAACCCCCCCCCCCAACTATCAACAGGGAGCATGCCCTGGTTGTGTTTGCTAAAGCCAAAAATACTACTTCAGCTGGCTGTGACAATATCCCTGGTTGCCTTCTAAATAGCCCAAAACATGCCCTAGCAGGACCACTTGAGGCACTCTTCACCTACTGCCACAAAACAGGTTACATACCAGGTGAATGGAGGGCCATAACAGTCATCTCTGTTCAGAAGTGGGGAATATCAGCTGACCAGAGTAACTAAAGAACCATCAGTCTGCCAAGTCTAATATGCAAACCCATGGAATGAGTTATCATGGAAATGATGAAGGACACTGACAACTACAAACACTCTACCTATCCCAGTTTAACTTTGTTAAGGGAAGGTCTTGTCTACTGAAACTTGTACACTTCTTCAAGAGGGTCACCAAGGCTATGGATAAGGGGAAACTGTGTATACCATCTAACTTGATCTGGCCAAGGCTTTCAGTACAATACAATACCCCACTCAGGCATTATTGAGAAACTCTCTGAACTAGGGATAAATTCCTAAATCACTGGATTGCTGGCTAGCTCAGGCATATAAAGACCCTGGTAATCATTGGCATAGTATAAACCTATAACCTATGAATACCCTATGCTTATAACTCCAGCCTCCTTCAAACAGATTATAACTCAAATTCCTGGTGAAAGCCATTTAACTGTAATGGATAACAGTTTTGCCCCTCTAGTTGTTAGTTTTAACAAAACATTCTTAGCCATAGCAATTTAATCCTTTAAATAAACCAGTAATTGCCCACCTTTTCCCATCATGAGTACTCTACTAATTTCATATCTTCTCTTGTCCTGTAATTATCCAATCCCTTAAGAATGTCCAGTCAGTTGTAAATTATAAAATGTTCACTGGGACTAAAGTAGTCTTTTCTAAATATTTCTGCATAATCATATATACATCTCTCCCTTTTAGCTCACCAACACAATGTCCATAATACTACAGTTCACTGTGAGTCTTTTTCATTAATACTGTCATCTTACAGCTGTTCCAGTATCAATAATCATTCCGTTTCTAGTTCCCCTCATACCTATTGGGTCTTTTGCTCCATTTTCTTGCTTTTCTTATGCATTTTCCAATTATAATTCTTGAAAAGGTTTGACAGATAACTGCTCTCTATTTATTATAGGTTGCTGTACTTTACTGCCTTGGCTGTCATCAGGAGAAGCTGCTTGGCAACTCAGTTGGGCAAACTGTGGAAACATCTCTAATTCTGCCTGTGCTAGCTCCTCATTCATGAATGTTTTAGTCCTCATGGGAAGCAGATCGTCAAAGTAGTGGGTATACAAGCCTGAACTTATGATGTAGTTGTCTGCAACTTCTAAACAGCGAGCAGGATCTGTTCCTTTTTAACTGACTGCACAGTGAGAAGTCCTCATCCACATAAATTCTTTTCTCTCCTACTTGAAGTGTTTTCCCTTTTACCCCAGTTTAGAAAGAATCTGCATGTTATGTTTTTAATTCTCCTGTTATTATCTCAAGTACAAAGGGTGACTTTAAAATATATAATTATACTTGTTTTAATATTGATCAAGAACTAGTTGACTTTTTGTCGAAAGGTCTCTCCTTTGTGCCTGATACACACTTCGATTGTGTTAAAACCATAGTTGACTTAAAGTTATATGCGTAAGTTGAATTTGAAAGCACTTCTAGGGGAAGGATCAACTCTTACTAGTTCCTTTAGATTAGCTAGCCTATTTAATCCACCCTTACATGATTGCTTACGGTGCTTTGAAAAACTTTGTGAGATGGATTTCAGAGCATTGGATAATAACAAATCCAAACAAAAACATAATAATCTTAATATTAGTAAAGATCAACGAGATTTTGTTAAAGTGTTGGGTGAATGCAATATCAGGGTTATGAAACCTGATAAGGGTGAGATTGGTCTTCATGGACCAACACGTATATGTGGCGAAAATGATGGAACAACTTAATACTGAGTTTTATAGGCTGTCAAGTATCAATGAGGTCAATGTTGCATATTATAAGATTAGGGGTGTTTTGGAAGACCTCTTTTTAGAAAGGTTTATAGATATTGACCTATATAGATACTTTGAAAACCCAAAAATTTCTGCTTTAAATTGGGTACCCAAATTTGGCCCTTTCCTTTTTGGGTTAAATTTTGGTTTGGGGGTTCTCCGCTTTTGTGTGGAACGGGTACTATGTTGCATACTCTGTGTATGTTTCTATTATCCACGGACCCTGGTTGGTGCAGTTATTTATTGCAGGCGGATCTTGACAGTCCAGCACTTTAGGTTGTCATCGCCTATCGGGTTTCAGCTGGGCACCCCACGTGGCGCATCCCTACTTGGGCTCGCTTGCGACGACGCCCTCTGCATGTGTTCGTGGTTGCGTTTTAATTTCATTACTATGCATATGGCTGCTGCTATACGCGATTATACACTGCACTGCCAGCGCAGCAGGTCTTACACCCCGGCCTTGCGCCTGCTTCATGAATCCCGGGAGTGTTTTATATTAAGAAGACTTTGGGACCGCAATTCTAGGAAGAGAATAAAGGTAGCTTGGTCTGTCTGACTCCAGAAAACACACAGTGGACATTCAAAGTGAGATTTAATTGTAGCTAGTTATTTGATTTGTTTCTGATAATTTTTGTTTGTGGATAACTGAGTATTTTTTTTACATTGGGCAGACTGGGCCTGCAATTCTTGTAGAAGAAGGTAGGTAGCCTGCCTTGTCTTTGAGTTGGATAAACAAGCACAAGCGGGCTTAAAGTAACAATTACTTGTTATAGCTAATTAATACCTTTTCATTTTGGCTAACCTAAATGTATTTTTTAAATTAACAGGACTGAGACTGCAATTGTAGTGGCAGGTGAGAAGTAGACTTGTGAGACCAATTTGGGAAACACACAGTGGGGTTAAAGGGAGATTGTTTCATCATCCAGAAGGCTTTTAGGGACTTAGAAGTGTTTGGTGTTAATCTGTACTTGGAGAGCTACTTTTGCTGTGTTTTTATATTAAGAAATTCTGGGGATCATCTATGTTGTGGCAGAAGCTGTTGATGACCTGGTCTGTCTGAATTGGGAAGCATTCCAGAGAGCTCAGTTTAGACTCTTTGTCATTGGCCAGGTGGCCCAAGAGTATAAGCTTTCAGCTTTTCATGTCTGATACATATTTATCAAACTGGCATAATGGTTAAGGTGCTTACCTTACAAACACACAAGGTGCAAGGTTTGGTACTCACATGGAGTAACTCCCTATGCTTAAAATGGTCTACAAGGGCAGTTAGCCTGGTACACAATCTATGAACCCTTAAATTAGGAGCATTTGTGCTGCACTGCTCACCACCCCATGGCAGTTAAAGTGCCTGTATAGCAGCAAATGTCATCTAGTCGTCATAAAATTTACCTATAAAGCTAGAATTTAGACTTTAATATGTAACATGGAAAGGCTTTAAGCTAAGTGTATGGTAGCTAGTTAACATGTTCAACAGCATTGAGTACCAGGTTATAACACTATCTAACATCCAGTCTAAACCCTAAAACACCTTTGAGGTGATCCCTGTAAATCCAAGTTCTTAAACCTTAATCCTGTCAGCCTGGGAAGCCATAGTTGTGGCAAACTCTCCCTACTTTGCCAGAGATGGTTTGCACCTGACACTTCTAGAGCTTTCAGCTGCTGGCAAAGGCTTTTGCCTCCCCTATAGTGTCTTTTTAGGCAAGGTCTCATAAACAACATTACTGATGTGAAATTAACCAGTCAGAACAAAATAAGTGGCTCATGCTGCTAAATGCTAGAGCTTAAAACAAAAACTGCACTGCCTGTAAGTACTGCTTCTAACTCCTAGAAGATGTAGATGTCTGTGCAGTCACAGAAACTACTGGCTCAAGGCCTTAGAGAGATACTCTATCCTTGGTAAAGACTACAATGCCTTCCACACCTTTAGACCACAAAATGAACATGTGAAAACCAAAGGAGGCAGTATTTCAATCTATATTAGAGATAAATTCACCTCCCATCTAGTTAGACTGGACAACTCTATGGAGTTTCTCCAAGTCTGTGTTAAGGGATATAATGTAAGGACTCCCATTCTGGTCAATAGCCAGTTATAGATCCCCTTCCATGGGTCATGACCCAATGAAGCCTACTTGAGCCAAACTGGAGATAATCCAAATTTACCAAATGCAATGGTTATAGGGATTACAATTATCCAACCATCAACTGGGAATCCTACACTAGCTCTAACTCACTAATGCAAAAGTTCCTTGAGTTTGTTAATTCAAATGCCTTGGAACAAATTGTGTCCATAACACTCAACAAGAGGGACAAACATTTTAAGATCTGGTCCTCACCAACATGTCAAACAGATCACTGCCACAACTGTCAGACCTCATTAGTTAAAATTGACCACAGTCAATCACCCTTCTGAGCTGGACACTAACACCAGGGAATTCACACAAGGGTGAAATCGTAGACTAAAAACTTCACCAAGGCAAACTATACCTCCTAGGTGAAGGTATAAATGCATTCCAAGCCCATGCCCCAAGCTGGAAGTGGTAACTACACTGAAGCTCATACTTGAAAGTCTATAATAGCACAATCACTTGCATAAGTTTATAAACTTGGCTGTACCAAGAAAGAATCAAAGCCAAAGTCCCAAGTAAAAAAAGTTGCCATGGTGGACATCCAGCATCAAGAAATTTTAACAATGCAAAACGCGTTGCTGTCCAAGGCAACAAAGGCAAGCGCCAACAATGGAAAAAGTGCCATGCTCAGCCTCAACAGGCAAAATAAAGACAACTTGTCACATCCTCCAGGGGCTTCTTTGAATGAAATTTGCAAGTACAGCCAAAGGATAACCATAAGGCCTTTTACAGCTATGTATGTAGCCTAAAAGGTAGGACCCATGCATGTACAGAACTAGTGACCGATAGTATCACACACACTGACCTCACAGAGATAGCAAACCTGCTGGCTGATAGGTTTGGTAAAATTTCAACCTTATCCCCGTCTAACTTATCAGAAACTTCCGCAACCCTACATATCTGAAGAGCAGATCCTCAACATTTGTCCAAGGCAAAAACACAGTCTCTGTGGGACCAGACAACATACCAGGCTGTCTTCTAAACAGGTTACAATAAGAACTAGCATCACCACTAAGTACCCTTTTCAATCATAGCCTAACCACAGGCTCTGTTCCTATGGAAAGGAGAAGCGACAGTTATTCCTTCCACAAAGGTGGCCTAGCAACAGACTCAGGGAATTACAGACCCATGGCTTAAGCCTGATCAGCCTCATCTGTAAGGCCATGGAACATATCATTATGGACCTCATAAATAAAGACATAGGTGAACTCCAAATCCTGGATCCTACCTAATTCGACTACATCAAGGGCAGATCTTGCCTGCTAAAGTTGATGGATTTCTTTGAAAATGTGACCAAGGCCACTGACAAGGGCAAATCTGTGCACACAGTATACCTTCACCTGGTAAAGGTTTTTGACAAAATCCCATATTCAGGCATTAAACTTAGCAAACTGAATGTAAACCCTTCATTGTAAAATGGGTTAACAACTGGCTCACAAATTGGACATGCAGTATCAAAGTGGGTGACTCCACATCAACCAGCAGACCTGTTACCAGTGGGGCATGACAGGGTCAGTGCTAGACCTCCTCATCTTAGGTATATCCTTCTCAGAAGTTCAGGTCAAAACTAAAGGTTGTGGCTGACCAAGTTTGCAGACAACTGCAGACAACTGAAAACTAGGTTCAATCATTAAATCCCAAATGATGTCAGTATTCTCCAGGGGCTCATGCAGACCAACGATTGGTGTATTGGTCACAGTCTCAAACTGAATGCAGAGAAAGGCATCATCGCCATTCCCTTTGACACAATGTCTCACACACCATCAAATCAACAGCAATACCTAGTACCCACGAAGTGGTAAAGGACCTGAGATCAAAAGTTGACTGTGACCTTAACCGACCACCATGTGTGTAATATAGTAAGGAAAGCTTTCATTGCACACTTGATTAGTAAAGGCATCGCATAGAGAGCAAAGAGGTCAATACCCTCTATACTTGGAACTTATTAAGCTCCATAATTGAGTATAATGCCCCATTCAGCATGTATCGTGCAAACCACCTTTAGCAATTGAAGAGACATCAGAGTTTCCTAACAAAGAAGATCAAGGACTCCAGCATGTGCCACACAGACCAACTAAAGCCTCTGTTACTATACTCCGTGATCATATAGACCTCTTATGGGAGACTTATACCTGGTCTACAGAGCAATCCAAGACTCAAACTTAATGAACTTGCTGCATATCCATAAATCAAATGGGGACTAGGGTGAACCATTCCAGGGACCTAAATATGGCCTGCAACTTAAAAATACATGCTGGAGGGACAGATTTATCTCCCACCTCACCACATCTTTTGAACAAGCTACCAGTTCATGTGAAACAGAGCACCTCTATGACACTGTTCAAGAGAATCCTCGGACGAGTGGATAGGGCATCATCAATTCTTACTGGGGATAACCCACAACCCTCCTGGACATGGACAATCATCACTAAATGCAATCTTGAGTATTGACTAGCATTTCCATGGCATTACATTGGGATTGCTAGGATTAAAATTACCTCCATGTCAATAGCTCTGTAATCTCCCTATGATCCTATTAGTGCTCAACCCTAATATAGGTCCTGACACCATGGATATGTAGTTTCTTAATGTCTCTGTGGCTAACTTTGTAGATGTGGATATCCTGAGACAATGCAGCGATGATCTCATGTACTCAGGCAACCTTTTAATCTTTAAAGAAACTAACACAGTGTGCCATGGTAAAAATTTCAATTTCAAACAAGGTTGTCAAGAGCACACATACTACATTCTTCACAAATACAACTCACCACACGTGGGGAACTTATGTGGAGGCACTTATAAGAAACCTTCCTAAACCTCAAAGACCTCCTCAAGCCATCAAACAGCAACACCTTTCCTCAGAAATCACTAAAGCACACCAAAAGCAAAACCTTATACCACACAGAAGCCTAGATCCAACGATCCCTCAAGAACAAAGCCCATAAGACAATCAAACATAGCCTACTACTCTTTGTCATAGGGATTATAATGTAAGACATCCGATGTGTCTCTCACCAGGCTGGACAAGGACAGGATAATGGTTAGTTGCCTGGCTGAGCAATATTGTGCACCCATGTCTCTGCACCACAGGCACAAATATGATTCTATCAAAGTCCATAGGTGTAAGTGACCTGAGACTTCCACAAACACAGGTTTAGAGTTGTCATAATAGTTAAGGTTTTTTTCTCATGGTCATCAGGTACAGGGTGTAATTCTTACTTTAAGGTTGGGGTTGACATAATGGTTAAGGTGTTTATCTTACAGATAACAACATACAAGGTTTGATTCTCAGATGGGATAGTTGGATAGGCTTAAAATGGCTCACAATGGTAGTTAGCCTTGTACTAACTCTATGAACCCAAGAACCTCACTGGACTATATGAAAAGAGACATTACAGATTTCTCTGAATATGTGTCACAGAGAGGTACTTGCCTTGTATTGACCAGCATTCTGCCTTCACCAAGAATGATGCCATAGTATGAACAGAAAATTATTGATTTTAATAAATGACTTAATTTCTGTTGTCACTCCAGGAGAGATCCCATATCTATCAGCATGGAAGATCTGTTAACAGACCACATTGCTTTGCTAAGGATGGTCTGCACTTGTCTCTCCTGGGCTTTTGGATATTGGCTAAAATGTTTCATCCCCCTTAAAGCCTTTTTTAAGCAATGTCAAAATGACAAAATCACCAACATAACAAAAAAAAATCAAACCAATCGAATGGTGTTACTGCTCAATGCTAGGAGCCTAAACAAGTAACTCCACAACCTACAAGCTTTCTCTACTCTGGAGAATGTCCTCCTGCAGTGCAAGGCTACAATGGCTTCTTCTACACATTTAGGCCAGCATCAGCACAGACAGGAGTAAAGGTAGAGTTATATCACTTTATATTAGCAACAAATACAACTCCAGCTTTTTTAACAGGATGATCTTTAGGAGTTCATCCATTTCAAAGTCTCCACAAACAAGGTTCCTTACCATGTCCTGGCCAGCTATAGGTTACCAGCTATGACCAATGAAGCTCACAACTCTTACCTAGACTTTCTAGAGGCATTCATCATGTAACCAAATACCATGTTCATAGGAGACTTTAACCAATTGCTCTATATACTGGGAAACATACACTGCCTCTAATTCACAGGCATGTTTCCTGGACTTTGTCAACATGAACAATCTAGACCAAATAGTGTGCACTCCAACCAGAGGATCAAGCATACTGGACCTAGTACTCACCAACATGAAACAGCATTTCACCTTCCTCTATGTCACATCCACGATGGTAAGGTCAGACCACAAACCTGTTTCCTTTGAAATAAAAAGTAACCTGGAACATCCAAGTAATGCAGTAACAGGAACCATTCTAAAGCAAACTATAGCCTACTAAGCAATAGTTTTTCAAAATTTATGGCTCCACCAAACCCCAACAACACAGTTATCTATGCAGAATTATTCAAGATACCCTGCACAAACATGTGCATTGAGGTAGCCTACCAAAAGTAAGCCCAAATCCAATATCAAAAACAAACCCCACTGGTGGAATCCTTACTTTAACAGGTACCAAAGGTAAGCCCAAATCTAACACCAAAAACAAACCCCACTGGCAGAATCCTCACTTTAACAGGTTTCATAACAAAAGAAAAAAGTCAGGGCCAAAATCAGAAAGAACAACTCGCATAGAGGTTAGAGCTCTTTAATTGAACTAAACAAGAAACTAAGAAGGCTAATAAGGTCCAACAAGGCCAATTATGGGGTCAAAATAACTTCCCATGCTAAGGACAATCAAAAGGCCTTTGTCATCTATGTCAGGAATTAACACTCAGCAGTACACAGAAATGGTCATAAATGGCACAACTGTCATTGACTAAGGTGACATACCAAACCTACAGTCTGATAAATTTAGCTCTAACTTTACCCTCCTCCCCACTACCCCTATGAAATCTCTTCTAATGTAACCCCAACTATCAACAGGGAGCATGCCCTGGTTGTGTTTACTAAAGCCAAAATACTACTTCAGCTGGCTGTGACAATATCCTGGTTGCCTTCTAAATAGCCCAAAACATGCCCTAGCAGGACCACTTGAGGCACTCTTCACCTACTGCCACAAAACAGGTTACATACCAGGTGAATGGAGGGCCATAACAGTCATCTCTGTTCAGAAGTGGGGAATATCAGCTGACCAGAGTAACTAAAGAACCATCAGTCTGCCAAGTCTAATATGCAAACCATGGAATGAGTTATCATGGAAATGATGAAGGACACTGACAACTACAAACACTCTACCTATCCCAGTTTAACTTTGTTAAGGGAAGGTCTTGTCTACTGAAACTTGTACACTTCTTCAAGAGGTCACCAAGGCTATGGATAAGGAAACTGTGTATACCATCTAACTTGATCTGGCCAAGGCTTTCAGTACAATACAATACCCCACTCAGGCATTATTGAGAAACTCTCTGAACTAGGGATAAATTCCTAAATCACTGGATTGCTGGCTAGCTCAGGCATATAAAGACCCTGGTAATCATTGGCATAGTATAAACCTATAACCTATGAATACCCTATGCTTATAACTCCAGCCTCCTTCAAACAGATTATAACTCAAATTCCTGGTGAAAGCCATTTAACTGTAATGGATAACAGTTTTGCCCCTCTAGTTGTTAGTTTTAACAAAACATTCTTAGCCATAGCAATTTAATCCTTTAAATAAACCAGTAATTGCCCACCTTTTCCCATCATGAGTACTCTACTAATTTCATATCTTCTCTTGTCCTGTAATTATCCAATCCCCTTAAGAATGTCCAGTCAGTTGTAAATTATAAAATGTTCACTGGGACTAAAGTAGTCTTTTCTAAATATTTCTGCATAATCATATATACATCTCTCCCTTTTAGCTCACCAACACAATGTCCATAATACTACAGTTCACTGTGAGTCTTTTTCATTAATACTGTCATCTTACAGCTGTTCCAGTATCAATAATCATTCCGTTTCTAGTTCCCCTCATACCTATTGGGTCTTTTGCTCCATTTTCTTGCTTTTCTTATGCATTTTCCAATTATAATTCTTGAAAAGGTTTGACAGATAACTGCTCTCTATTTATTATAGGTTGCTGTACTTTACTGCCTTGGCTGTCATCAGGAGAAGCTGCTTGGCAACTCAGTTGGGCAAACTGTGGAAACATCTCTAATTCTGCCTGTGCTAGCTCCTCATTCATGAATGTTTTAGTCCTCATAGGAAAGCAGATCGTCAAAGTAGTGGGTATACAAGCCTGAACTTATGATGTAGTTGTCTGCAACTTCTAAACAGCGAGCAGGATCTGTTCCTTTTTAACTGACTGCACAGTGAGAAGTCCTCATCCACATAAATTCTTTTCTCTCCTACTTGAAGTGTTTTCCCTTTTACCCCAGTTTAGAAAGAATCTGCATGTTATGTTTTTAATTCTCCTGTTATTATCTCAAGTACAAAGGGTGACTTTAAAATATATAATTATACTTGTTTTAATATTGATCAAGAACTAGTTGACTTTTTGTCGAAAGGTCTCTCCTTTGTGCCTGATACACACTTCGATTGTGTTAAAACCATAGTTGACTTAAAGTTATATGTACGTAAGTTGAATTTGAAAGCACTTCTAGGGGAAGGATCAACTCTTACTAGTTCCTTTAGATTAGCTAGCCTATTTAATCCACCCTTACATGATTGCTTACGGTGCTTTGAAAAACTTTGTGAGATGGATTTCAGAGCATTGGATAATAACAAATCCAAACAAAAACATAATAATCTTAATATTAGTAAAGATCAACGAGATTTTGTTAAAGTGTTGGGTGAATGCAATATCAGGGTTATGAAACCTGATAAGGGTGGGGGATTGGTCTTCATGGACCAACACGTATATGTGACGAAAATGATGGAACAACTTAATACTGAGTTTTATAGGCTGTCAAGTATCAATGAGGTCAATGTTGCATATTATAAGATTAGGGGTGTTTTGGAAGACCTCTTTTTAGAAAGGTTTATAGATATTGACCTATATAGATACTTGAACATTTCTGCCCCTAAATTACCAGCACTTTTTGGCACACCAAAAATTCATAAATCTGTGGATGACCCTCCGTTCAGATCAATTGTGGACGGGAGGGGGTCAATTACTCATGCGCGTGCTAAATACATAGATAGTGTTCTTAAACCTTTCATTGGACATGAACCACAGATCTGTAAGGATTCATGGAGTTTCCTACATAACATTAATAGCATTCCCTATAATCCTAATTATTTTTTTCTTACAATAGATGTAAGAGACCTGTATACGGTCATACCACAAAAATTAGGATTAGAATGGATTAGGGAATTCTTGTTAATTAGGAAAGTTAGCGATGACATCATTTATCTGGTCGAAACTTTACTAGAACTAGTATTGACTTATAATTTTCTAGTGTTTGATGGTAACATTTACTTGCAAACCTCAGGTGTCGCCATGGGTTCACCATGTGGCAGTGCCTTTGCGAATTGCATCATGGAACACTGGGAAAATTCATTACTTTTTAAAGAACCATTATTTGAAACCAACATTGCCTGGTATACTAGATATCAGGACGACATATTCATATTATGGAAAGGTTCAAAGGAAGCTGTCACTACATTTATTTCTAGAATTTCCGAGTTAACAGAATTTCTTGAATTTACATATGACATTCAATATTCTAAGATTAATTTTCTTGACATTATGCTACAGAAAGATAATTCCAACTGTAGATATAAAAGTGTAATATATAGGAAACCAACATATTCAAATGCTTTTTTGCACTTTAGCAGTTGTCATCCTTACCATCAGAAAAAAGCAATAGTTAAAGGGCAGATGGTAAGAGCAGCTAGGATGACAACTGATATAGGTGACTTTATTGATGAATGTAACAACTTGTCCTCCATGTTTACTAACAGAGGTTATCCTGACTCTTTGATTGTTGAGGTTAAGTCTGAGGTTATGCATAAACGTGAAATCGGTCATTTTAAACCGATTTTATCTGTTCAAAGTGGAGATTATAATACTGAGTCTGATAATTGCAGAACAGTAGTAAATAATGTTAATACCTCAGAATTTAGAACCAGTTTTTTATGTACTTTTAATTTAGATCATGTACTTATTAAAAATATCTTATATAAAAACTGGGCGTTAATCTTAGAGGATAAAGAGCTACTTAACAAGTTTGGGCCAAAACCCAAAATAACATATAGGCGTGGCATTAATTTGAAAACATTGCTAGAAAGTAGGGGATATAACATTAATACAAACAAAAAATGTTGTGGGATGACAAAATGTGGTGCTTGTCGCCATTGTAGTTTAATTAATGTTGGTGCTAATGTTACCATAAATGACAGGATTTATAAAATTATTGGGAATTTTAATTGTGATACCAAATCAGTGGTTTATGTGGCAAACTGCCAAAAATGTGCAGCTTTCTATATTGGTAAGACGGAGCGAAAGTTAAAACAGCGTATTTATGAACACACATATGCCATTTCCAAAAAAGATCTAACAAATGCTCTAGCACAACATATTGGTGAATACTCTGATCATAACTTTAAATTTATGGTTTTGAAGCATATAAATGAGGACATTAGAGTAGGACCTTGGCAGATACTGTTAGAAAAGGAAGAACTTTTCTGGCAGATTAGAACTGCAGCACATTTATTTCCTGGTCTTAATGAATACACATCTATTCATTGTATGTTAAAATATATTGCACTAAGAAGATAGTCACATGAAAAATTATTTATTTTAGTTTAAAATTTATATATCTAAGTAGGGCTGTTATGGTTGTGCTTGTAAATGTAAATATAATATTTTTATTTTTATATTTATATAATGCTTATTGCATTGCTTTTTAAAGTTCATTTTTGTAGGAAAAGACTTTTATAGAGGTTATGTTGCTTTAAATATGTAATTGCAATTAAGCTGATTATTATGTTATTAGGTTAGAATATATATAGGTTTGATTTTTAAATGAAGTTTGTCTGAAGAAGGAAAGCTATTTGGTTTTCTGAAAGTGCTTACAATAAATTTGGTCAAGTAGTTAAAGCAGTTTTGGTGTTTGCTTCTTCGCTTTTTGTGTTTTCAAATATACTGGCAGGCAACCAGATGGGAAGGTTAGTTGTGCTATGAATGAGTATAACACCTACTTTGGCATGTATATGTCCAAACACGTGACACAACTAGAACACCCACCGATATTTCTCACCAAGAAAATTAATGGTCTAAATCATAAGACCTATGTTGGTTATCTCAAAGCATTGTTGCTAGTATTGGTATCATTCATGCTGCTGAGGGGTGACCTCAGCTTAGCATTAAAAACCTTAATAGATCCTGTCTCCTCAGGCCTACTTCACATTTACAAGTCCAGTGATAGCATAAATACCCACTAAAGAGGTGTTAATCTCTTCCATAACACAAGCCAAATGGTGGCATAAACAAACAGTCAACAGGTCTTAATCTCTTCTGCAGCATAAATAGAACATGTTGAGGGGACAGATATGTATTGCAGAGAATTTCACTTCTTTGGAATTGTCTTCATCTCTTCATAAAACAAGCACCTCTTACTCTATCCAATTCAAAAGTAATCTGGATGGATGGATGAATGAATGAGAAACTGTAAAATCACCCCTGGACTAGCATGTTTGTTCCACATGGAATGGAGTAGCATGTAAATACTCTTCCTGCTCTGGGTAATTGGTATTTAAATTACAAGGGCAAAAACTTCATGGAAACACATAGTGCAACTTCTAAACATCTTCTAGGGTCAATAACTTTGTATGATCCCATGGAACTGTTGCCCTCTCCATTTGTTCAGTTTAAAGTCTGGCATTAAGGGTTAGTGTACATTTAAGTGAAATTAAATGGAATATTTCATTTTTCTTTTGGGGGAATGGTAGTTGTGCTGTGGATTAAATCAACTTGCCCTCTTCATCTGCTCAGTTTAAACTCTGGCATTAAAGACGAGTATGACTTGTAAAAAATAAATTGAAATGCTTATTATCTCTTTTACTTAATATGCTAGATGGCAGACAGATGGGGGTCACGTTGTGTTTTGAGTGAATGCAACTTGCCATCTTCACTTACTCATTTTAAAGCCTGCCATTAAGGATTAATGTGCAGATGTATAAAATAAATCTGAATATCTACTCTTTGGCTAGTCTTTGTATTAAACAAATTTGAACCTGTCTTTGATTTCACAGAATGTCATTGTCTTTGTCTAATATTTTTGGTTTCAACTTACTCTTGATATATTACCAGCTTTTAGTCTGGCTTTGTAAGAGTGGTGTGTACTTGTATGAAATAATGTGGAATAATTAATCTCTGAAGCCTGTTTGTGTGAAATCAAGCTGAAACTGCTCATGATTTTTCAGAATGTATGTGGTTTTCTGTCTCAGCAGAGGGTTCTCAACATTTTCAACAAAATATGGTACAGATAAAGTGATGCTATAGGAAACGTTAATATTTCATTATTTCATAAAAGTTGTGAGGAGACATAATTACTGTATTTTCTTTTACTTTCTGTAATTTGTCTGGAAACAAAAATATTACGAATGTAGGAATGTCTTCTTAGTAGAAGAAACTTGATGGGCTAATACTCTTGGATGTGTTAAAATGATACTTCGCCGTATTGATAAAATGGCAAAGTTTTGTGTGTGTGTGTGTGTGTGTGTGTGTGTGTGTGTGTGTGTGTGTGTGTGTGTGTGTGTGTGTGTGTGTGTTAGTATTGTGGCTATAAGGAGTGTAGGGAGTCAGTAACATCATTCATGGGATAGAGATAAAATAACTATTGTTATGAGGGTTGTAAAGAGGATTCTGCAGTGGGAATAAATTAAAAAAATATTAATCAGTGAGAACAAGTGTAAAATTGCAAGAATTAATTTTACACAGGAAAATGTTGCTTTAGTTAGTTACATGAAATTATATAGGATGAGGTTGTGAAGAGATGAGATTAGCGATTGAAAGTGATAAAATACTGTATTAATTCAATCATGGCTGCTTTTCCATAGAGTCTAAAGTCAGATTGGCCTAACCATCCATTTTTGTTAGACAGCACTAAACAATTGAGCTAAACCAGCATATCACATCTGCAAAATCAAAACGAATTTAAATATTTTGGTCCACTGATTTAGTAGGCCTTGGGTGCATTGAGTTTGACAGCAGCAAGTTTTGTAGTTTGTAGAGCCATTTTAAATAATTATAATTTCAGTTTATAATAGAGGTGAAGGATTATTATTTGCTTACTAGCATATCAGTTGCCTCATTTTGCTGATTATATCTTGTGGACCTAATCAGGTTCTAATTTATAAATAACATCACTCAGAGATATTTCAGAGATTAAACCATCCAAGAAAAGACAAACTAGAACTAATTTAGAGGGATGGGACTCAGTGAATGCTTAGTGCAAATATATTGACAAGAGATTTATAAATTCAGAAGAATTGGCATACGCTCCTTACTATGTGCTCTCTGCAGACAAAATGGAAGTCATGGAAAGTCCTGATTTCCACAGAGCCAAATGCACCTGCCACCACTTACATTTTCTACTGCAAGATGAACAGTATGCAAAATGCTTTAAGGGAACTGTATGAAAAACAGAGGATTATGATGAAATATTTGTTGCTTATAGTACATTACCCAACTTGACTTTGCATGGTGACCCAGATAGTATCAGGGATGAATGTCATTTACCTTAATCACTCTCTCTATTCTCTTAGCAGCAATTGCTAAGCCTGTACCTTTGTTGGTGTTCCTGCATGGTACCAGTTGCACTCTCCAGTAAACAACAGAGCATATAAATAAAAAATATATAGTATGGGGGCGTTATTTGTACTAGGATCAGTGAGGTCAACTAGGTATGGGTTATATCATATTTATAGGAGTCGCTGTTGTCTAGTTAAAATCATCTTATTTTCTGTAGCGGTAACAAGTTGAACTTGAGAGTTATGTTGGTAAATGCAATATGAAATATTTGGTTATTTGCTTTTCTTGAGGTAATTACTACATGTTTAAGTCTATCTGTACACAACTAGTACATAGCACACTGCTATGAATAGGATGGCATAATTCATTAAGTATTCATTTTTAAATCACAGGAATTAGCATATTGGAATTTTCATCTCAGTGTCCGTTATCCATATCTGCTTTTATTGGTGTATGTAATTCATACAAGTGTTCACTTCAAATGAAATGTCTAGCTGAAACACCTGTGTACTTGCATATGAAAGCTTATCACAGCTAGCTCTCATGTTTTGTTAATTATTGTGCTTGAACTGTCTGATACTTATCTGATGTTCATCCAGGGGTGCCATCATTCATGTGATTATGTAAGGGTGTCAGAACAGATGTGTAATTTTATTATTCTCTTACACACACACAGACACACACACACACACACACACACACACACACACACACACACACACACCTCCCTTTTACACACACACACACACACACACACACACACACACACACACACACACACACACACACACACACACACACACATATGCATTTGTATGTATCATAAATATATTAACCTTTATGAGGGTGTGGATGGACTCGGCTTAAGTATGCATCAGCTTCTGTCTCATCATTTGTAATCAAAAGTTTAATGTAAAAGTTCACATCATAGAGCTGTTTGTAGACCCTTTTTGCACACTTTTGCAACTGAATTCAGAGACACAGATTTGAATGGCAGCATGTTTCCAAGGTAGAATATCTAGTTGTAAATAAATAAATATTACAAAGCATGCATGTGCTGTTGTTTCTAAACCTTACTGATGCAAGATATAGTATAGAAGCAAATGAGAAATACTATGCTATTTAACAAAGCTTAATTGTGACAAGCTGGTATCAGTTGAAAGCAAGGATGTTGATTCCAACATCCCTATACATGAGCACACCATTAACAGTTGCATATTTTAAAGCAACACTTCTGCAAATATTTATAACATTTAAACAATTGTTTATTTTTAATTAGAATTTATAATTGCATTTCTGATAAATAATTTCATTGTAATATACCCAGAATGCTCTTACTAACTCCTCCACAAGTTTTCAAAGCATATATATATATATATATATATATATATATATATATATATATATATATATAGATGTAGATAGATATATTTTTTTCTAAACAATTTGAAGAAAATATTTTTATTCTGAGGAAGAAGAATGTAATGAATTTATTTAGTGATTATTAGCAATATGTCTGATACATTGGTGAGCCAGGAGTAGCATTCCAAGCAGTACATTTATTTAGGGTCACACAGGAGTATACAGATGATATACGGCTGAGTCTCTGGTGCATATGATCTAGTCACATGTGAGTATATTAATCTTATATGGCTGAGTCCTGGGTGCATATGATCTAGTCAAATGGGAATATACTGATGATGTATGGCTGAGTCCATGGTACATATGATCTAGTCACATGGATACTGATGATGTACGGCTGAGTCTATGGTACATATGATCTAGTAACACAGGAGTATACTGATGATGTACTGCTGAGTCCATGGTGCATATAATCTAGTCACATGGGAATATACTGATGATGTAGGGCTGAACCCATGGTGCATATGATCTAGTCACACGGGAGTATACTAATGATGTATAGCTGAGTCCATGGTGCATATGATCTAGTCACACAGGAGTATACTGATAATGTAGGGCTGAGCCCATGGTGCATATGTTCTAGTTACATGGAAGTATACTGATGATGTAGGGCTGAGCCCATTGTGCATATGATATAGTCACATGGGAGTATACAGATGATGTAGGGCTGAATCCATGGTACATATGATCTAGTCACATGGGAGTATGCTAATGATGTACAGCTCAGTCCATGGTGCATATGATCTAGTCACACAGGAGTATACTGATGATGTAGGGCTGAGCCCATGGTGCATATGATCTAGTCACATGGGAGTATACTGATGATGTAGGGCTGAGTCCATGGTACATATGATCTAGTCACATGGGAGTATACTAATGATGTATAGCTGAGTCCATGGTGCATATGATCTAGTCACACAGGAGTATACTGATGATGTAGGGCTGAGCCCATGGTACATATGTTCTAGTCACATGGGAGTATACTGATGATGTAGGGCTGAGCCCATGGTGCATATGATCTAGTCACACGGGAGTATACTGATGATGTAGGGCTGAGTCCATGGTACATATGATCTAGTCACATGGGAGTATACTAATGATGTACAGCTCAGTCCATGGTGCATATGATCTAGTCACACAGGAGTATACTGATGATGTAGGGCTGAGTCCATGGTGCATATGATCTAGTCACACGGGAGTATACTAATGATGTAGGGCTGAGTCCATGGTGCATATAATCTATTCACACGGGGGTATACTAATGATGTACAGCTGAGTCCATGGTGTATATGATCTAGTCACACAGGAGTATACTGATGATGTAGGGCTGAGTCTCTAGTGCATATCATCTAGTCACACAGGAGTATACTGATGATGTAGGGCTGAGTCTCTAGTGCATATGATCTAGTCACACAAGAGTGTACTGATGATGTAGAGCTGAGTCTTTAGTTTATATGATCTAATTGTTTTTCAGATCCTATTACAGTTTTTCAGCTACAAGGCCAAAGATTAATATAAGATTATACATATTCATAAGGTCCATGTAATCTATATAGTGAAAGAGCAAAGTGTTGTTTTAATTTTGGTCTTGCCGATGTGCATTTCTCAATCTCTTAGTAGAATTAATCTGTACAATGCCTAAAATAATGGGGGGACGAAGGCCCAAAATAGAGATAGTTTTGAAGTATTGGTCTTTTAAACTAGAACGTTGCTAGCATAACAAGATTTGTGTTAGCATGCATTTTATAATGGGTATGAAGTCTGAACCTGAAATGCCAGTCATTATTTAATGACTTCAATCCTCAGTGATTTGACAGGAAACCACAGATTTATGATGTACAGACAACAAAGTATGAGGGGAAAATATGGACATTCCATGAAAATCTGGGCAATTGAGAGGTGTGATGTACTTTTAAGAGACTGTCATGAGGTTTGCCAAGTATTTTGGAATCCAAGAATTGTGATGTTCAAGGCGTCCAAGCATATGATGTTTAAGGAAATAACTTAAGGTAGCAGCATGCAAGACTAGTGATGTAGTCTGAGTCTTAGGAACTTCTATTTGCATATTGTTTGACCATGTGTTGTTGTGTCTTTTGGTTTATCCCGGTTAGGGGTCACCACAGCGAAACTCCAGTCCGCTAGTGTTTGGTAGTGGATTTTTATGTGCCAAGTTACCAGCCCTGATGCACAACCTTCAACAAAGGCATGCCCATTCAATCATGCCTCCACACAGAAGACGCTCTAGCTGAGAATCGAACGGGGCAACGTCTTGCTGTGAGGCGACAACGCTAACGCAGCACCACTACCGTGGGTATGCCACTTAATATTTTTTTTTACTATTGGATCATGCCTGAAAAGAAGACCTTGTTAGGTTGGTATACCTGATTACCAGGATTAAGAACATTAAATACATTAAGTAAGCAAGTGCAATTACATGGTATGCTACACAGTTTGAGGAGTGTCCCTCCAGGATGTGAGACCCATTATGATCAATGTATCAAGTTCAGTAGCACTATTTACCAATATATACTGTAGGTGAGCCTGCCTTTCACAATCATGTGTGCATGTGTGCCTGGTTCCACATCAGTGCATGAATGCTTAAATACATTTATTATCATTTATATACTGAAGCTATGTTTGATACCATAATATTTTTGATGTCAATGCCACAGGCAAGTAGAGGAGCATGTCCAAATCCAACTTATGGTACCCATTGTGGTATTGCGTATTAGCCATGAAAGAAGCAAAACACCACTGATGAACCCTTTCTATACTTTTCAAACATTTCCTCAGTCTGTTTCCTGTCTAAAACTGATATTTTTCATTTATATAAAGGTTTATAGGACCACATCTAAAGCACTGTACACAGCTCTAAAGACCTCAAGGAGTAAAACAAGATTAAGTGCTGACAGTATGAATCTATTTCTCGTCTTTTTTTTTTTCAGGTATTTGTTTCTTGTACCAGTGAACTCTGCTGCAGTACGTTGACGTCTTGAAATGTATTACTAATCATTTGATTTGCCAAATAATGGTTACTTATAGGGCAGAAAATTCAATATAAAGAGGGTCTTCCTTGGCTTACTTGCTGTACTCTGCCTGAATATTGCTGATTTCTGCATTTTATTTTGAATTGAAATTTTTCATTTAAGGTTCTGTTACTTCTATTTTTTATCTTTTTCTTATATTACTTTTGTTTTTTTTACAGTTTCTGTTCTGTTGGAGTTTTAAGAGGTCTTGGCTAGGGTCAGTTAGAAAAGTTAGCAAAGAATTCCTTTGCAAACATTGAATAACATCAGCTAATTAGTGGGAGGAGCTGAGAAATAGCATTACTCATTTAGCTTGAATTATTTGGAGGCATCTCTATTTAGCTCAAATGCTTGTTTGGCTTGCTTACTGTACTCTGAATATTGCAGATATCTGTCTGCATTTTATTTTTCTAACCCACCCACCCAACTGTTGTTGTATTGTTAAATTTGATGGGATTTGAGTTGCTCACCCCAACTGTAAATATGATTTTGGACAATCTTCCCAGTCCCATCTCATCAGCTCATGCTACTGAGTATAGAGAGATCATTTGGGAAGGCCCACCCCAACCTTGAATTATCTTCTGTTTCCCCCTTCCCATTTAACTTAAAAAATGCACTTTATTCAGCTGGTTTTACTTTATTTGTTTCTTCCTACTTTATTACTTGATTTTGCTTTAGCTGCTTGTTCTTAAGGGTTCAGTTGCATTTATTCTACTGCATTTATTACTGCTTGTTAGTAGCCTGATTAAACTGTATCCATTATTTAAAATTTCTTAGGCTTCAGGCCAGTTATTTTATATTAAGAAGGCTTGTGGTTTAAACTGTTGTGGGATGAGAGGGTAGCCTCTGCCTTCTGAGCTGGGAATTGCTGGTGAAGGCTTATTGTGGCTGTTGTTCTTAGTGTCTTTGTTCTGGTTTAAGCACTCAGCTTCCAAACCAGTTATTTTACATTCAAAGGATTTGTGGTCTAAACTCGTGTGGCAGGAGATGATAGCCTACACCCTTCTAAGCTGTGAATTGCTGGTGAAGGGGTATTGTGGCTGTTACTCCAAGTGTCTTAGTTCTGGTGTAAGTGCTTGGGCTCCAAACCAGTTATTTTACATTAGGAAGGTTTGTGGTCTAGACTCTTGTGGCAGGAGAGTGTAGCCAACACTCTTCTAAGCTGAGAATTGCTGGGGAAGGCTTATTGTGCCTGCTATTCTAAGTGTCTTTGTTCTGGTTTAATCATTTGAGTTCCAGACCAGTTATTTCACATTAGGAAGGTTTGTGGTCTACACTCTTGTGGGAGTATTCTTTGGAATTCTTGCTTTATCTAAAGTGTTTTTTCGCTGTTGTGTTTAGAATTTTCTGCACTTTGAATTTCTAGTGCTTATGCGTGTTATAGCATAGGCTAGATTCAGGTGTGCTGAATCTAGACTGTTTGGTATCATTTGAGCACTAAAACCAGCCATCTTACATTAAGAAGGTCCCACTACACCCTTGTGGCAGAAGTGTGCAGCCAAGAACCCATCTCAGTTGGGGGTTGCTGGAATAAGCCTCAGTCTTGGGCTTTCAATTTGGTTAATATAGAGATTAGGAACAAGCAATCTATCTTCTGTGTTATCTGAAGCATCCACTGCCTGCTACTGAAAAATAAGTATTATTTTTACTTGATCTGCACTTCTTGCATTGCATTTTACTGTGTGCTGTTATTTTTGAACTGCATTTTACTGTATTGTTGCTGTTTCCTGCACTTGTAGCCTAGTATAGACTTGGTTCAGATTTGCTGGACCCAGTTTGTTTTTACAGTTTCTGAGCACTAATCCAGCTTTCCCCCTCAAAAGAGGGGCTCCCCCTGCACCCTAGTGAGAGTACAGTATAGCTAAGGACCTATCTGAATGGTTATTGTTGGCCCAGGACCCAGTCTAGTGTGCTACTATTGGTTAGAGTGCTTGAAATCAGTTTAATTTTGTTTGCTACTTGTTGCCCACATTAGCTCGAGTTTGTGTGGTGCGCACCACCTGCATAACCATGCATTACCTCGCTGTGGAGACTACCATTGGCATTTATAGGTGCAAACTCTTAAACAGATAATTTTCCCATAGTCAACTGCTTGTGCTCCATCAAAGGTTTCTCATTGTTGTGCTTTCCGGTTAGACACTCAGCTGAGCCACTGTGGCTCTTCCACAAGTATTATCCATTAAGCCCCTCTCAGTTTAGAGTTTTTTCTTGTCCGTTAGCCATACCTGGTCCTTCTAGTCCCCTCTCTGTTACTGATTGCAGTACTTCACCTAGCATCATGAATGGACAATTTCCCACCATTTCCCCTACCAACTTGATTGACATGGGCATCCTAAGATAACATAGCAATTGCCTCATGTACACTGTCAACCCACTTCTACTAATTCACACAAATTCAATATGTGAGAGATGCAGTTATATTACGAATCTAGAATCTAAGCTCTCTTGCTCACATATATCAGATACGAAACAGGTTTTCATCTCACACACTTCAACTCCTGCACCATCTATCCATACAACACCTAAACTTACATATGCAGAGGTTCTCACTAGAAGCTTACCTAAAGATCAGAGATTGCCCAGACATAAACACACCACTTATTACATTCCTAACAAATCACAGTACACATACAAATGCATGCAGCAGTGTCTCACCAAACATGCCCCTAAGGCAAAACACAAAATCAAATGTTTTAGTCATAGGTGACTACATTGTGAGGTATACAGAAGTCCCACTCACCAGGTTGGATAAGGAAAAGGTTACCGTCAGCTGTCTTTCGAGTACCAGGAACTGCCTCATCACACATGAATGTAACTCTCTCAACAACAGGCACTGTTCTGATTCTGTCATAGTCATTCTTGGTGTGAACAACTTGAGATGTACATCACTGGACTATATGCAAAGAGACATGAATGAGCTGTCTGATTATGTGTCCCAGGTGGGTATGTCCCTAGCTTTAAGCAGCATTCTACCTTTACCTAGGATGATGCCTCAATATGGACAAAAAATGATTGACTTCAACAATTGGCTTAGTTTCTAGTGTCATTCTAAGGGGATTCGGTACCTGTTAGCCTGGGATAATATGTCTGATAGACCATGATGCTTTGCCAGAGATGGTCTCCACCTGTCACCTCTGGGCTTTTGGCTACTGGCTAAGGCTCTTGACGCCCCCATAGTGCCTTTTTTAGGCAATGTCACAAAACAAAATTTCCAATTTAAAAATATCCTCAAAAAACAGCCTTAAGGTTATGCTACTAAATGCTAGTAGTCTAATCTGAAATTGAACTCAATGGAAGCACTCCTAACCTTGGAAGATGCGGACATCTGGCAGACTGAGAGACCTGGATCAAGGGCATTGAGAGCACCCTAGCCATCCCAGGATATAATGCCTTTTACACATTCAGACCACAAAATGAACATGTGAAAACTAAAGGAGGAGCATCAATATTCATCAAAGATAAATACACCTCCAGATTGGTTTAACAGAATGATTCCCTAGAGTTACTCCATGTGCAAATAACTATAGGAAAGACCTCTCTCCAAGTTATTGCCAGCTATAGATCCCCTTCCATGAACCATGATATCCACACTGCCTACTTGGATCTACTTGATTCACTCAAAATACAACCAAACACCCTGGTTTAATTTACTGGTGTTTTCCAATTACCTAAATGTAATATTCATTGGTATCTATAGGTGGAATGCTGAATTCTTCACCTTTCATAATATTTTCATACAAAATAATCAACATTTCATTTATAAGCCTCTAGATGTGCTACTGTTCTTCTGTAGTTCTGTCTGAAATTGCCATATTGTAGTCAATTTGTAAAATTTACTTTTTACACAAAAGTGTGGAATAGCAGTTATTTAGTTCATTAGGTGGGGAACACAAAGACTTGTGATGAAAAATCATTCTGGCTATCAGAAGATTTTTCACTAGTAAATTAAACAAATTGCCATAATATCAACATTTATTATATTTATACCATATTATCAACATAAAATCTATTAGACAGCCCACATGAACTTTTCAACTGTCATTATGTGCATTTTCTAATAATGTCATTCTGTTCTGCTTTGAAGTTGGCATGCAAACCACCATCTTTAATTATAAATGCTCAAAGACAGTAGTTTATGATAGGGTTGGCATGTTGAAAGTCTAATTTAAAAATAGTGAAGGGTACCACTGTTCATTGATTTCACCTTAAGAAAGTCACATTTACCTTAGATGAAGGAACTATTTTACATCAAAATACACTAAAGAATGAATGTAGTTTTCATGCGGTATTTATAAAGTACACTTTACTCTTCAAAATATACAGATGCCAATTACATGAGTGCAGCAACATTTGCTAGTGTGTGTGTGTGTGTGTGTGTGTGTGTGTGTGTGTGTGTGTGTGCGCGCGCGTGTGTGCGTGTGTGTGTATTTATAGATATATATGTGTGTGTGTGTGTGTGTGTGTGTGTGTGTGTGTGTGTGTGTGTGTGTGTGTGTGTGTGCGTGTCTGTGTGTGTGCATGCGTGCGCATGTGTGTGGGTCTTGAACAGATATCACCATACACCCTGGCTCATGGGGTACATGCTTTTTGGTCTTGTGTCTTGCATACTGCAGCATGTGTTATTGCTTAGATATATTTTTCTGTTTATATCATGTTGATAAGTGTAATAAAACTGAAAAAAAAATAACACTAATGGAGCTAATTGAAAAATACTTGCCAATAGACACTTGTAATGAGTCCTACATCATGTGTACACATTTTTTTGATAGAGTGTCTATACTGACATAATGTTTCATGAAGGGTTTTGGTCCCCACTTCTGTACCTTTAACCAATGCTAGGATTGTTCAAACTTGAAGTAAGATAGATAGCCATTTACCTATAATTTTCAACAAGTTTTGAAGTCAAGCAGTTGACATCCTTATTTATTTATTCTCAGTTGACGTTATCAAACTAGGCAACTAGCCTCTTTTCAGTGAATCCCCAAGATGGTATTTATAATACTAGGGGAAAATTTGGCCAGGGCATCAGGGAACTTCCCTGCTCTTTTCAAGACATGCCATGAGGTCCTGTATATCAGTCTGAGCTACCTCCAAATCAAAAATGCGGAACCTCAGTTTAACATCTCATCCAAAGGATGACACACTCAGGAGTACATATACCCCCCTAATGCCTGATCTCAGTACTAACATAACACTGCTGAAGACATCATTGTGTATGTGTATACCAAATTTCTAAAATACTTATGTTGCTAGAATATAACTTACTGCAAACATAGTGACACTATAATGAAATATAAACAAATGTATTTTAATTCCCTAAATAAGATTTAATATCTGTACTGTAAATCTGACTCATGAACACATGTATACACATACACACAAACACACACACACACACACACACACACACACACACACACACACACACACACACACACACACACACACACACACACACACACGCACACACTACAATGAACTACATTAATAAGATTAATATGTATTGTTTAATTACTATAATGATGTATACTGAGGTCATGTGTAGATGGGTCCATGTGGATAAGCCCTCTTGCCCGGTGGACAAACAGTAAATAAATAAATGAAAATTAACATACTATATCCTCTTCTGTAATTCTGAGCTCAGACTTAGAAAAATAGGTGCTACAACTTTCTGAGTCTTTACTAGGAAAAAGTCTAATTTTCTGTAGTGAACACTCCTTTCCCATATACTTGAAACAGATACTTCAGTGTCAGAAGATCTTATTAACTATCTGGTTGGTTCACTCCTTTCAGATAAAAAATACAGACAATTGAGTTTTCTTTTCGTTTTATTTTATTTTTTATATTTATGTTATTTTTTGTTTTTGCACTTTAAGCTGGTATATATCGTACCTTGCATTAGCACGAAATAATTATTAGCTACAGTGTCAGGGCGTAAAACTTAAATTGGCATTGTTGGCTAATGCTACATGGGTATCTTTCTGAAGGATCCTACTCTGCATTTTAAAATCTCATAAATCTTAAGTTCAGCAGTACATCCAGATACTGAACTTATTTAGATAGAGCTGATCTGGTCAGAAGTCAGATGATTCTTTTCTTATAAAAAGCCATGCTTTCTTTTAAACTGAAAACTATTTGATGTTTTGTGTACAACTGACTTTATCAAAGACTCAAAGAAGAAATGCCTAAGCTGTGCAATTTCAGGCAAGTATAAAAACATTAATAAAACAACATCAATAAAACATCAAAAAACAGCTCAGGCATCCCAAAGAAACTATTTGACAAAGTATTGATGCATGACAGCTTAAGGTCTATAAATGGAGATTTTATTTTCTTTGTCTTAACCTAGTGTTTTATATATTTAGTAAATCTATTTATTTATTTTGGCCTCATGAGTTTTTTTTCATTGCATTACACAAGAGGAACAGGAACACCATAGAAATGAACTTTTCTACTGTAAAAAGTGTTAAAGCTTTGATATCTTACCACCTCTCATACTCCTTTGATCACATTACCTTTCACACTTTATCAGCAAAACATTTTATTATATAATAATTCTTTCATAGCTACTTTATGTATTTGTTTATTCATTCATCATTCATTTACTCAGGAACTCATGTTTTTATTCATAAATAACACACAGGCTGACAGCAAAGTTTAAGGTGAATTAGTATATCAAAATGAAAAGGTACATTTTAAAACTGTTAATCAAATTTATGATATTAACAGTATTTAACAAAAGAGTGGGAATAAAGGAATGAAGTAGGACTAAAGTAGGAAGGTGGGATAAGGTCTGGATAGAAGATAGATAGTGACATGGCAGTAAGGAATAGAGCTCAGGTCTTAATAAATCATGAACCAACATACATAATAAGTGGTTGATGGGCAGACATTGCTGTCCATGAATGCCTGCCTGGTAAATTAGGGAGTACAATCTGATATAGAGAGTTAGGTTAGCAGATTAAGGACTAGTAGGGAAGGAATTAACTAAGTATTAAAAGTAACCAAGATAGATTTAAAATGTTGTTTTAGTAGGGGAGGAGGGAAGTTAGCTTTTAAAGACAAAGGAGTAGGTTTTCAGTGTCTTTGGCATTCGGTGTTTGCATGGAATATATATTCTGGTGACTTGAGTGACTGATGAGCTAGGCCATGACAGGTACTGGGTAAGCAGTGAGTGAATGCAAGATCCAAAAAGTGGGGGATAGCTAGATAAGTGAGTTTTTTTTTTCTAAGGGGGGGTCTGGAACTTAGATTAGCTTTTGATGTGATGGTAGCAAAAAGGTGTGGTAGGGGCTTATATGTGGCAATGGCTTTGTGGGATCAATTATCTGGTGGCTGCGCTTTAGGCTGAGTTAGGTAGATGGGTGAAAGCAGCACAGTGGTGTAGAGGTTAGCGTTGTCACCTCACAGCAAGAGGTTCTCTGGTTCAATTCTCAGCTGGGGTGCCTTCTGTGTGGAGTCTGCATGCCCCCCTGCATTTGCGTGGGTTTCCTCTGGGTGCTCTGGTTTCCTCCCACATTCCAAAGACATGCAGTAGGTAGATTGGACACTCTAAACTGGTGCAAGTTAGTGTGTGTTTGTGTGTGTGCAGATGTATGTAGTACACCCTCTGAGGAGGGTTGGGCCTTGGGCTAGTGACCTGAGCCTATGAAACATAATAATATGGACAAAATAATATCTGTAACGTCAATGGGACAACAATCACATATGAGAACTATTTCCATTACAGTGTTGAAATGTCCATAAATATTAATGTCACATTCACAATGTACCACATGGGAGGTACAGAAAATCAAGGGAACATGTGAAAAATTAGTGCAAATATAACTGAAGGCAGATGCATATGATGAATAGTTTCATAAGCATTGACATATAGTTATTAATCTGTGGGTGGGTGTTATGTAGGGGATGATATAATAGCTGCCTTTGTCCATCACAGGTACAGGTATCCAACCCGGATGAATTCCTGATTATTCATTTAATGCTCCAGTTTGTGCTTGAATAGGAGTCGGGAAGGGTTATGATTCACATGGATAAGAATCCTATTCCAGAGAATGAGGATCCTCGAAGATACATGCCTGCCCCACCAATATGTCCTATATTAATTGCAGGTAAAGTTTATCACCTTAGAGCATGTAGCTCTGGTGACTTTTGTTTTGTGGATATGCAAAAGTCCCATCAGAATGAGATCCAAGTATTCCGTTTATGCCAGGCAAATTTAGCCTCTTAGTATTGCGTATGTCCTGTATTCTGTTTGTGATATACCTCTGTGCATGTTACAGTTCTCGCATGTTCCTCATCAGGTATATATAGACAAGGCCATTATGTTCAATGATGGGTCAGATAATGGCTTTGTACATTTGCATACCGTATTCACTGGGCCTACAAGCAATGGTCTTACTGAGAAGTTGAGTGACCAACAATGACTGCCTCATAACCTTAGACTCTTGTGTGTCTAATGTTGTAAGTTTGAATGAAACTATATGTTCCCCCCATTCCCATTTATTGTATCAATGAGGCAGTTTCCCTGGACAGCCAAATTTCAAAAAGGTACTGTTATGCAGTAATGGGTATTTGTTTTTAAGCCATGGCTTTGTCACTAACCAATTGTTTGCGGTAGAACTTCTTGTAAGATGTTATTATCTTGGAGGGGAGTTCTGTGCTTGATCCTAATTTGCAATCATCTGCAGAACTGTAAGTCAGATGCCCTTGTCACTGACCTTGATGTCCAAAACAAAAGTTTCAATGAGGAGCGGACCTAACACATTAACCCCAGGGGATGGCAATGGTCATGGGCTTTTTGTGGAGGTGGTCTCTGAAATCATACTAGCTTGTGCCCAGTCTGTGAATCAGCACTCTCTCAAGCACGTTATATATGGCTATATGCCTAATTCTGTGAGTTTGTTTACAATGTCTGAGTGGGGTAATGTATCAAATGTTGTAGTTAGGTCAAGGTAGGCGGTGTGTACCATCTTTCCCACTGCCTTTTACAAAACCAAACTAGGTTGCATCCATTGTCTGAAGATGTCCTACATCATGGTTAATCATTTCAATAATAATTCAATCTACACCTGTAAAAATGACCCAAGCCAGACTAATGGCTCTGCAGTTCCTGGAATCGATGTTCTGCCCTTGTGTAGTGATAACTGTTGCAGTCTTTCATTCCCATAGTAAAAAACCTGTAATGAGAGTATGGTTTAATAGTGACACCAATGGCCATAATAGGTCATATGTCAGGCTGTATAGGAGGCATTGTAGGATATTACTGAGACCCATTAAAACTATAGTCTTGGCTTTAGAGAGGGCATGTAAAACCTGCTTCCTACTGATACTTTAAGGAATTATGTTGGATGGCATGGAGTGACTGAGGGAGACAGGGGGTAAAGAAGGAGACAAATTTGTCAGTCATAAAACTGTGTATTTCTTCTGGTTGCATGAAGGTGTCTCCATTTTCCAATGTTTTGGCACACTGTCGTGTGCTCTCATTGATGTCCTGGGCATAGCTAAAGAATGTCTTATGGGTGACGTTATCTTTAACTCATCAGTTGCTTTGTTGCACATAAGAAGCTTTATGCGAGGAACATCAAATAACATTATACAATACACTGTTGCCAATGCATATGTAAGCCAATTAACAGCAAGGATAAGACAGTCCAAACAAGGAATTGTAGTAGCATAAAAAGCAGTGTCATGCAGCTTCACTGTAGTCATACAGCAATGCGGATGTGTAATAAAACAGAAAATCAACATACAGGATATTACAGTATGGGTAAAGGGATATTAATTACCATGTAGACCCTTCATGAACAAACACACACTGGCATTTTTCATATATACAAGCAACATGTATGACATTAACACATAGGCCAAAAATATATGCAAACAGCATATATCAAACACATACTGGCGTCATTCATATATACAAGCAACATATGTGACATTAACACATAAGCCAAAAATATATACAAACGGCATATATCCCTATTACTAATGCCAATTACAAATGACATAGTGACAAAGAACCACCAATAGATAGCATAGGGATACAAAGTAGATGTAGGGAAAGCAATATACATAATTACATCATTATTGCACAAGTATAAATCACAGTAATGACCATGTGTATATGCATTACATTATAGCAGCCAATCCTGGGGGAAGATTGTGTGCTAATACCATAATGTCTACTTCCCTACAATAATACCTTTCTAAACCAAAGACATGGAAACATCAATCTGATGTGTCTATGTGAAGTAGTGAAATGCATACACATGAAAGTGAATGCTAACCTGTTATATACAAGTCTTAAAATAAGATATGATTAAATGGACTGGTTAGTGCCACAATTAAGATACAGACAAAAATGAAAGTCATGAATGAAGCTATACATAGCAACACCTCTGTATATTCAATAAGGGACCACTGAATGTCAATGCAATATGTCAAGGCTGCATATGCAGATCTATTTGTCGCAGTACTCTAAAACAGCAGTAATAGTAAACTGTGCATTACATGGCACAATAATTACCAGTACACAGCATATGCAAGGTCATTATGCTAGTGGGACATCATGACCCAATAATGCTACATAAGGTTCTTAATCAAGGACATGCCATGTTTGTGAGCAGAGCAGACATATGACAGCAAAAATCAACACACAAATATGTGCAATATATACACATGGATAACATGTGCATATAAACACACTTAACTGACCTGACAGTGTTGTATGAGAGGAATGGGAAAAATATACCATGTGATTTGATGTCATCCCTTCTAAGTGTATTCATGTCCAACACAAGCACAACAATTGTGTCCCATTTGCATTATGCTGTGACAGTCATATATGTCACATACAGGGCAAGAGCGTAGCTGATATAACAATATTATGCTCCACTGCATGCATATCAGTACACACACACACACACACACACACACACACACACACACACACACACACACACACACACACACACATGCAAACTGAAAGAATAGCATCCCTGCCTGTGTGGAACACTGTCTGCAGGAATGACAGCATATGATGATCATATAAATAATAATGGCAGTGCATATGTCATTTACCCATGTGTATCACACTGCAGTAGTTAGATAGAACCACATATGACCTGGTATGTGCAGTGTTCATAATAATGCATGACTGAAAAGTATGACAACAATATGGGATGTAACCACAACTTGCCTATGCCATACAAAATGGAATAGTGAAAGTACCACGGTGGCAGCATTATATAAGTGGACGTAGTCCCTGAGGGATCACCCTGATGGAGTTGAACATAGCAAAAAAACTCTCTAGCAATCTCCCAGAAGATGTTACTTATGGTCTGTGCCATATCCTGGAAAACTGTGTCATCAGGTACCTCATCTCTGTCTGGAACATATCAGTTACTACATCCCATATCTGGTCAATGCTGATCTGCAGGAACAATAGCAAAAGCAGGTCCAGGTCAGCTGTCATCATCATCATCATCATCATCACCATTGTGGTTCCCACCCTGGTCCTTAGAATCTGAATCAGCTAGCTGTGGTTGTGCATGTTGTCATCTTCCAGTGGGTAAAGTGGCATATGTCTCACACTCCAATACATTGCAACGCAGGGACATGATTATATACATAATAGGTACTAACTTAAAAAAAAAAGAATAATTGAAAATTCTCACATAAAGTACACTTTCTAAATGTTTTAACTGTTATGGACTGTTACTCTATGGTTTGACCTTATCCAACTATAACACCTTATTTGAAGTCAAGCATACATTCAGTCCATGTAAAATACAAAATGGAATGTAATATGCATCACAGTCATATGCCAAACATGTGAGAACTAAAGCATAATCATTGATAAGACATGCATAGAAATGCATATGCCCATTAAAATACATAATCATTACTTATGTATATAAACATACATCATGTATGTTGTGTGATACTGTATGTTGTTTGCAATGAAAGTTCTGTTACAAAACCTGCCAGTAGTCAAATGCACATGTATAGTGAACCAAACTAGAGATTACACAATGTACAATAAAACATTACTGTAGCATTATGAAGGGCAAGGAAAGGAGGCCACACTTACAATAGTGATATCTGTTTGGCTGTAATATGCATGACAAGTCTTCTTATAGTGCCACGTCAATGTACTGCTTCACAATATGTATTCATATGTGCCACATAACACAATCAGCTTTACATACAGACATCTGCAACATCTAATTATCACTGTCATGTCAGATATGCCTAAAGAAATGTTATGATATGCAATTAACTACATCAAAACATATCAAACAGGACATGTATAATGTTTGTCAAGTTACATTACAGTCCAGTACATTTGGAGTGCTACTGTAGCAGTCGCCAGACCTGGCCCATAAGGTTTATTTATATGTTTCACACCAGGCTATCTGCCCTTGAGGACCATTTTAAGCCTAACCAACTACTCTCAAATGTGTGAGTCAAACCTTGCATCTTTTGTTTGTGAGGCAAACACCTTAACCGTTATACCAACCCACCGACAAAAGATGCAATGATGTAATAATTACAAGTGGAATGCAATGAGTGTGCACAATTCTAAATGTCCTCATATTCATTTATTGATAATATAAATAGAAGTCAATAACTGAGCAAGTGTGCCCATCAAAAATGTTCATTAAGTTAGTAAAGTACATCACATGGCATACAGTACTCAGTTGTTCAGACATACATCTGTTGTTGTACATTCTAAAGAATTTTTTTAGCATACTGCATAAATGCAAAATGCACATGTGAACAACAGGCATACACCTGAACAATTTCAAACACAACCCTCCCATGCCACTTTGTGAATGTGTGGTGTAGTATTACATTATATCAATTAAAACAACACTGACATAGGATCCGATTCTAAAATTCTTTATCTCAGTGCAGCTAATGACTTTCCCTGGGAGAAGATATTTTGGAATGTGGACCTTGTTGTAAACCTGTTTATAGAGAAACCTTACAGTAAAATAAATCAATTAACCAGAGACCATCTCTTTTAGGGTTTTCCCCTTAGCCTTTATTCAATGTGCATTATGTGCATTTATGTTGAGGAGTCAAAATAACATTAAAAGTGATACAGTAAATTAGTATTATGTACAACTAATTTTACAAGTGAATATACTATGGGTAAAGTATGTGTTGTAAATATATATTTATATTAACAGGCAATGATACCTTTCAAATATATATGCAAATGAGATTAGCAATGGAACATGGTTAATGGATAACATCACAATATGATTTAGTTACATGTTTTTGCAACAATTTTACAAAGTAACAAGCATGACACTAAAATGAAATGGTTATAAATGGTGTATATAGCACATATACATAATATTTCCTTAAGAAATATATCACTATCACTGACTACTTTTGTATTATGCTCACGCATATACTAGCACACATGAAAAAATGTATTTATGATCATGAACATACTGTGCAACACATCAGAAATGCAATGAAACTAGCATGGCTTGTAGCACTCTAATATTTGAAAAGTGCATGTAGGGTAGTGTTACACAAACCACCAAAGTACAGTTATATATCATTGCAACAAAAGGAACGCAAGCATTACGTGCCAATAAATGAGCCAATAGATAACCAATAATTAATATAATAAGCAGGCTATGCACACCATATAATTCACTAAAAGCTACTGTCATATATAAAATATGCCAACTGCTTGCTGTAAAAATAACAGG
>NC_056737.1:1787596618-1787651618 GCF_019279795.1 Protopterus annectens | reverse complement strand
ATTAATGGAAGAGTGCAATGGGGGATTATGCAAACTTGGACATTTTAACTTAAATATACCAACTTCGAGGTCACACTACAGTGGAGAAAAGGGAATATTCCCATTCCGCGCTGTAGTGTGACTGCCGAAGTCAGTGTTTCACTACTTCGAACAAGTGGACTCGGTGAAGTGGGGTTAGAAGTAGAGAAACTTCGAACATATTGATGGATCCCATATATATATATATATGGTTCCCTATCAGAAGCCTGAAACACTATAAGCCTGAAAATCAAAATCCTGAAACCAAAAGCCTGAAAATTCAAAATCCCGAAAACCCAAAATCCTGAAACTCAAAATCCTGAAAACACAAAATGGACATACTGACATCATTGTGGCTTTGCTATTGTTAGCCCTGTGGTGTTAGGTCATGCTGTCAGGTAAGTGCGGTTGGTTTCATGTTAGGGTTAGGGGTGGTTTAAGTGAGTTAGGGTTAGGGCGCAGGTTAGGCATGTATGCAATAGTGACAAATATTGGGGTTAGGGGCTGTTTAAGTGAGTTAGGGTTAGGGCGCGGGTCAGGTGAGTGTGCGATAGTGACGGACCTTAGGGTTAGGGTTAGGGTCAGGGTCAGTTGGTAGATATTAGTGTCTTTATAGTGACATATTAGCATTATTTGTGTTTTCAGAATTTTGAGTTTCAGGATTTTGGGTTTTCAGGATTTTGAATTTTCAGGCATTTGGTTTCAGGATTTTGATTTTCAGGCTTATAGTGTTTCAGGCTTCTGATAGGGAACTATATATATATATATATATATATATATATATATATATATATATATATGTATATATAATATATATATATATATATATATATATATATATATATATATATATAAAAACACACACACAAGGTGTAACACACATGTATGACCATAATGAGTAACTTGTTAGTTCTACATTTCATAGGGCATGTGTATTCTGTGCTGGCACATTGGCCACTCAGTACTGTGTCTATTTCATATACATTGTTTCAAAACTTACCTGACAGGATGTATTTTGCTACTAATGAAGTACTATTTTTGTGTCTCTTTTTAAATTACGCTGACATTTCCACCCTCACGACTGGCAGTGAAGCCTAAGGAGAGTATGTCAGGTATGTATTCTTGTATCTTTGTTGTTGTACTCAGATTCATAATTGTCTGCTATGTGATTGCACTACAGGGCTTGTTTTACACTGAAAGTGATATCAGCTTAAGTCAGGATGTATAGTATTATTAATTGCATGTAGACATTTCTCTATGTGCGACAGTTTTATTATGTCCTCTTTCACTTATGTATCAGTATTCCACATGTGTTACCTGTGTTTATTTTCAGCACATCCACTACTTGCCTTCTTCAGCAGTCCGGTTACTGGTCCTGAGGAGGGATATGATGTGCCTTGGTATGATAATATGCCCATAGCACAAGGGGCACTACATTCAGTTCATTGTCCAGCCCAGTGAGAGACAGTCATGTGTTTCATGATTCAGCCTCTGATGGTGGGGATAATGTGGTTATCCATTCCAGTGATGCAGGGCCATCAGAAAATGTACCCAATGATGAACATGACCTGCTGTCCCATGTTCATTCTGAAAGTGTTGGTGCTCTCTTGTATCATGCCAACTCTACAGCAGTGATAACCACTGTGCTGACCACTGAATAATACATCTGTAGGTGATGTCTCAAATGTTTGATGCCACAGGATCTCTATGATTATTTATCTTACATTAACAATTGTAATAATGTTATGTCATATTATATGCACTTGTTATTATCATGATTTAAGTTAATAGTCATTTTTACATATGAAACTCAGCATGCATACATTTTAATATATAGTGCTACCTGACATATAGAAAATATTTGTCCACATCATCAGTATATTATGTCATTTGTTCAACACTGACATATAAAGTACACATTTCATATTTGTCCTCCATTATGGCATGCACAGATATACTTCATATTGCATACAAGTGACAAATGTGACTTTATTACTATGGTACTGCATTGTTGTCTCACACCGCTACAAATGCATTCCTTTCCCATCCAGGACATGCTTCTGGAGCATTTCTCCCCGGGCCTCCACTGAAAATAGGATCTGTGGAACCTAGTCGGACTTTCCCGGTCAACAAATGTTAAATAAAAAATAAATAAATGACTTTGATACCCATGCTAAACATTACTTCTCATGTGTACATTTCCATACATATATGCTTGCACACACAACTGCATACCTTTGTGATTTCAACACATAATATGCTGAATGTTGTATCACTAATGTTTACTTGGTCATGTTATTTGTTATGACTAGCACATATATGATAATCATGTTGCTTCATGTTGCTGCAGATGCATATAGATTAGAGTGCTTTCTGGGTGAGACATTGCTTGGCTGGCATACTTCATATATTTTGTAGGTGTTATATTATGCATGT
Source organism: Protopterus annectens (assembly GCF_019279795.1). NCBI lineage: Eukaryota > Metazoa > Chordata > Ceratodontiformes > Protopteridae > Protopterus > Protopterus annectens. The sequence continues at coordinate 1,787,649,164 of NC_056737.1, read as the reverse complement.
GGATGTATTGTCTTTACTCAACATGTTGACATTATTGCAGTTGATGTTTTTGCATACTGTAATGCAACAGATTTTTATACATATATGTGATGTGTATTGCATGTCAGTGTTTTTGAAATAAACCTGCATATAGGCTGTGTGGATTGCAGTCGATTTCCATTATAGACACAGTGATATGTTATTTAATTTAATGTTTATACAGGTGGGTTCTACCATTGCCTGTTGACATACACACAGGATAACACTTTCTTCTGTTGTACACACCTCCAGTGTGATACAGTTGTGACAGTGTGGTTGCCTTTGGTGATGTACTTGAATTGCTTTGTCCAGCTATCTATGTTCTACTATAGCTATTCTGCTGTGTTCATTCCTATAGTATATGTCTGCTTGTACAAATGTTTTGCATATATATATTGTGCTTAAGGTATGTATGATATTCAGTGTTGACAAATACTGGACCTGTTTCAGCAGTTGTGTTCAATGCTGCCATACTGGGGAAGAATTGTGTGAACATCACTATTTTGTCCATGTACATCTGTAAGTATGGCTTTTCATGGCCTGAAGTTGTGAATAAGATGCTGACATGTTGCCTGAACTAGTACATATGTCTGCAGTCTCCATCACCTACGCTTATCTATTCTCACCCTTGTGTCCTCCTTATTGCATTGTGTTGCCTCTGATAACTCTACAACAGGCATCTGAGGTTCTTCTAGGTCATCCACACCTGCTGCTGGTCCAGCCATCATGTTTTGCTGTTATCATGTTTTGCAGCATAGCACAAATGGTGAGCATCTTTGTTGCCTTTTCAGACATTACAACTGTCAAAATGGATTTCTGTATTTCAGACCAGAAGCATGTTTCTGTTCTATGAGGTATGGGTACAGCAGCTGCATGTTGCAAGTTTTGATGACACCCATTGCTCTGCTTTGTTATAAAACAAAAGAGTATTTTGGAACATTGCTTGCCTGAGAAAAGCAGTTAAAACATGAATAATATGGCTTTACAGTTTGCCCTTGCTTTGTTACAAGTTCTTCAATTAATGCAGCCTTGTCTGTGGAAAGAAAATCACTGCAAAACATGAGATCATGGTAAAGAAGAACTGTGTATGAGAATACGCAGAGATGTAACATTGACGGGTTCTAAATGATTATTGCATTATTCTATTGTCAAGAATATAAATTATGATTAAAAATATTTTCAAAAAGGTATCACACGGACTAGTCTGTACCTTGTTTCATGTCTTCAAAGTCTGTAGTTAGGTCTGCCATGTTAGATTTTTCCATGATACCTCTTTATGTGTATTTTCAGCTTATTGCCATCCTATTCTGAACAATAAATATCTTGCCTAAAACTGCTTTTGTGTCTCAGTAAATTTACTAAAGATGGTCAGTAATAAAAAGCTCTTAACAGGTTTATGTATTTAATGGCAGTTATTCTATGAAAAGACCCTAAGCTGGATTTCCACAACTGACCTACTTTTTGATGATAAGGGAGACATAAAGTGTAAGAGTTGGAAATGCTTGACTGTGGTATATGGAGCATTTTAGGAAGTTGAATAAAGTAGACAAATCCCTTCCCTGGTAGCAAAGACATGCAAACACTTTGCTAGTATCCATGATAGCTAGAGTAGTGGGACTGACACAGTGACTTCAAGATGAGGGAATTAATAAGCCAGACTTTTGTTGAGTGTATATAGTCAAGTAGATGCAGCTGGTCTATGTGCAGGTTTGCTCATATTTGTTCATATTTTGGTAGACAACATAATGTGTTTAAGTGTTGGTGGAAGGAAGGGGTTCAAGAGGGCCATGCTCCCTCTGCATTTTAGGCAGATAGTAGTGCTTGAATGGAAAGAGCTATTAATGTTAGTGGTAGACGTAGTTTAAGATGGTCAACCCCCTTGCAGTGAGGGGCCTGGATGCCAGCCATAGCACTCTCAGGTTAAGCTTGAATTTTTAATGGCTTGTTTGGAGGGTTACCTCCATAAAGAAATATATTGAGTATTAATAAATTGGTTCATAAGGGAGTTTTCTATTAATTTGTTTGCAAAAAGCTGTGAGCAAGTTTGTAATAACTTGCAGTCATTGAAAAGTAAGGAGGATATTGTTCTGGCACTGTTAGATTTATTCTTCACCAAGTTCATTTTTTGATCTATTTATCCTTACTCACAGCAAATCTCCCATATAATGCAAAATGTCATTATTGTACTACTACTACTAAAAAGAAAGTCATGCAAATCAACTACCACGTTTGTCTGTCTCTTCTGTCTCTCTCTTTAGCCATCATTCATCTTGAAGGAGCTCTTTATAATCAAACAATTTCCTTCTTGAATAAAACATCCTCTCTAGAAACCTATATCATGTTGATGAATGTAGAACTACATCCACAAAATTCTTAGCTGTCTCATACCCTTCCACTTACCTTCATGGACTCAGGACACCAAACAGATCTCCTCTTGGATCTCACCAAAACTTTTGAACTAGTGAGTCACAACCTACTACTTTACTGACTCTACTTTATTTGCTTCTTCTCCTCTGAACTCAGATGGTTCAGAGTTTATCTAATAAACTAGTCCTTTTTTGTCAAAATTAAATCTAACTTCTCTTCCAAAGCAGAAATTCTTACTGGGATACCGCAGAGGTCAGAGTTTGGTCCACATCCCTTCTCTGTCTGCATCAATGTTCTGCCCTCTGATCTGCATTTATCTAACTCTTTCCATTTTACTAACAATTTTGTCATATTCAGCTCATCTGAAAGCATCAATTCTTTAAGAACTGACCTTCTAAAAGAACTTAAAGCTCTTGGGATCTATTTGAAGTTCTGGGGAATGGAAATGCGATCCTCAGAACAGAGTGATTGAAAGTGTAAATAAAGATGTTGGTGTACTTTAAGTGCAGGATCACAGTACTTCAGAGTATTCCTGTTATTGCAAGGTACAGTACAGGTCCCATTTGGAGTATCTTGGTGTCTCTGGGGAGTTTATGATGGCACAAAGTTCAGACTTGTATCACACTCTGAAGAAGTCTTTGTACCTTGTTATGAAAGCACTCATTGTTGCAACTAATACATTTGTTTTGGTATTATTCATCGTGGACCCTTGGTTTTGGTAACTTCCTTTGGTTTTTGCCTTGATACTGTTCCTAGTTGGAGTCTTGGAGGTTTTGGTACCAAGTTCAGATGTATTACAAGTAGAAAGGATGTGGAGCATAGCCCCCCTCATAGGGGGATACAGGGTTGCCTTAGTAAAATAGTTTTAAAAGGAAGGCAACAAGTTTTGACAGCAACCATTTTTATTGTGATCATATGTTTCTCCTATGTAATTGCAGAAATCAAATATATGGGTTTCACAATTATAATTGGGAGTCATAGCTCTCACTCTCTCTGAGGAGTGTTAAGAAATAAAAATAAATAAATATATAAATAAATAACTAAATAAGGAGATTCAGACTGTGGTACAAAAGGTAGAAATAGACATAGCTGACATGGCACAAACCTTTGCAAATGGTGAAAAAGAATGCCTTACAGAGATTCCAGGATACCAGCTGCTTATGCAGGACAGAAAAAGCAAGACAGTGGAGGTGTAGCAGTCCACCTACATTAGACACTTCATGAGCTGTAAAGAACCTGAGAACTTGAGGCCAGAGAAGTAGTATGAGGAAGAGAGACATCTCAAAGACTATCATAAAGTAGTAGCATAGCAGTCAAGCTAAAAGAGAAGTAGATAAGAGATGTGGTTAGGTATAACATGTCTATTACTAGATGCTAAAAGACAGGACAAAAGAACAGCTATGGACATTGATAACGTCTTGAGGTCAGATATAGAAAGCTGTAAGTTTGGAGACTTTAATCTCCAAGAAGCAGACTGCCGTATCCCTTCACTCAAACTAGGGAGACAGAAATAGTTGGAGGTACTAGGCTAAGACTGATTCATTCTGATGCTACTAAAAGTGACAAGGAAGTATAGAATTGTGGACAAAGGTTTGAGGCTTAGAAATAAAATCACTTATAGCCAGCAGAGACTGTGGCATTGCTGAGACAAAGGACCACTTCACCTACTGTCCAGCAAATTTTATTGCATGTTATTTTCCTTTGAATTATTTAGCAAGAATAGGAGAATGGGAAGGAAAATGGTCCAGATGGGTATTAGATGACACTTATCAGGCTCTGTAGTCACAGATGTAGCACTCTAAGGCAGCTGGATGTGTGTGAAGATTCAGCCGCATTCACTTACATGACTTGCATTACAGGTTCGTGATTGGTTCATTATTCCATGCAATTGGACAACTTCCAATGTTTTACACTTATTGCAAGCAGCCCTCTTCCCTAATCATAAAGTCATATCACAGTAAGCCATCAGAAGAAGTGCTGAATGAATGCTAATTGGTCAATGTTTGCAGGCACAAAGGTTTTACAGCCAGGGCTCCTTATTTTAAGTTTACTATACCTTTACAGCATTTTGAAATGCATTCCTGAGATGAGGGTCTGTACCCCCACTCCTTTACTTATGTGTACTAATTCCAAGATGGTTGAACCATAGAGAATGACAAATTTACTGAGATACTGCAGTTTTGGACTTAGAATATAGTCTACATTTTGACCCTATAAAATTTCACTCTTCTGACGCTACTAATAAAATTGCTTTGCATTTCAACAGGTGAACAGTTATAACAGCCTTTCAGTGTACTGTCATAGTGCACGCTTATGTGTGTGTGTGTGTGTGTGTGTGTGTGTGTGTGTGTGTGTGTGTGTGTGTGTGTGTGTGTGTGTGGTGAGAGATGTACTGACACTAATGACAAGATGGTAGTTCACATTCCATGTAATAAGTCAAACCTTTACTACAGTTATTTAAACAAGATGTTTCTGAGTTTCTTTACGAGTCAAGCAAGACAAATTTTAAGGATAAACCACCTGCTGTACTCTTGCCACAGAGACCCTTGGCAAATGAAATTTGCACTGCTTAAATATGTTTCAATGAATCCTACAAGAAAAACAGCAAAGTAAGCCAGCAAACTATGACACGGAACAATTCAATATCTAATACGTCAACAAAAGAAAAAAGGAAAAAACAGACCGGTTTCGGCTAATATAGTTACATAGTCTTTCTCAGGGAACCTTTTTTCTTTTGCTTACATGCATTAGCTATTGAATTGTTCAGTGTCACAGTTTGCTGGTTTACTTTGCTGTTTCTCTAGTTGGAATTCAAGCCGTGCAATTGCCGTACATGCGGGGGCTGTTTTTACTGTTTCAAGAAATCCTAACAAAAAAATAACAGCTTTATCCATCTTCCAAACTTTGGAACTGCTCTGTACTCTCACTACTTTGATCGTGCACAGTGCACTTCTATCCCAACTAAGTTTCACTTGGAACTAACCTCAATTTAACTATATTTAGGTGGCTGTTTCACAGATCTTCCATTCATAGGTCTTTTGTAACTTTGCATTATTATTATTATTATTAATAAAGCTCTCAATATATTTTCCTCTATTCTAGCCTATCTGCATACATATCTCTAAAAAATGGACAGTAATTAAACACTATCTTTTTTAGGCCAAGCTCTGTAGCATAGGATCATATGTTCACAGGTTTATAGGCACTTAGTAGGCTATTGATCTGAGAGTTGTCTATAGAAACCTAGGCATCCATTGCTAGAAAATTTCTAGCCCTTATAATTTAAGTACAAATAACCCAGAAATCAGCAGAACATTTACATGTTGCCATTATACAAACGAAAGACAACGATGCTTAACCAGGTTGAATCTGTGGTTACCCATCCATTCTCCCAGATTATATTTGATAGTGTAAGAGAAATACTTTGTATTATGTGGAGAAGAAGGTGATTCCAAAGAAGTGGTATTCTCTGTGATACATTTATATCGCTCTAGCATGTTCAATTTATGTTGCGAAAGATATTGAAATCTTTTGAATAGGTGTTTATGCCCCCACAGGACTTGCAAATGTTTAGTAGGTCTGACAGAATAGCATCTGTTGAGGCTCTACATGTGAAGGAGAGTGAGAGAAGTGGGATAAAGCTATGAGACAGTCCATATAATTTTTATGATTAGTCCCCTGATTTTCTTAAGAAGAAAGCATTGCGGGCACTCAGGTTGTGTCAAATGTTTGGACAGGTATATACAGAAGGGGGCATTATATGAAATGATCAACCTGATGGTTGCGGAATACAGTGGAATGATCACATCCCTGGACTTAAATACCATACCCTTAGTAATAAAGTGTGCAGTGAAAAAGGACTTTCTTCCAATAATAGATATGTGTTAAAGTATAGTGTGACGCCTACACAGGTTTCCAGGTCCCTAACTAATGGAGCAGATTTAGGGGTGTATTGTCAACATGATAGTTGCAGTGGACTTCTTGCAAGCCAATGGACACTATTATGCATTCCTTTGCATTTAGACTTAGTCCACGGTTTTGACACCACATATTGGTTTAGGAAAGGCTCACTTGGAGCATCTTGGTGTCCTCTGGGGAGTTTATGACGGCAACAAATTTACAGTCCTCTATAAATTTGGTTAGCCATAAACCCTTTATAAAAGCATTGACCTCTGAGAAGTAAATGCCCAAGAGTGGTGGTCCAAGGACTGAACCCTGGGGTACACTACCAGTGATAGATTTGTTGGAGGAGATAGAGCAGCCCACCCTGATTTACTGGGTTCTATCTGTGAACCGGTTTATTATCTATGATACCTGAATGTGGGATGGTGTTGACTACTTTTGTGAGATCTAGATATGCAGGGTGTATTGATTTGCCCTCATCCATTGTTTCCATAACCTTTATAAACGAAGTCAACCAGGTTAAGTAGGCAGAATCTGCCTTTGGTAAATCTTTAATGGCTTGGATTGAGAGTTTGTGGGTGACCTCTGGTCTTATTTATTAATTTCATAATGATCTTTCCATAAACTTACAGAGTAGACTGGTCAGACTTATGGGTTTATAATTTCCTGGGTCCACAGACATCCCTCCTTTGTGCAAGAGGATAATAGTTGCTGTTGACCATTTTGTCCAGCACAAAGCCTGTTTGTCAGTTGATACTGAATAGCTTCTGTGAGGATTCTGACTGGTGCTGTTTAGGACTGCCCAGTATGCAGTGTGGTATGTTATCTAGCCCCACTGAAGTATTGATTTTGGTCTCAGAAAGTGCCTTGAGGACTTGCTTGTAGAAGAATTTAGGGGGAGGTGTAGATGCAGGAGTGGAGGGGTTAAAGTTAAAGCTAAATGTATTCACTAGTAGATTGCTATGTCCCCTGGGTTTGAGTATGTGATATCATTTACTACTAGGTTTGCACAATAATAGGCATTGTTTCTAAGGCTTCTAACATATTAATGAGGGCTTTGAGGGTGACTGTTTTCCAGGTGACTATTATTACTATATCTGACTTTGGTTTATTTGTTCAGTGTCCAGAGTTCATTTTTAAGTTTAAGAAGACCTTCTTTTGCATCTTGAGAGTTACTTTTATGTTTTTTTGTGCAGTGAGTTTTTTTTTATTTTATTATAGAGCCTGTTTATATTTCAGTCTCATCACAGGGCTCATTTTTTTTTTAATTTTGGCATTCGGGGAGGGGGCAGAAGCAGCTATGTAACTACTGACATGTGCATAGAATTTGGCAGTAAAGGATTCCACATAAGCAGTGTGGTGATCAAGTTGAAAGTGGGCATTAGATTTAGCCACGTCATCACTCAGTTTCAGTAGAGTGGCCATGCCATAATCTCTGAATACCAAGGTACTGAAGGATCTCTCTAGCTCTCCAGTTTTAGTCTTAAGGTGAATGAGAATGTGTTTTGCATGTGCCAACACCTATGCCAGCTTAGTGTTGGCACTATAGGACAATGAAACACTTTTTGTTGATAACCCCTTTTCGTGTCTGTATATTTTTACAGATGCTTTGCGGATAACATCTTTTTTATTTGGGGAAATACAGAAGTTAAGCTTAATGAATTTAAAAAGCATCTCCATAGTACTACTACTACCTTCCTGAAATTTAGTGCCCAGTCATCTGTCAGTTGCATTAACTTTATAGATGTGAGCATTACCAAGGATGAGCTTAAACTACTTGGTACTAGTCTTTATAGGAAAGACTGTAAGAAAATCACTTTTCTTCACAAGACTAGTATGCATCCCAGGCATATACCAAGTAATGTTACGAAAGGGCAGTTTCTGAGAACTATGAGACTTCACACTGATGATGCTGATTTAAATTTGGCTTTTTTAAGACTTAGAGAACATTTTATAAGAAGGGGTTATATACCCACAGAGGCTGACCTGTGTATTAATGAGGTATGTGATAGCAAAGTGACTATAAGGAGACCTTTTTTTCTCTGAGAAAGTGGAATTAGATACAAACAGAGACAACAGAGTTGCTAATGTTAAGACTAGACCTGTTTTTATTTATTTATTTATTTATGTCAGTAATACTGGACAGTTCTGTGAAATTAAAAAACATTGGCCCATACTTTTGTCAGATCCTGATGTCAAGAAAGTTATTGGCCAAGAACCTAAGTTTAGTTTTAGAAATAATCTTTCCTTGAAAAGGCAACTCTGTTACAGAAATGTTAAAAAAGATTTTTCTCTGAAATCCACTCATAGTGGTACTTTTAAATGTAGCACATGTACAGCTTGCAAATTTATATTTTCCTATACCTCCTTTTTTCAGCCTACTAATCTATGTTTTTATTTTGACCATTTTGCAGATTATGAAAACTCTGATCTTGTTTATATGGCTATCTGCAATGCCTGTGATGCATTCTGTATAGAAAAGATTAACTGTACTCTTAGGGACAGGATTTTAGAACATGTTTGTTATATTCATAGGAAAAGAGACACCAGTGCTTTGGCAAGACATGTCAGAGCAAGAGGCACTGAACTTTCATTTAAGTTCCTTGTTTTACAGTTAGTGAATCTGAATAACAGGGGTGGTGATACTAGAAATGTAACTGAGCAAGAGGAACAGAAGTGGATTCTGAACCTTAAATCTTATTGTGAACCAGGCTTGAATGATAAAATGAGTTTTAAGCCTTTTCTTAAGTGTCGCCCACTGAAACACTGAGTAGGTGTTACTTTTTGGAGACTTGACTTTTTTAAGCTAGCTTATTGGTTGAATTACTTTTTCTGTGGTAGATGACATCATTGCTAATTAAGTTTTCTCTAGTGTCTGATTGGTTGTACTGACTACTTAAACTCTTTGTTTTAACATTTTTTTTATGGTCTGAAGACGGAATTGTGTTCGAAAACTCTTACCTTGTTTTTCAGTGATGTTTCCGTTAAACTGTTGGATCCACAGCTGTGGTTGTTTGGGTTCATCGTTTGTTTCTCTCCAAGTGTTTTTTTTTTTTTTCTGCCCCTTCCTGAGATGCAGACTAACTGGTCCAGACAGTGTGTATTGATAAAGTTCAGAACTGTCTGTGCATAAATGTTTTAGGATATATATATATATATATATATATATATATATATATATATATATATATATATATATATATATATATATATATATCTATCTATATATGGTTCCCCTTGACTTGATCGACACACGTCAAAACACAGAAGCTCAGAGACTGACTCCCAAGACCGGCGAGACAGATGATTGAGATAGTGAGGGATTATGGTTTTAGGGTGGAGGGATTAAGGTTTTAAGTTTAGTGGCGGTGTAAAGTGGTTAGGGGGGTAGGGTATGGTGGTGGTGTGTGTGCGATATTGACTACAAGTTTGATGGCGGATTTAAAGGATTACATTAGGTTATATATATATATGTGATAGGGATCCATATATATATATATATATATATATATATATATATATATATATATATATATATATATCCCAGTTAATGAAGAGGTAACTGAAGTCCCCTGGGAAAATGGTGTTTGGCTTAATGCACAGAGACTACTTATAGGATGAGAGAGATATAGACGGGGTACTATACTAAACCATGATATGAAAGGAGTCTTGTTAAAGGTAAGTTGGACTTGGAGGAGTTCAAGGCCATTATCTTGTCTAACTAGCCTGTAGATGAAGTGTTTTTTACAAATATGAAGTCACTGCTACCTTTATATCTTCATCTAGTGCAGTGGGCATAAAAGTATAGTAGCACTGAGACCCTGTATTGAATGAGTGTTCTCAATAGTCTTGAACAAGGTCTCCAAGACAATGCATATATTGATGTTTTCCAGGTAAGTAGTGCTTCTAGGGAGTAAAGTTTTTTGTATAGGCTCATAGTACTGAACAGCAATAAGTTATTGGTATTCTGTTTTATTATTTTAAAACTTTTGAGGACTAATGTTGCATAAAAAAGACACTGTGGTGGTGGACAAGATCTTAGCCGACATGCAAAAGCCTTGTGTGTATAGGTGCTGGTTATCCCTGGCAAAGCAGTTAGGAGTGTCTACCAGTTCCTCTCAGGCTCATATACTGGAACCCCTTTAATGGCAACAGAAATTAAGTCAATTGTTGAAGTCAATAATCTTTTGTCCATACTGCAGCATCATTCTTGTTGATGGTAAAATGCTGCTCAAGGCTACATGCCTTCATAGGTTCATAGGTTCATACTAGGCTATCTGCCCTAGGGCATTTATATGCCTAGCCAGAGTGTGTTTGGCTTTCACCATCCACTTTAAATGAATTTTGCTATGCCCTTTTTTGAGGTTAGTATACTGTGCCTCTGTCTAACAGTGACACAGAAGTGATACCCAGGGTAAATCTACTATCTCCCATCCACTCATCAAGATTCCTCTTGAAGAGAGTCAGTGAGGGACACTGCCTAACCTGGACTGGGATTTTATTCCAGAGTGAAGGGAGCCTCTGGGTTATGAATCTGTCCCTCGAGCATGTCCTATTTATTTATTTCAGTGCTGAGGTTCAAGTCTCACGAGCGTGTAGCTCGATGGGATTTGGATTTTCTGAGGTGCAGCATGTCCATTAATTCTGGGTTGGACATGGCTTTATACGTCAGGCACAGATCACCTCTGAACAGGCGGTATGCCACTGAGTAGAGCTGGAGTTTCTTTAACCAGGCAGCATATGACATCTGTTTGAGCCCTTTGATCCCCTTGGTGAGGTACTTTTGGGGTCTTTCCAGTTGCTGCAGGTGTCTGGTAAGGTACATCCCAAAAGGGGCATTGTACTCAATAATGGGCCTGATGAGGGATGAGTAAAGAGGCACGATGACCTCCCCTGATCTAGATGTGAATCCATTCATGATTAGGTGGGCTATATAAAATGTTTTTCTAACCACTTTGGCCACGTGGTTGTCAAATGAGAGATTGCTATCAACTTGAGTCCCCAGGTCCCTCATTACTTCTTCCGTACTTAATGGATTACCACCTATGTTGTAATTTGTGGGCACTTTGTTTTTGCCAAAGGGGATGACTATACACTTTTTGGCATTTAGCTTGAGGCCATGGCTCTGGCACCAGTTGTCTGTTTCTATGAGGCCCTTTTGTAGGATGCTTGTGTCAGCTGGAGAGTCAATTATGGCACCTAGTTTGCAGTCATCTACGAACTTGGTCAACCACAGTCCTTCCGTGTTGGCCTGTACCTCCGAGAAATATATACCGAACAAGAGAGGTCCCAGGACTGAACCTTGTGGGACACCACTTGTAACTGGTTTGGAGTCTGACATGGCTCCAGCAATTCTAACCATGTGGATTCTGTCCTTGAGCCAGTTTGCAACCCATCTAGTGACATATGGATTTATAGTTAAGCTGGTGAGCTTATCTATAATGCCCAAGTGAGGTATTGTATCGAAGGCTTTTGCGAGGTCCAGGTAGGCTGTGTGGACCACCTTCCCCTCGTCAATGGCCTTGGTGACTGTTTCAAAGAAATCAACCAGGGTTAAGAGACAGGATCTGCCCTTAACAAAGCCAAACTGGGTAGGATCCAGTGTCTGTAGGTTCCCAATATCTTTATTTATGAGGTCCATGATGATCCTTTCCATAGCTTTGCAGACCAAGCTAGTCAGGCTTATGGGGCGATAGTTTCCAGGATCCGTTGAGGCACCACCTTTGTGGAGAGGGACCACTGTTGCTGTACGCCACTCTTTGGGTACATATCCTGTAGTAAGGCTGAGATTGAACAGTAGTTTTCTGTTTGGGTTTAGCTCTTCTTGGAGTTCATGTAGGACGCAGCCCGGGACACCGTCTGGTCCCATTGATGCTGTGTTTTTTGCTTTGGAATGGGCAGCTCTAACCTGAGCATCTGAGATGTCAGTGGGGCAGCACTCTGCAGGAATAGATATTTGCCCTTTTGGTGGGGAGGGGGGGAGAAGTTTGCGCTGAACCTGTCAGCTAGGATGTTGGCAATGTCTGTGGGTTTGGTGTATTTTTTGTCATTTTGGACTAATTCTGAGCATATCTGGGAATTTCCACCCAGGTTCCTAACATAACTAAAGAAAGCCTTGTGATTATCCTTAGTGTCCTGTGCAATTTTTCTCTCGAAGCTGGCCTTAGATGATTTTATGAGTGCCGGTATTTTTTTGCTAATACTGATCAGTGATGCCTTCCCTTTTTGGGATTTCGCTCTATCATGTAGTAGCTTCTTCCTTCTATTGTATAGTTTGTTTATGGCTGGGGTCCACCAGATAGGACGCCTGCCTTTGGAGGACTGGGTCTTGGTTTTATTTGGGATTGCATGATCCATGCATTCCTGAAGGTGTTCATAGAATGCGTTTATAAAGGATTCTGCGGTCTGGGACGTATTTTCCACAGGCCCGGGGGCTTTGATGGATTCCACCTCGGTTTTGAGGAGTGTGAAATTTGCTTTAGAGAAGTTTTTCACTGTGGTTTTCTGGGCAGGGGGTGGGGTTGGGATATGAATATCCAGTGAGAATAGTTTATGGTCTGATCTTACCAGTGAGGGATACACTTCTGGTCTGGAGCATAGAGTCCCCATGTTGGTGATGATCAGGTCCTGTATGTTTTCCCCTCTTGTGGGAGTGGTAACAAGTTGTTCCATAGCATTTGAGTTTATAAATTCTAGGAACCTTTGGACTAGGGTGTTGGAGCTAGAGTAATGCTCCCAGTCTATGTTTGGGTAGTTGAAGTCGCCCGATATAATAGTGTTTGGAGAGACCTTCATATTTTTGTGTGTTCTCAGGAAGGCCGAGTGAGGTTCCTGGGTTTGGGAGGGTGGTCTGTAGCAGGCTATAAACTGGAAGGCAGTTTTACCCACTGTTAGTTGCACATGGATAGTCTCTGATGCTTCATGCTGTGCCACCAACCTGGAGGTGTGGGTATCTTTGACGAATATTGATACTCCCCTCCTTTTGTGGTTCGGTCCAAGTTTTGGGGCCGAAAAGCATGGTATGAGGTATAACCTGGTAGTGCTGGGGTGCTCTCGGGAGCCTTGAACCAGGTTTCTGTTACTGCACAGATATCGATGTTCTCCATGCTAAGGAGAGTTTTGAGTGCGTGCATCTTGAGGTTTAGATTTCTGGCATTGAGTAGCATTACTCTTAGTTTCTTATCCCTTGTGATACCTATGGAGGTGGGTTTGTCTTTTGAGCCTTGCCTAAAAAGGCACTATGGGGGTGGCAAGAGCCTTTGCCAATATCTGAAAGCCCAGGGGTGACAGGTGCAAGCCGTCCCTAGAGAAGCATCGTGGCTTGTCGAGCATGTCATCCCAGGCTGACAGGCATTGGATCCCCTTTGAATGACACCAATACTTAAGCCAATTGTTGAAATTGATCATCTTGTCTTCATATTGTGGCATCATTCTTGGTGAGGGTAAGATGCTACTCAAGGTCAGGGTCATACTGGCCTGGGCTACATGCTCAGAGAGATCCTCTATGTCTCTTTTCATGTAGTCCACGGAGGTACATCTCAGGTCATTCACACCAGCATGGACAATGACTGAGTCATATTTGTACTTGTGTTGGAGTGACCTGAGTGCTTGTGTTATGTGGCAGATCCTAGTGCCCGACAGGCAGCTCACCGTGACCTTCTCCTTGTTCAGCACATATTCTGAGAGTTTTATCATGTCTTTCTTCATATAGCCCTGGCAGGTACATCTCAAGTTATTTGCATAAACAAGTATTATGACTGTGTCTTATGTGTACTTTTGGTGCAGGAACTTGAGTGCCTGCATAATATGATAAATCCTGCCACTTTATAGCAGCCAACCATTACCTTCTCCTTGCATAGCCTACTGTATGGTGCATCAGAGTGTCTCAGAATGGAGTCACCTATGACAAGCATGTTGGATTTTTATGTAGGTTTACCTTATGGGTTTTTCAATGGAAATATAATGACTCTTACATGTATATTTCAATGTGGATGCTACCCATGTTGTGTGTCTGTGAGGTTGTTAAAAATATTTGTTTCTTATGTTATATTTAAGAGACCACTGTGCTTTAGGCAGGTTACTTTAAGGAACTTCAGTATATATAGATCTATGCGTTTAATCTTATCTGTGTGAGACAGATGTTGTGTGGTGTTGTGTGGTACCAACAACCGGCTTGTTATTTGTAGTGTCTTCATGTGAGAGTTTTGCTTTCAATAGCATTTAATATCTGTATCTCTCACGCACTACCTCAGTTTGCTTAAGTAGTAGGTGCCTGTCAGGACTATGTGTGTGGGCAGGTCATGATGGTCATTGTCACTTTAGGAGGGGGGAGGGATATACCAAAAGAAAGGTCCATGACAAATGGCTCACGTTCACCTTCTGAATTATGCCAGTGCATAGGAATATGGTCTCCTATTACTGTTTCAAGCCATCCTATAGGTTCATAGGATTGGCCAAAGAGCCATTTTAAGCCTACCCAAGCTTACCCCAAATATGCCCAAAAAAACTTCTGATGTGTCAATACCCCCAATAATTGTATGGTGATGACATGGGGTTGTACACATCAAGCATTCACAGGTTGCCCCTGTTCATTAGAGGCATATGTGCTGAACCTGGATGAGTATGTGATTTACCATTTATTGGTCTGTGTTACATTTGAATATGGTTAAGGATGATTTTTGCTTCACATGGATGGGAAGCCTTTTCCAGAGAAGAAGTAACTGAGTAATCTTTTGAGACACATACCTATCCATTCAACGTGTCCTGTTTATGTACAGACAAGGTTTAGGTCCTTAAGACAGGTATTTTTGATGCTCTTTGTTTTGTGGATGTGCAGAAAAATCCATTAATGTATGGTTAGAGGATGCCTTGTAGGCTAGGAATACATCTCCATGCAGCAGTTTGTAGGCAACCGATTAGAGGGATAGGGCTTTGAGATGGTCTACATGGGACTTGTTGTTTACTTCCTATATTCTTTTTGAAAGGAACCAACTTATTGTTTACTTCCTATATTCTTTTTGAAAGGAACCTATGTGGTCATTTAAGCTCTTTCAAGTGTCTGGTCAGGTAGATGTTGAGAAAAGATAGCTATATGTGCAAGGAACTGGGTAAACATCATTCACATTTGTGGTTATCATACTATGCAATTCCACACAAGTACATGTTGCATATTTCTAGCAAGGTTTATATAACTACATAACAGTGAGTATGTGCTTTTCACTGTTCTGACAGCAGCGGCATACATTATGCTTAGCAGACAGAATAGCAACTACACGTGCAATGAACATTAGAATGTATTCTAGGTAGTAGTATTTTTCTCACACTGTATTGCATTAGGTAGTGGCAAGATAACTATATAGCTAAGGGAAGTGCACATTTGTTACAGCTGGATATTAAAGGAACTTTGTGCTCTCATCTTATTATTAGGTGTTCTCCTCTATGTATCTACCTGATTGCTTACAAATCTTCAGTACATCCTATTACAGTACTTCATCCCATAATCCACATTACAACTGTCATTTAGGTCAGAGATGTATTAACCTCCTGCAGTGATGCACTTGCGGTAACTGCACACATCAGACAACATCATATGTGTATCAGCAGCAAACCCCATCCCCTATATATTACAATGAATTTGTGGGATTCACCATATTGAAGATATACTGTCCCACTGCCTGCATACCCCTTACCAACAAATAACAATATAATATATTTAAAAGAACTCTAGAACCTATACGTTTACATATCCATAACATTCATTGCAATTGTGGTTGCTAAACTGTTTGTGTAACCATAATGCATTGTGAATATACTTCATTTAGTCTGACAGTGCAAAGAATCAAGGCTATGACCTGTTAACAAGCTCCTGTTGTACAGAATATTATTCTCTCAGTCTTCATTTGCATACTTTGTGACCTTAACCAGACAGTGCTTTGAAGACAGCTGAGAATTTGTGTTAGGCTCCTTCAATGTCTCCCGGACTGCATTCCTACTAGCAACAAATCAAAAGATGAAGCAAGCCCAGTGTAATAATCCAGTAATGACAATTTATATATAGATTTGTATAAACCATCATGAAATGACAAAAGAAAACCTTGTTGAAAAAAAAATGTAACTTACTAGCTTTAATCTTAAGGACACAGTTAATAGTGACACAATCATAGTCCAGGAGTTACAGTGATATTGGCCCTTAGCTGCCACTGCAACTTTCTCATTTCTAAAATAGTTCCAAGACTCCACCTCTCTGACAAACGTCCACCTTTTCTAAGGAAAAAAAAATTACTGCGTGCTTAGCTAGGGCGTTGGTTTAATCACCCCTTTTAATAGATTACTTTTGCTGGTGTATGCCCTGTTTTATAGCATTAAAATATTTATAAATATAGAAAGCCTAACTGTGTTTACAACAAGTGAGATACACCACACTTTCTGTATTATAATTGTATTTATCAGTTTTTTCATTTTCTTATAGTAGGCATGACTGTGCATACTTTCTTTGTGTTAACGAAATTGCATTGTGTACATCCACCACATTTGAGTGTTTGCTTAGAGTGATTCCCTGTGCTGTACTTTGTCTCTCAAGCACGTTCTTAAAAATGCAACTCCTATAGACATTAGGGGCACCATCTACAATATCTTTTGCTAGTTTTGCCTCTTCCAATACCCATTAAAATTATGTTAGATATTCTTGCTGTAGTTCATTAAAAAAATATTTTGGGTAAGTGTTGATTCATTTGTTACTGATTCATCATTATTTAAACAGTTTCACAGGCATATTTAACAACTGGCCAGTATTTTGTCTGTCTCTCACCCATTATTTCATCTTTTTCATGTTTAATTAACTCTTGTGGGTATGAATAGCCCAGTCTGAATTAGTTCATCAACAGTTGTGATTTTACAGGCTCTAACAAACTGACTTTTAACCATACCTTTGTTCTGGTGCATGGGGTGATAGCTGATGTAATATATAAATTAATTTTTAAAAGTTGTTTTTCTGCATATACTTGAAATCAACCCATCCATCGCATCCCTGTCCAAATGCACATCCAGAAAGTTGACAGTGTCATAATTAGTACAGTACATGAAATTCAAAAAAATCTGCAACTTTATAATAAACACAGCAAATTGTTGTTCACTAACTTCCCAAATAATAAAAACATCATCCACAACCTGAAAGTAGGTTTTACAATAAATGTTACATATCTCTCAAAGAATGGGTCTTTTCTCGTGCCCATATACCACAATTCACATACATGGAGGTACAAGCTGCTCCAATAGAGACCCCATTAGCCTGTCTACAATATTCACCCTCGAAATATAGATAGTTTCTCTTTATGATAAAGTCCATAAAGTCAACCAATATGGATATTTTAGTCTGTGAAACAAAATTTAAGTTAAACATGGTATCACTAAATAATCCAAGATCAATAGAATGTGATATCACAATAAACAAATTATTCACATCCATTGTCACAAAAAACATTTATCTAATTGAACATTTCTGATCTTCTCCAGTAATTCCCATACATTCTTTAAAATGCAATGCATTGAAAAAAAACTTTTTTTAATTTAAAATCAATATATTTTGTCAAATGTCTCCATTTTGGACACTCCAGCTAAGGCTATTGGTCTTATGGGAGGGGAGGACTCTCAATATTAGTCTGTATCTTTGGGAATTCAAAAACTTTAGGGACTCTGGGAAATTTGACTTGTAAGAAGCAATACAATGCAACACTAATGTGTCCATTCACCAGCAGCTCCTCTTAAAAACATCCATATTTGTATACCACCTTACTTCCATTTTTAAAACACAATATGTAGGTTTGTTCATCCATTAACATCTTCAGCATCTTACCTGAGTTGTCCACTGAACCCATTATAACTAGTCCCCCCACCCTTTTCTGGGTTCATAAACAAAACAGATTTATCACCAGACATTGTCTTCAAGAGCTCATGCTACTCAAAGTCACATTATAATTTAGAAAAAGATATTTCCATAATTTCAGGATTTCCAAACAATTGCAAGTACAGATGAAAGTACAATGTGGACAAAAGTCCATGATTTGCAATACAGAGGCTATTGTCTCTTCAGCTACTAAATAGAAAAACTCCTAAGCCCTTTTCAAATATCATACACTGTACATGAGGCAACTCTTAAGAGCAACAGGCTAGGCAATCTACTTACAGAATAAGGAATTTCTGTAAAGGTGACAACAATGCAAATTATGTATCTAGCCATCTATCATAAAGAACAAAAAATGGGAAATGTGACAAATTAACAAAAACATACAAAGAGTGCCGTGCCAAGAGCATTCACACTGGGAAGGACAGAGGAAGAATATGAAAAAGATCTCATCACGGAATGAGAAGCAATTGCTGCCATTAATACCTATCAATACCTAGCATAAAAGGGAAATGCCCATTGCACATAAGACAAACCTAATTCTGCAAATACAAAAAAATTCTCTTGGTGAAGCTAACAGAGAATTTTGGACCATGATTAAATCAACAAAAGCTATATACAAGCTAAAAATAGCCATCATAAAGCCATTTTAAGTATGTCAGAAGACTCAGATATAATGTTGAAAATTGCACTAAACAAATAGTAAACAATATCAAGCCTAAAAACATAGCCAGTCTATTAGAAGATACATTTAGATCTAACTTCTCGCACCTCCCCCCATCTTGCCCAGGCATCTTGTCATTGTCCACACCTCCCCTTCAAATCTCCAAGGAACAGGTCCTCAATTGACTATCCATGGCTAAGAGCACAGTTTCTATGGGTTCAGATAATATACCAGGATGCCAACTGGTCAGCCTAAAGCATGGCCTGCCAACCACCCTAAAGATGCTTTTTTAATATTAGCTTCCAAACAGGAAGAACTGCAACAGTCATCTCCCTTCACAAAAGTGGGGCATCAACAAATCTAGGCAACTGGAGACCTAGAAGCTTGAAAAGCCTCATCCATGAGGCCATAGAAAGGATATTTAAGAAATTAATAAAGACATAAGCAACCTACTAAATACTGACCTGATCCAGCTCAGTTTTTTTAAAGGCAGATCCTGCCTACTCAACCCGGTGGATTTCTTTGAGAAAGTCACTAAAGCACTGGATGAGGGAAATATTACTCAGACTGCATATCCAGACCTTGCAAAGCCACAAAACACCATCCCCCTTTAGGCATAGATAATGAACTCATCCAGCTAAATGCAAGTCCAAATATAACTCACTGGATAGCAAACTAGCTCAAAAATGAACTCAAGAAATTGGGCAGGATGGATCTACCTCCAACAAGAGACCTGTCAGTATAGGAGGACCTCCAGGTCATAGAAATTTGGTCACTAGTTTTTGGCATCTACTTCTAAGAAGTCAAGGCAAATGCTGAGGGCTTATGGCTGACAAAATTTACTGGTGACAGTAAACTTGATGCCATCACAAACTCTCCAGAAGACACAAAGATCCTTCAAGAAGGCTTGTTGTAAATAAATAGCTGGTGTGAAAAGCATGGCCTAAACTAAATGCCAAAAAGTACAGAATTGTATCCTTTGGCAAGCAAGATATACCCTGCAACTATCACACTTCACAGCATTCCCCTGTAAATTGACCCAGTAGTGGAGGACCTGGGAACGTATGTAGACAATGAGCTACTGATTCACCACTACTTGTCAACCACTGTTGGCAAATCCTTCTTTATAGCATAACTTGTTAGCAAGGGTATGACATCTCGATCTATGGAGGTGATCATCCCACTGCACAGGGCGCACATTACGCCAGTCCTTAAATATAATGCCCCAATTTGGCATGTGCCTGTCCAAGCACTTCACTCAACATAATCTCAATCTTTTCTCACCAAGAAAATCAAGGTACTAAATCATAAAAGCTATTCTGACTGCCACAAAGCCCTATTCATCTTCACAGTATCCAATAAGCTGCAAAAGGGAGTTTTCTGCTTTAGATACAGAGTTTCGACTGACGCAATCCTTTCAGACCTTCTACAAATCCATAAGTCCAAAAGTGGCAGAAACACCTGCTCTAGAGACCTCTTTCTCTATTGCAACTTAAACAGAAGATGCCGGAGGAATAAATTTGTCTCAAAGAGAATATCACTTCTCTGAAACCTCCTTCATCCTTATTGAAGCTCAACCTGGATGCATGTATGAGATACCAAATGCTCAGCCCTTGCTTGGCACCCTTGCACCTTATGGACACAGGGAACATGTAAATACCTGCTCCATGGTTAAGGTTATTCATACTTGCCATACAAAGCGTTTTCACAAAACACTAAAGGATTATCACACCCATGGTTACACAAAATGTCTGCAAAATACAAGTACCTTCTATTAAGCAATTAAGGTTAGAAACTCAGCGGCTGCTCATGGATCAAAAGTCTAGTACATATGTATGAACCTATAAGACTGAGCTACTAGAGGCCTACAGACATAAGCAATATGAATGTTATGAGGATAGTGTCATCATTCAGGTATCAAAACAGTACATCCTTCATGGCACTAGGATGATCATTTCAGTTTTTTTACAAAATAGAGCATAGCGATGGAACAGGAGGCCAATCAAGCTGGTGAAAAATCTGTAGAAATTGTAAAAGAATGGATTTACTTTCCAAAATTGGAGGTCATGAAAGAAAATCTACTGAGCAAGTGTGGCTGACAGGCAAACCCAATCAGAAGTATCAATTCTGTATGAATACCAGTTCAGGTGAAATAATTTCCATTGGCTGTTCGGCAGATGTTAGCACTGATTTACATGGGATTGTCAGCAACCTTCTGATTATGAATTATATATATATATATATATACATATATTTCTATGCATATATATATATATATATATATATATATATATATATATATATATATATATATATATATATATATTTCTATGTATGTATACATATATATATATATATATATATATATATATATATATATATATATATACACACATATATGGGTTCCGTTCAGAATCTCAAAATACCAAAATCTCTAATTTCAGTATTTCGTGCCCAAGAAGCCGAATCCACATAATAGCGAAAGTTTAGAAGCGCAAATTTTAAAACCTCGAATACCGGAGGTTTAGAATTTCATGCTTCTAAAGTTCCACTATGGTCATGTATTCAGGTAAGTGTGTGTGTGTGTCTGTGTGTGTGTGTGTGTGTGTGTGTGTGTGTGTGTGTGTGTGTGTGTGTTAAGGGGTTGTGTTTGTATGTAGTGCAACCTCGGACTGAGAATAATTAAATAGGGGGTGTGTGGGGGGCGCACCCCTGCTATCATGTAGTAGAGTGATTGTGTGTGGTTGTGTGGCAGATGGTGTGTGTGTAGTAAAACCGCAAAATTCAAAACTTCCGGTATTCGAGGTATTTAATTTTGCAGTTTTTAGTTTTCGTTGTTTTGTGGATTCCACTTCTTGGGCTCGAGATACTGAAATTCAAGATTTCAGTATTTCAAGCTTCTGAAGTGAATCTGTATATATATATATATATATATATATATAAATATATATGTATACACCCACACACACACACACACACATATATCTATCTATATATATATATATATATCTATATATATATATATATATATAGAGAGAGAGAGAGAGAGAGAGCATTTCTCCCAGACCGCCGTTGAAATTTGGCTTCGTTCCAAGTTGGACTTTCATGGTAAACTAATGTTAGATACATAAAATTAAAAAAAAAAATAAATATATATATATATATATATATATAAATAGAGATATATATATCAAATATATATCTACACACACACACACACACACACACACACACACACACACTCACACACACATATATATATATATATATATATATATATATATATATATATATATATATAATTACACTTCACAATATTAAATTACTGAAAACACAAACTTCATATGGTTGAGACCATATGATAGAGTTTTCAGTAACTCGAAATTAGGACGTGAAATAACATTGTTTCTGCTGGGGTGCAAGCCCTCCTCCACCCTCCCTACTTAAATATACCATCTCCGTGATGACACTATAGCGAGGAACAGGAGATCTTCTGTTCTGCACTTCTTCATACAGTGCAGAATGAGAGATTTCACTTTTCCCCACTCTAGCGTGATCCTGGAGTTTGTATATTTAAGTGGGGGGTATGGGGGTGCAGGGGGGCTTGCCCTCCTGCTGAAATGATGTGTTTGTTTGTTTTTTTTATTACACTTCATAATTTCGAGTTACTGAAAACTTGATTTTTCAGTAATTCAACATTGTGAAGTTTAACCATACATATATATATATATATATATATATATATATATATATATATATATATTAATATCTCAGAGTTAGCCACCTGGTGGTGTAAATCTTGGCTCTAGATGACTGTCACTGTTGAAGTGACACCCCAATCCCATGTAGAGCAAATGGGAAAAAGGGGTTGCAGATGGATGGCTATAGATAGATAGATAGATTGGTAGCCCTTATCAGAGCCAGTACTTTCCAAATAAGTTGGAACAGCAAAATATTCTCAATGTTTGGCATTCCCAGTCTTACAATTTAGACAATGGATTACTTTTAATGACATATAATTCAAGCATATATGTTGTTACTTAGCTACTCATCAAAAAAGAGTAAGCCCATCATGGCCACAAGCCAGTGAAAATTCTAGAAGTTCATATAAACATAGTTCAAGAAATCAGAAATGAAAATTCAAAGGTGCCTCCTATAAACAAGTTAATAAAATATTATAATGATGCAGAAGGATGATCTATCATGAAAACTGTGCTTCCCCAGCAAGCTTCATGTTTAATTGCATGTATAATAACAACTTACCTTTACTGTCCCAACCCAGGCTGAAACCAGCTATGCTCATAACAAAGAGAGGCTGTCACTGGAAAGTCAATATAAGAATTCCATATAGATGCCAAGAACTTGATACACAGCCCTAAAGTGAGACAGTCTGTGTTATCGCATATCATCTACTATCTTCTACTGCTTTAAAAGGTTTGTAAAGATCAGGGGTCCCATGTCACCATTAAATTAGGATTAGGGGTACCATGATCACCATTAGATTTGCAGACATACTTTGTGAACATCCTGAAACCCTTTTACAGGGCAGCAGCCACATGAGTTTGACACATAACATTATACATTACTTTGTCTTTGAACTAGAAGTGGGTGTGGGTACACCACTTACACAACTGCTCCTAATATATACTAAATCCAAAACACTGGGCCCTAAATAAATGGGAATATTTCAAGATACACCAGTCTTGCGATTAAAATACATTAGCAGCAATCCTAGAATTAGTATACATTGCATCTACTCACATTTAAAGTATCACATCTACTCTATTCAGCTTTTGAACATGCTGGCAGAAAAATCAATAATGTACTTTTTAAAAGTTTAAAGCCGGAATATTTTGAGGTCTAGCTCCCTGGATTACTATTAGGAAAAGTTCTTGGTGAAATGGAATGTTAAGGCTTATCATATGCGGGAATCTTTTATATTTCATATAATATCCATTTCTTTCAAAATCAGATTAAAACACTAAACAAGCTTAAACCAACAAGTTGTTTATAAGCTTATCCTTAAGAAAGCAACACCCCAGTCTGTCATTAATCAAAGCCAGCATTCTGCACCTTACCTTACAATCCTAATACATACTAGATTACACCCATTTACATGCTACTAAACCCTAACTAATGTCCTGCCTTACTAGATAAGCTGAAACAAAACATAAGAAAGTGCATTTGAGAAGTCTGTGACTCAAACATTCCTATTCCTCATAAATAACACCTCTGCATCACTTAAGATGTACAACAAATAAACCCCGGTATAACAAACCCCAAACTCAGGAACTCTATATCAATGTATTTCTAACAATGTTACCTGCCTAGCCTTAGCCTTAACATTATACTTATTTTTATTTATACTGAACTTTAACCCCTCTTTCTTCCTGTAACCAAACCGTGCAAATTACTCATTAACATAGACATCATACAGTCTCATAAACTGCTTAGCAGGGTCAGCAATCCAGTGCTTACGTATGCTTTCTCTATGTTCTCTAATACACATCCTAGAATGCTCTCTACACTACTACAACCATCAAAAGAGTCTCATATCATACTCTTACCTTAAAAGTTTACTTATAACATATTCCATCTTGGCCAGCCCCATGGCATAGAGGGGTGAAAGTTTGACTATGTCTAGGCAACCTGAGTTAATAGCAGTTCAAGTGTTGTAGGAACTCAGGGTGAAGGATGGCAGTGAGTGGCTGTTGTCAGCTTACCCATACTGGGGGGGGGACTCTGTCTTGCCACACAAGTGACACATAGTAGAACAATAGATGTTTAGCAATGTGTAGCTTGAACCTAGTGAGCCCATGTTGCTGTAAGACAATGGGAAATCAGCAGGTAGAGACACATGTCCAGTAGAAAAGCAGTACATACCACAGCTAAGAAGAGACACTGCAAGGAACTGGATAGCTCTGCCAAGAGGAAAGGGTTGATCAACCCATAGGAACTACACGCTGGCCAGTTCCTCAACACACACCTCTCATCATGGAGTGGATAAGCATTTGAGATGGATAGCCAGGCAGGAATGAACAGGCTGTAGGGCTCTCCTCCAGCCTGAGGATGCCTGGTTCTTGCTGCATTGAATGAATTTACAAACTGGGTGTAGGTGTAGGTAGAACAGCAGTTAGAAGAGTCCTCAGGCTCAGTACTGTGGGGGTTATAAAAAAACATATTCTATATTTGCATATTTTCATCTTAAGTAACTTTACTCTTATGCTTGAACTTTTAAAAGGATCATTAAAACTCATTACTATAACCATAAATGTTTACTCCATACACAGATGTATATGGGTACACAAGACTCATTCCACACCTTTCGGCCCCAGAACATGGAGCAAAGCTCCAAAGGCAGTGGTGTCTCCATATTCGTAAAGGATATGCACACCCCCAGACTAGTAGCCCAACATAACACATCTGAGATACCCCAAGTACAACTAACACTGGGTATGACGGCGATTCAGGTTGTAGCCTGCTATAGGTCCCAAACTATGTCCCAAGACTCTCACTCCACATTCCTAAACACCCTGGAAACTATTAAGATCCAACTCAACACTCTCATACTAGGTGACTTCAACAACCCCTCCATCAGCTGGGAAAACTACTCATGCATCAATGTACTGACCCAACGCTTCCTGGAATTCATCAGTTCCAATGCCCTAGACCAGCTCATTGTTACCCCCATTAGAGGAAGCAACACCCTTGACCTAGTTATTACTAACATGGGCAACTGTTACTCTACACCAGTAGTCAATTCCTCCCTGGTTAGATCCGACCACAAACTAATCACCATGGAAATCCACATCTCACCTACACTGCCGGCAAAGGTATCCACTATGAAAAACTTCTCCAAAGCTAACTTTGGACTACTAAAAAGAGAGGTAGTTAACTTCACGGCACCCATGTCAATGGAAAATAGATGCATAACTACCGAATCATACACCAATGCACTGTACGAACACATACATAAATGCATGGAACTAGCTATACCCAACAAAACTAAGATGTTCTCCTCCAAAAAAAGGAAGCCAGTCTGGTGGTGCTCTGTCATTAATAAACTCTACAACAAAAGGAAGAAACTGTTGCAGAAAAAAATGAAATCCCAAGACTGGAAAAATTCCCTTATTAGCCTCAGCCAAAAGTTGAGATCCCTCATCAAAACCTCCAAAGCCACCTATGAAGGCAGAATTGCAGCATCCCTGCCTGTGTTCTACATGAACTACAAAGTGAACTGGCACCACAACTGTGTGCTCTGTTCACTCACAGCTTCACCTCAGGCTTTGTCCCTACCGAATGGCACTGCTACAGTCATCACTCTCCATAAAGGAGGAGCGACTACAGACCCTGGAAATTATTGCTCCATTAGCCTGATGAGTCTGATAGGTAAGGCTATGGACCGCATCATCATGGACCTAATTCACAAGGATATAGGGAATCTCCAAACTTTAGATCCCATGCACTTTTGTTTTGTGAAAGCTAGATCATGCCTGTTCAACCTGGTTGACTTTTTTGAGTCAGTCACCAGAGTGGTGAATGAAGGTAAGGCAGTTCATACAGCCTACCTCAATCTGGCCAAGGCCTTTGATACCATTCCTCACTCAGGAATTATTAATAAACTCAGAAAACTAGGCATCAACTCCTATATCATTAGGTGGGTTGCAAATTGGCTCACAGATAGAACCCACAGTGTGAAAGTAGCGGACACCATGTAAGACTGCCGACCAGTCACAAGTGGATTCCCACAGGGATCGATCCTGGGTCCTCTCTTGTTTGGCATGTACTTCTCAGAAGTCCAGGCCAATATGAAGGGACTTTGGCTGACCAAATTCACAGACGACTGCAAGCTGGGAGCAATTATTAACTCCCCAAGTGATGCAGATATCTTACAGAAAGGCCTCAGTGAGACCAATGACTGGTGTCAAAACCATGGCCTTAAGCTTAATGCCAAAAAATGCATCATCATCCCCTTTGGGAAAAACTCAGTTCCCACTAATTACCACATCAATGGGAGCCCACTGAACACTGAAGGTGTAATAAGAGATCTGGGGATACGGGTTGACAGCAACCTCTCCTTCAACCACCACACTGACACTGTGGTCACAAAGTCCTTCTATGTGACACATATTACCAAGGGTTTAGAATCCAGGAAGAAAGAGGCCATCATGTCTCTCTACTCTTCCCTCATTAGAGCAATCATAGTGTATAATGCCCCATTTGGCATGTACCTCACTAGAAACCTGAAACAGCTGGAGAGGCCACAAAAGTACCTCACAAAGAGGACTCTAGGCCTTAAATACATGACCTACACAAACAGACTCAAAAAACTTCAGCTATTCTCTGTCTCATATCATCTACTAAGAGGTGGTCTCTGCTTGACTTACAAAGCCATGTCTGACCCAGCACTGTTAGAAATGCTACATCTAAAGAAATCCCAATCCCTCCACACCACACGCTCCAGAGAACTCAACCTCATTACCACAATCAACAGAACATGCTGTAGGGACAGGTGCAAAACCCAGAGACTACCCATTCTCTGGAATAGACTTCCCATACATGTCAAGCAGAGCACCTCACTAGGCCTCTTCAAGTGAAATCTTGATGAGTGTATGGGATATAGAAAGTTCACCCCGAGGATCACTCCAGTGGATCTACTTGATAGAGGCACTGTGAACTTACGACGGGCAGCACAATGCCAAAGCACTTCTATGGGCTAGGCTTGCAAAGGCTCCAGGGCCATTAGCCTAGTACTCACCTATGAACCTATGAACTTGTATTGGCCTGTATTTCATTCTTACTTGCAACACACTGTTATTATTATTATTATTATTATTATTATTATTATTATTATTATTATTATTATTATATTATTATTATTATTATTATTAGTAGTAGTAGTAGTAGTACATCATTTTGCCTTATATTTTTGGTCTGTTCTTCATAACATTTGTGGTCTGAACATTCTGCAGAAATCTGGACAGTTGAGAGGAAAGCATGGATGACACACCATTTACACATTACATAACATCTCCTCGGGCAGCACAAACAGTTGTTGGGTTGCAGGTAGGCTCCAATGAAAGAAAAAAGAATCTCCCTTGGAAACAGTATGATGCTTCTCCAGGAAGCTTTGATTTCCTTATTCCCTGAACATGGCTTGGTTTAAGTCAGGAGGTAGCAAGAAGGTTTGGAAGTCACAGTGGATTAGGAGTGGTCCTGGGTAAGCTGACTGTCAACTTTGGGGTGCAAAAAGCAGTGTGTCAAAATGTAGTGTTGTAGTGCAAATCAAGCCATAGAATGAAGCTCTCAAATTATTAGTCAAAGTACTCATGAACATGAGGTGTTGGTAATGACTAAATTGATGAAATTAGAGGTACAAGTTGCAGAAATTAGGTTCTTTCACAGGGTAATCTCTGTGACAGAGTAATGTGCTTGCTGATCTGGGAGGACTTCAGAGTACAGTACTGCTCCTTTGTGCAATGCCATTTGTTAGGCGTTAGCTGTTTGGATTTGAATACTTTGTGTGGATGTTCTTGTGCATATTGCACAGGAGATGTAGCACATTTGGCCCCTTACAATAATGCCCTGGATCAAATGTAGGACACATTGATGGGATTTTATCCCTCAGATTGTACTCAATAATGGGTCTGACCAGTGCTGAATATTAGGGAATAATAATGTCTTTGGATAAAGACAAAATACCTTTGGCTATTAGCTGTGCTAAGTTGTCACCTGATGATAATAAGTACAAAATAGCAGTTTCTGTTTAAATGTTCCAAAAATGGTTTCAGCAACTAGAAATGAACCAACTAACAAACAACTCTGAGAAAGCCACGTCTGCATAGGCACTTAGAAAATGGCAGCGATTAACTTTCTCTTACAAGACTCTTACAAGAATAATGACTGTTGCTTCCATGAAAGACCTCAATACCTGGTGAAGCAAGCTGATCTTATTAAAAACAAAATAATGCAGTATACAATTAAATGCTACGAAACAGCTTCAGCAACTAGAAATGTTAAATGAAATCAAGTGCAATAACTTTTTTTGTTACCTTATATAGAGAGTGACCCAAAAAATTTCAATCCAGTGCACAGAGGTGCAGCTTTCTGACAGACCAGCCAAGTGGACAACACTGAAGCACATAGTCATGCTAAAATAGCAATTTGAGAAAACAAAGGAAACAAGAGAACCAAACAGCACACACTCTGTGAGTTAGAGGTGCTCTAGCAGTTAAAAAATGTTAGCAGCCAGTTAACCATCTCTCATAAGAATATTTGCAAGATGGTCTCCAACATCTGACTAAACAAGATGATCATAGTAAAGAAAAAATTATGCAATTTCCATTAAATTGTTCCAAAAGCAACTAGAAAGGTTAGAACTACTAGAAGTCAGCTGGTGTGAATTAGGCACTTTGTGCAAATACCTGTGTCCACTGTCTTTGTCACTGTGTTAAGTGGTTTACAACTTTCAACGCTTTAAAACATTTCCTGCTTCCATACTTTTTCCTGTAGCTGGTAGCATGTGAACAAATAAATCTCCATAGACTACATAGAATTATGAATGAGTTTCCAACCATAAGTAGTTATTGTGTACTGTTAAAATATATGCCAAGATGACCTCCTAAGCTTTGGTCTGCTCTGGTCCCAATGTGTATTTCTTGACATCTATGACTCAAACACATAATAATTTGGTTATGATTAGAGAACCAATTGTTATCATCTATATTTTTATTAATGAGATTTTAAAGTAAGTTTTATGACAGGGACTTCCTTATGACTTCACTTCTTCTCTAGAAGGTTGCCCTGTAGTATTTATGTACTATGTGAAAGCTTGGCAACTTTCCAGAAGGCGAGGGAAAGGGATGGCACCAAATGTTGGGACTCTGTGGAGTTTCATCATGACCTAGGGACATTGGGTCTATATCAGAACATCACAGTATTACTACATTGAATGTTCTAATATCGAACCATTTCACTTAAAACACCATAACATCGAACACTCAGAACAGCAAATTTTTTCCCAGGGAAAAAATCGCTGTTCCAACAAACATACACACAACACAAGCACACCAAAATACATAATCCACACACATACACTTCACAAAACCCTACACTAAACCATACATACACTACTAGCTATCAGCTTACCTTAACCCAACCCTAACCCTAAGGTCCATAACTGCCGCTCACTCACCTTACCCGCTCCCTAACCCTAAAGTCCCTATCACACACTCCCCTTACCTGCTCCCTAACCCTAAAGTCCCTATTGCACACTCACTTTACCTGCTCCCTAACCCTAAAATGCCTATCACACACTCACCTTACCCACTTCCTAACCCTAAACTCCCTATCGCACACTCACCTTACCCACTCCCTAATGTGTGGATAGCTCTGAAGCCTTGCGCTTTTGGGGTACTCTCTGCAGCTTTAAACAATGTTTCAGTAACTGTTTGGATGTCTGTTTTCTCCAAGGTAAGGACAGCTATGAGAGAGTGGAGTTTCTTATTTAGACTTAAGGCACTGAGCAGTAACACCATTAAATTTCCTTGGGTAGATTTTGCTATGTTGGAAGTTTTGGCTAAAAAGGCTCTATGAGGAAGGACACTGTTTTAGCCAATATTCAAAATCCTAGAGGGGACATGTGCAGACTATTCTTAACAAAGCAATGAGCTTTGTTAACCATATCCTCTCATGCTAACAAATAATGTCTCTCCTTAGAACAGCACCACAAACTAAGCTAATTATTAAAGTTAGTCATCTTTGGTTCATATTGTGGCTTCATACTTGGTGAAGATAGAACATTGCACACATAGTCTTAGAGCTCCCCAATGTATCTCTTCATATAGTCTAGGGAGGTAAGTCACAGGTCACTTACACCTACATGGACTATGACTGTGTTATACTGGTACCTGTGGTGCAATGACTTGAGTCCATGCATTATGTTTATAAACTGCACTGCCATTGCTGGAGAATTTACTGGAGTCTATGCAAAAATAGGAAAAGGGGATTGTGGACGGCTATATTATCATGTTGGCCTGGTAAAACTGATATGTAACTCATTAAAGACAGAAGGGATGACTGCTGATATGATAATTCACAGACCTGCCTTTAATACTATTTTTTTAAATATTTTTACAGTACATATATTAATCTGTTTACAAATATAACATTTATTTTAATACAATTTAGCAAACAGATGTCATCATTAGAGTAGCCACAAAATATTTTAACATATACAACTAAGATTTTCCTTAAAAATGAAACAAAACAGAATCACAAAAGATGTCATACAGAAATGAACTATATACAGTATATAAAATATGCGTCTAGACTTCCTGAATTAAATTTCAAAAATTTTTCTTCCAATTAATTAACCAAAAATTTAGTATTACAAGAAAATAACAAAATAATAATAAGGTACATTCATGAAATTAATTTATTGTTTTGGCCAGGATTTCCAAAATCTTAGGCCAGAACATAAAATGGAGTGGTATATTAGTAGATTTTGGTTTGATTAAATTAGATTCATTATTATGAACTGTTCTAAATATTTCTAAGTATTCCTGAAAAGAAGAGGAAGTACTATACATCTCTGTCTTGCCACACAAGTGACACATAGTTGAATAATAGATGTTTAGAAATTTGTAGCTTGAACCTAGTGAGCCCATGTTGCTGTAAGACAATGGGAAATCAGCAGGTAGAGACAAATGTCCAGTAGAAGAGCAGTACATACCACAGCTAAGAAGAGACACTGCAAGGAACTGGATAGCTCTGCCAAGAGGAAAGGGTTGATCAACCCATAGGAACTACACGCTGGCCAGTTCCTTAACACACACCTCTGATCACGGAGTGGATAAGCATTTGGGATGGATAGCCAGGTAGGGCTCTCCTCCAGCCTGAGGATGCCTGGTTCTTGCTGCATTGAATGAATTTACAAACTGGGTGTAGGTGTAGGTAGAACAGCAGTTAGAAGAGTCCTCAGGCTCAGTACTGTGGGGGTTATAAAAAAACATATTCTATATTTGCATATTTTCATCTTAAGTAACTTTACTCTTATGCTTGAACTTTTAAAAGGATCATTAAAACTCATTACTATAACCATAAATGTTTACTCCATACACAGATGTATATGGGTAAACAAGACTCATTCCACACCTTTCGGCCCCAGAACATGGACCAAAGCTCCAAAGGCGGTGGTGTCTCCATATTCGTAAAGGATATGCACACCTCCAGACTAGTAGCCCAGCATAACACATCTGAGATACCCCAGGTACAACTAACACTGGGTATGATGGCAATTCAGGTTGTAGCCTGCTATAGGTCCCAAACTATGTCCCAAGACTCTCACTCCACATTCCTAAGCACCCTGGAAACTATTAAGATCCAACCCAGCACTCTCATACTAGGTGACTTCAACAACCCCTCCATCAGCTGGGAAAACTACTCATGCATCAATGCACTGGCCCAACGCTTTCTGCAATTCATCAGTTCCAATGCCCTGGACCAGCTCATTCTTACCCCCACTAGAGGAAGCAACACCCTTGACCTAGTTATTACTAACATGGGCAACTGTTACTCTACAACAGTAGTCAATTCCTCCCTGGTTAGATCCGACCACAAACTAATCACCATGGAAATCCACATCTCACCTACACCGCCCGCAAAAGTATCCACCATAAAAAACTTCTCCAAAGCTAACTTTGGACTCCTAAAAAGAGAGGTGGCTAACTTCACGGCACCCATGTCAATGGAAAATAGATGCATAACTACCGAATCATACACCAATGCACTGTATGAACACATACATAAATGCATGGAACTAGCTATACCCAACAAAACTAAGATGTTCTCCTCCAAAAAAAGGAAGCCAGTCTGGTGGTGCTCTGTCATTAATAAACTCTACAACAAAAGGAAGAAACTGTTGCAGAAAAAAATGAAATCCCAAGACTGGAAAAATTCCCTTATTAGCCTCAGCAAAACGTTGAGATCCCTCATCAAAACCTCCAAAGCCACCTATGAAGGCAGAATTGCAGCATCCCTGCCTGTGTTCTACATGAACTACAAAGTGAACTGGCACCACAGCTGTGTGCTCTGTTCACTCACAGCTTCACCTCAGGCTTTGTCCCTACCGAATGGCACTGCTACAGTCATCCCTCTCCATAAAGGAGGAGCGACTACAGACCCTGGAAATTATTTCTCCATTAGCCTGACGAGTCTGATAGGTAAGGCTATGGACCGCATCATCATGGACCTAATTCACAAGGATATACGGAATCTCCAAACTCTAGATCCCATGCACTTTGGTTTTGTGAAAGCTAGATCATGCCTGTTCAACCTGGTTGACTTTTTTGAGTCAGTCACCAGAGTGGTGAATGAAGGTAAGGCAGTTCATACAGCCTACCTCAGTCTGGCCAAGGCCTTTGATACCATTCCTCACTCAGGAATTATTGATAAACTCAGAAAACTAGGCATCAACCCCTATATCATTAGGTGGGTTGCAAATTGGCTCACAGATAGAACCCACAGTGTGAAAGTAGCGGACACCACGTAAGACTGCCGACCAGTCATGAGTGGATTCCCACAGGGATCGATCGTGGGTCCTCTCTTGTTTGGCATCTACTTCTCAGAAGTCCAGGCCAATATAAAGGGACTCTGGCTGACCAAATTCACAGACGACTACAAGCTGGGAGCCATTATTAACTCCCCAAGTGATGCAGATATCTTACAGAAAGGCCTCAGTGAGACCATTGACTGGTGTCAAAACCATGGCCTTAAGCTTAATGCCAAAAAATGCGTCATCATCCCCTTTGGGAAAAACTCAGTTCCCACTAATTACCACATCAATGGGAGCCCACAGAACACTGAAGGTGTAATAAGAGATCTGGGGATACAGGTTGATAGCAACCTCTCCTTCAACCACCACACTGACACTGTGGTCACAAAGTCCTTCTATGTGACACATATTACCAAGGGTTTTGAATCCAGGAAGAAAGAGGTCATCATGTCTCTCTACTCTTCCCTCATTAGAGAAATCATAGTGTATAATGCCCCATTTGGCATGTACCTCACTAGAAACCTGCAACAGCTGGAGAGGCCACAAAAGTACCTCATAAAGAGGACTCTAGGCCTTAAATACATGACCTACACAAACAGACTCAAAAAACTTCAGCTATTCTCTGTCTCATATCATCTACTAAGAGGTGATCTCTGCTTGACTTACAAAGCCATGTCTGAACCAGCTCTGTTAGAAATACTACATCTAAAGAAATCCCAATCCCTCCACTCCATTTCACTAAAAACACAATAACATCGAACACTCAGAACAGCAAATGTTTTCCCAGGGAAACAATCGCTGTTCCAACAAACATACACACAACACAAGCACACCAAAATACATAATCCACACACATACACTTCACAAAACCCTACACTAAACCATACATACACTACTAGCTATCAACTTACCTTAACCCAACCCTAACCCTAAGGTCCATAACTGCCGCTCACTCACCTTACCCGCTCCCTAACCCTAAAGTCCCTATCACACACTCACCTTACCTGCTCCCTAACCCTAAAGTCCCTATTGCACACTCAATTTACCTGCTCCCTAACCTTAAAATGCCTATCACACACTCACCTTACCCACTTCCTAACCCAAAACTCCCTATCGCACACTCACCTTACCCACTCCCTAATGTGTGGATAGCTCTGAAGCCTTGCGCTTTTGGGGTACTCTCTGCAGCTTTAAACAATGTTTCAGTAACTGTTTGGATGTCTGTTTTCTCCAAGGTAAGGACAGCTATGAGAGAGTGGAGTTTCTTATTTAGACTTAAGGCACTGAGCAGTAACACCATTAAATTTCCTTGGGTAGATTTTGCTATGTTGGAAGTTTTGGCTAAAAAGGCTCTATGAGGAAGGACACTGTTTTAGCCAATATTCAAAATCCTAGAGGGGACATGTGCAGACTATTCTTAACAAAGCAATGAGCTTTGCTAACCATATCCTCTCATGCTAACAAATAATGTCTCTCCTTAGAACAGCACCACAAACTAAGCTAATTATTAAAGTTAGTCATCTTTGGTTCATATTGTGGCTTCATACTTGGTGAAGATAGAACATTGCACACATAGTCTTAGAGCTCCCCAATGTATCTCTTTATATAGTCTAGGGAGGTAAGTCACAGGTCACTTACACCTACATGGACCATGACTGTGTTATACTGGTACCTGTGGTGCAATGACTTGAGTCCATGCATTATGTTTATAAACTGCACTGCCATTGCTGGAGAATTTACTGGAGTCTATGCAAAAATAGGAAAAGGGGATTGTGGACGGCTATATTATCATGTTGGCCTGGTAAAACTGATATGTAACTCATTAAAGACAGAAGGGATGACTGCTGATATGATAATTCACAGACCTGTCTTTAATACTATTTTTTTTAAATATTTTTTACAGTACATATATTAATCAGTTTACAAATATAACATTTATTTTAATACAATTTAGCAAATAGATGTCATCATTAGAGTAGCCACAAAATATTTTAACATATACAACTAAGATTTTCCTTAAAAATGAAACAAAACAGAATCACAAAATATGTCATACAGAAATGAACTATATACAATATATAAAATATGCGTCTAGACTTCCAGAATTAAATTTCAAAAATTTTTCTTCCAATTAATTAACCAAAAATTTAGTATTACAAGAAAATAACAAAATAATAATAAGGTGCATTCATGAAATTAATTTATTGTTTTGGCCAGGATTTCCAAAATCTTAGGCCAGAACATAAAATGGAGTGGTATATTAGTAGATTTTGGTTTGATTAAATTAGATTCATTATTATGAACTGGTCTAAATATTTCTAAGAATTCCTGAAAAGAAGAGGAAGTACTATACATCCATTTCTTACAAATGTATTACTATTTTTAGTGGCAACCATTTGATATTGGTGCCAAAAGAGTGAAACCGTAAATTAACACTCAATAACTGATACTTAATCATCAAGTATCAGTCTTAGTTTAAACATATTGGTTCATATTCTATAAACTTCATGGAATTCAGCACAGGTTAATACAAATATGCCCCAATGTAATAAGTATAACTCAGTACAAAACAGACACAATACATAATCAGTGACATCAGTGCATCTTCTTTCAGATACTGCAACATTATTATTGCAAGAAAAATTAGCCTGTAAAGTGATATATTTGCTTTGCCAATGTACATGTGTGGAAGGTAAGCAAACTTAATGAAATGTGTCAGTAATATGTGAAACACACTGACAGAAGACAAATCTGCATTAAAAATAGTTCTTGAAAAAATGACAAATAATCTGCAACATATTACTGATATCACTGCAAAAAGCATGCATACATATAGAAACTCAAATGTTATCCTTTGTGGAATTCACTATAGTCCTCAAAAATGTAAATAAAAAGTATTAATTACTGTGAAGTGACATCGACGGCCACATCGCCAATGCTAACAACAATTAACAATGGGTGAAGAACATGCGTGAGGAACACATGTAATGCACCCATCCAAGGAAACAGGGTAACAGCAAAGTAGATGTGGGGTGATAGTGAAGAAGAAGGGCTCACAAGAGAGATGATAAAACAGGAAGATTTAATGGAGAGTCAGATGGGCTTGGGCAAATTTTATTTTTGTATAGGAATTAAGTCCCATTTTTTGCTTTTGGAGAATAGAAGGTATGGAAAAGACAGACAAAGGAAGTGTGGAAAAGTATGGGTATAAAACATATAACGTATCACAAGTCATGATGGACAGTGAGCAGTAATATACATAAAAGATAGGGGAGGTACACAGACAATACACTTAGGGATTATAAAGCAGGGGTTAAGGAAAGACAAACAGGATAAGGATGCATATCAACTGTAATGCACCTCAACAATACAGTACATCCTAATGAACAAAACAGTGCTGAGATACTGTAAACTGTGTGACAGCCATAAAAAAAGGAGTACGACAAATGATAAGTGTGTGTCCCAGGGGACTGCTAGCATTGCAGTATATAGTGGACATCAAACATCATCAACCACTAGGCTGTTGGTAGTGCAAGTGTAAGCATGTATAACCTATGCAACAGCAAGGATGATCAAATCCAGACAAGGAAATGCAGGAGTAGAGGTCAAATTAGGCCATCCAACCCTACATGCAATAGGCAACCAACTAAGCAGAGTTCCAAGCAGCAACCACTAAGAAAAGAGAAATGGGATCTTGACATGAAACAAGACATTACATGCCTGCTGCAACACAGATGGTGTTCAGGTATGCAATGTAGATATGTGAAATGGAATGACATCACATAGGCAAAACAAATGGTAGGTTCATCACACATATCCACACCAATAACATGAAATGTGAAATTCCCATGTAGAAAATACATTGTGATACATACATTACTAAATGCCATATGAATAATAAAAAATAAGGAATGTAAGCCTGTGCATACATAGATATGCAAGAAGCATACAAATGTTGGGAAATTCATGACATGTAAGTGAAACATGAACACAGATGGAATTGTCTCAGTGAGCACCAACTTATGATTACATGCCTTGCATTTTTGCATGTATATGACAGCCTATCATGGTGGCACAGTGTCATATTGTCCCAGTGCATGTGCAAAGGTGCACTTACACACACACACACACACACACACACACACACACACACACACACACACACACACACACACATATATATATATATATATATATATATATATATATAATTTTTTTTTTAATTTATTTTATTGACATTTGTTAACCAGGTTAGTCCAACTGGGCTAATAGCCCATTTTCAGTGAAGCCCCAAGGAGAAAAGCTCCAGGTTACAAAAAAATAATGCAATAAACATGAATCTCAAACAAGAATATTAAATAAAAATTACTGTACAATTAAAAGATGTGTATTTCAATATAGTAGAGGGTAGAGTCTGCAAAAGGGAATAAAGTAAGCTTGAAATTTAACACTGAATGCAAAGTGCCTAATCTATTAAACAAACTATCTAAAGTCAGGTAGAAATAATTTGGAACATTTTAACATATAGTGGAGATAGGAGTGGTTATTAACCTAGGTAGGGTCATGGCAGGGGCAAGTCTTAGTGTTGAGAAGATACTGTTTAAGTTTTTTTTTTTAAGTATAAAGAGTGGGAAATGGAGCGGATATGTATAGGGAGTATGTTCCAGGCTTGGACAGCAGAGCATTTATAGAGAAGTTTCCCAACATTTCTTTTTGGATGGTAAGGATCTAAAAGTTGCTGTTTAGAGCTACGTAGGGTCCTGGAAGGGGAGTAGTGAGATATCAGGGTGGATAGAGCAGGACAAAAAGATAGTTTGTATATAATAGTGTGTAATATTTGGAATTGTAGTAGTAGGAGTTTTGGAGGTGTTCAAGCCATTGAAGGGCATTTAGGGCTAGGCAGTGGTGAGACCTGTAAGGAGAGTCTGTAACAAATCAAACTATCTTGTGTTATGTCTGTTGCAATTTGAGCATAGTAGTAGATTGGATGTTAGTTAGAATGGGGGCTGCATAAAAAAGGGAGGGAAGGAGGAAGGCTTGAGCCAGGGAGAGTCTAGCGTTTACATTAAGGAACTTTTTATTGTGATATAGTAATCCTAGTTTCTGGTGGTTTTTTTTGATACAGTGAAGTATGTGAGGGTTAAACTTAAGTTCATCATCAATGATGACTCCCAGGAGCTTTGTTTGGGGTTCAGGTTTTATGATAGTATTGTTGAAGGATACAATGGTTAAAGTGGACTTGTGGTGAGAGAGGGACTGGGGGAGAAAGAGCAAGAGCTTAGTTGTTTTAGGATTAAGAATGAGTAAGTTATCAGGTAGGATTAAGAATGAGTAAGTTATCAGACAGCTATTTTTCAGTAGATGCAAAGATATCTTGTGTTAGTGTGAGAAGTTCAGAGACATTGCTAGAGGTGGAGATAAGAGTGAAGTCATCAGCGTATTGGATGAGGGAGGCTTGTTGACATGATTTATGTAGTTCGTTAGTAAATACATTAAATAGGAGGGGAACCAAGATAGAGCCCTGTGGGACACCAAATGGGACTGGAATATAAAAAGAGCAGGAAGACAACCATTTTACTGATTGCTGCCTGTGAGAGAGATAGCTGGAGAACCAGGATAGAGAGGTAGTTGAAAGGTTGAGATTAGCCAGTTTAGTTAGCAGCAATGGGTGAGATACTGTATCGAAAGCTTTGGATAGATCAAGGAAGAGATGGGATATGAGTTTGTTGTTGTCACGGGCTTCAGCAATAGTATGAGTAAATGATATGAGAGCAGTGGTTGTGCTATGGTTAAGGCAAAAACCATGCTGAGTGGGAGTACATAGGTTATGCTGGAGGAGATAGTTGAGAAGTTGTGAATGAATAGATTTCTCAAGTATTTTAGAGAGAGGGGACAGGATGGCGATGGGTCAGAAATTAGATAGATCTGATGAGTTTCCACCTTTATGGAGGTGAATTGTGAAATAGGTTTTCCAAATGAGAGATACAATGGCTTCTTGGATTGACCTGTTGATGAGAATAGATATAGGTTATGCTATAGACTCAGCTGCTAGTTTGAGGAAGCTAGAGGGGAGGGTGTCAGTAGAGGGAGAGCAGGATTTTAGTTTTAGAAGAAGAGTTTTGATATAGGAAGTGGAAACAGCTTGAAAGGAGAAGAGGTTTTTATTACATTGGTGGGAGGGAGAGGGGATGGCAGTAAACTTAGAGTGAGTTTTTGGATAGTTTCAATGAAGTGTCTATTGAGGAAGGTAGCTGTCTCAAGAGGAGATGTGTTAGGGTAGGGGGAGGGGTTGAAGGGCCGGCCAGGAGAAAGAGTCTTGTTTAGACTTGACCAGAACTTACATGGGTTGGACTTGTCCTTAAATTGGGCTGAGTTGTAGTAATTTCTTTTGTCTTTATTGGTTTGATTTTTGACAAGATTACATCGATATTTGTAGTTTTGTAGTAGGGGTGGTTCTTTTCTCTTAAGCCAAGCTTTCCAGGCATTGTCTCTTTTGTGCATAAGGTTTCTAGTGTCTTTGGTAAGCCAGGGAGCATAATTAGATTTGATTCTAATTGTTCTTGAGGGGGCTAGAGAGTTGAGGGTGTCTAAAAAAATGTTATTGAATTTATTGACTGCATTGTCTAGAGGAAGATGTCTAAGGAAGGACCAATTGATGTTGGATAGAATAGAGTTAAATTGAGTGGAATTGAAGTTAGTAAGTTTGTGACAGTGTCTGTACAGGTGTGGTTTGAATGTTTGGCTTGAGTGCCTTAGAATGGAAGTGGGGAGGTGATCACTAAGGGAGTCTGGGGAGGTAGCTGGGCTATGGCAGAGGTTGGGGAAGTTAGTGAGTATCCAGTCTATAGTGAAGCTGGAGGAAGAGGTTTTGCTGTAGTGGGTGTTTGATGTTATTAGTTGCTGAAATCCATGGAGGTTTATACTAAGTTGAGGGGAGTCAGTTATAAGTTTGGACCAGTCTATGTTGCCATCTCCAAGAATTAGGCTTTCATATTGTATGTTGAGGGAAAACCAGGATAGAATGTTTTCAAGGGTGGGGATATTATTACCGGGGGGAATATAAATGGAAGCAATAGCAAATTTCTTATGTTGGTTAAGGTGAGAATTTAGAATGAGTAATTCAGCTGGGTGGAAGTTTGGGATGGGGGATGTCAATAGGTGAGAGATTGAGGCTGTTCAAGTATAGGATGGCAACCCCACCCCCTTTTTTGGGGAATCTATTGGAGCAATAAATATTATAACCGGGAGGGTGAATTTCATTATTTGTAATGTGTGGTTTGAGCCATGTTTTGGATATTGAAAGAATGTAAGGGGAAGTATGGGCAGTCCATGTGTGCAGTTCAGTGATTTTGTTAGTGAGACTTTGTATATTTAGTGAATAGATAGTTAGTTTTTTGTGTGAGGAAAGGCAAGGACTTGAGGGAAGGGAGTGGCTGGAAGTTTGTGAAGTGAGAGTGGAAGATGGAGTGTTGTGAGGTATGTGGGAGAGAGAGGAGGTGGTTGGACCTGGGTTGGGATGAATGTCTCCAGAGAGGAGAATGTTCATTGTAAAAAGTATGTGTGGTGAGAAAAATAA
Organism: Protopterus annectens; assembly: GCF_019279795.1. Classification (NCBI taxonomy): domain Eukaryota; kingdom Metazoa; phylum Chordata; order Ceratodontiformes; family Protopteridae; genus Protopterus; species Protopterus annectens. Next base: position 1,787,608,183 of record NC_056737.1, on the reverse strand, counting down.
ATGATAGTTATAGAGTTTGAGTTTAGATTTGCATGTGGGTGAAGGGTTTAGATGAATTATTAATTTGTGTAGACAGTTTAATGAAATGTTGAAAAGTGAAGGTGATATGGTAAAGAAGCAGGTAGAAAGAGGATCTTTAGAGAGACTTAAAGCAGGGGAGTGAATATGAGGGTTGGGTAGGAAGGAATGATATGAGGTTAGTGTAAAAAGAAGTATGAGAAGTGGAGTGATAAAGAATTGAGGATACATGGTAGGGTATGAGATTATTGGAGGTTTGGAGGGAGAGGTGAAATATGGATAGAAATTGATGTGATTAGAGATGTGGGTGGAGAGAGGATGTGAGGGAACTGAAGGCAGGAAGTGAATCCTGACAGGTGGTGGAGACAGGAAGGGGTGGGTCTGGATAGTATAAATATAATTGACTGAGGGGTAGGTGGGAATGGGGGTAAGATAGAGCAGCAAAGTGAGCCCGAGCACAGCGAGGGTGAACGGAACAGGCCAAACACCTAGAAAAAACAATCAGTAAGCTGGTAACTATGTCAGTTGATAGGACAAGAGAGGTGGTGGGGTTGGGACAGGCAAGTAAGACGGTCTGATAAAGATCTGAAGGAAAGGGAGAAGAACAGTAGTATAGAGCAGAACTAGGAAATGGCAAGAAGGAAAAGTAGAAGTGCTGGAGGGACAATTCAGAGTAGGAGAGATGAGTGAGGGAGCAGGGAGGGATTTATAGGCAAGCTAATAGATGTGATAGGCAAGAACAGGTAATTGCAAGGAGGAAGGAGTAGTGGTGAAAGCAGGGTAGAAGAAGAAACAGGGTGCAGCCCAGGGGTGTGCAAAAGAGTAGCCTACACGGGAACAGCAATACAGGTATAATTGACTAGTGCACTTAGCAGAGCATAATTTAGCAGTCTTCTGTATAATTATGACACGAGGCACCAATGGGAGGACTTGACTCAAGGTTTGTCCAAACAGAGTAAGTCTGAGGGTGTTGCAGTAGGGAGTGCTAACCTGAAAAAGAAAAATGAGAGAAAAGGGGTTAAGGATAACTGAAACAGAAAGAATATGAGACAAAGAGCAGCATGTGTGATAGTATGTAAGGGTGGATAGTGTACTAAGTAATGAGCAGGGTGTGTGGAGGAAAGGACTTAGTATGGAGTACAGATCTGAGGACTACAGTTGGAAGGACTGGTATGTGAGGGGCTCAGGGTGGAGGTAGAGTGCAGGATAGAGTCAGTGGGTGGAAGTAAATGTAAGTGTGCTGGTAAAGTGAGCTGTTGGAGATAGATATCGTCAATAAGTGGAGAGATACAGATAAGTAGAATGGATAAGTAATTCAGGGAAACTAAAAAACAATCACAGAATAAAAAATAGTACAGATTAAGAACAGCAGCAATGTCTGAACCAAGGAAGCAAGTAGAGTAAATAAACACTGCAGTAGCTTAGGTAACTTTTCCATATCATCTACACAATGTAACTAATTTGATGGACTGCCGTCTAACAGACAACAGCTGTAAACATGTACTAAACCAGAAACATTATACAATAAAGTCAGTTGCAAGAAGAACATTGCTTACATCAGTAATTAAACAGGTTTGCTTGGTAGCTACTAGTCATTATACAGGTTAAAAACTAGTCTTGCATAGGTTAAAGCAGTTCCGTTAGCGCTGGTAACAAATTGTAGCAGAAAGGCAGCTATAACCATGTACGTACAGACTAGTAGTAACTCACTTAAAGCAATAAATGACTGCAGTCATGAGAAGTCGCCATTTGTGTATCACTATGAACAGGATACAATGCAGAATGAAGGCAGCTTCCTAGACACTGATAGAAACAGTCGCTAGTGGACATAGACTTATATTAAACATATGTGTGGAATAGTCTTCATTTTAAACATATGTGTGGAATAGAATTCATTATCGGTTTACACTACAGAGTATAACAGACGCTGACTGTATTGCCGGGAGAGGGAACAAACTAACTGACCAAATGTGAGGAATTAACAATTGCCTAGGAAACAGTACAAAAACAAAACACAGTCATGCACATGTGGCTACTGTCCAAGAACAAGCAGGCTGCAAATGTGCATTAGCATTAGTTTGTGGACGACAGGCAGTAAATTCCCCTATGATAACAAAAAGCATTCACTGCATATCAAGAGTACAAACCGCAAATATAGTCACAATATTGAGCTGATAATAGCTAATTTGTTAGAGCATAAAGCCTTTGGGTAGTAATCAGAGTTTCAAAATGCCACTTTAGGGCTTAGTAGCTAGGATACATGTCCTACAGTGCGGCTTAAGTAGAGAATAAAAGTCACATTTCATAGTCAGCAGTATACAAGGTAAAAACGCTCACCTATGCCAACTACAGCACACCACAGGACCGTTTGATGAGGAAGGGAAAGAGAAAGTAAAAAAGATGGTGACGATAACCAAGAGTAATGGATTAACGTGCCATATTATTGAAACCTATTTTGTCGACTCCATAATATTGAAAGCTGACTTAGTCAAACTCCCAAAACAGCGAAAACAGCCTCCGGGAATGTAACCACTTGGCCATCATTGAAAAGGAACAAAATGAAGCACAAAACAAAACACCAAAGAGGGGGCCTTTGCCCCCACGCCCTCCATTGTGAGATCTGTCCCCTACCTCCCCCAACTAAATATATCAACTCCTAGATCACACTAATGTGGAAAAAAGGGAAACATTCTCTATGGTCACCAAGTGGTTACATTCCTGGAAGCCATTTTTGTTATTCTGGTAGTTTGAATAAGTCAGTTTTCAATATTATGATGTAGACAAAATCTGTTTAGATGATATGGCACATCAACATAATAAGGTAGACCCATATGATCTTTGTCTTCCTATTTAGCCCTAAGTTGCTGTGCATCCCTGGCGGTGGAGTGAATAGGGTTTTCTTTCTTTTTTTAGCTGCTCAACCTGGCCTGCCAATAGTCATGAGGACTTGCCCAGCCTACTGAATAACAACTTCCTTCCAAATCTTATTGTGTCTTCCCCATTCTAAGGACCTGAACCTGTCCTTCCTTTTGCAACTGTCCCCTCAAGGGAACAAATTTACAAGTGAAACTGCTCAACCTGGCCTGCCAATAGTCACGAGGACTTGCCCAGCCTACTGAATAACAACTTCTTTCCAAATCTTATTGTGGCTTCCCCATTCTAAGGACCCAAACCTGTCCTTCCCTTTGCAACTGTCCCCCCAAGGGAACAAATTTACAAGTGAAAGTACGTACTATATACCACTGTCTATAGACATATAGTGTGTTATATCCTAGCTTGTAAATTCACTCTCACCAGCCAGGACAGTCAGCCACTATTACTACCTGCTCCTACACCTTGTCTCCCTTCCCTTCTTAGGCTACAGGTCATTGACTCCTATCCTATCCAACCTGGATAGTACACCTACTGCCCTCAATTCCCTCTTTTAATAGACATCTCCACTACTACACAGCCTTTTGTCCACTAATGAGTAATAGTTTCCTTTAGACCTGAGCTTACAATCTCAGTATTTCTCCCTTCTTCTCAAATTTCTCTCTGTCTATCCTCTCAGTATATTTATCTACTAGCAGGCTCTGTGTCAACTCACCCTACCCACCTTTACTTACCTTAGCTCACTGCTTCACTGATTGTTCTCCTTGGGTGAACTCCTCAGTGGCTCATCCCACTCCGTTCGCCCTCCAAGCTCACTCCGCTCCCCTACCCTGCCCCCAATTCCCACCCACCCCCAGTGCTCCTACACTTATACCTAAATAGCCACACCCCTACACATTAACACTAACCCCTAACTCCTCCCCCAATAAAGCACTATCACTCATCTCACATTATCTATTACCTCACCACTCTATCTCCTAGCATCCCTACTATCTACCTCCTATATCTACAATAATGGCCCAAGCATACCACAAACCCTTACCTTTATTAATACTCCTAACTATACTAATTATACCCTATCTACTCACTCTCTATGAATACCACACATATCCAGGACTCCACACCCACAAAGAGCAAACATCCAGCCCTACTATTATCTCTCCACACAGTCTTGGCAACTACTACTACCTAGCTAAGTACTCAGCTGCCAGGTTTCATAGATGCAATCACTTCTCTCAAGCTAACCCTACACCTAGAAAAATCAAGAACCTAATATTTAAACTCTTACAACTCATCCTAAAAGTACAGCCCCACTCCCTTATAGATGGTGATATACCCCAAACCCTGGTCCAACCACAGTCATAGCTACACAGCCCAATACACCAACTCATACTACTACAAACAAACCATCCAAGCAGGCCAACTCTCTCCTGATAGCTCATCTTAATATTCGTAGCATCAATAATAAAGTTGTTCATCTGCATGCTCTTATAGATGTACACTCTTTTGACATAGTGTGTCTGTCTGAAACATGGTTTAATCCATCAGTACAAGACAGTACAGTTTTACCCCCTGGCTACAACATCCTGAGATGTGACCGTAATAATAAGAAAGGTGGAGGTGTAGCCATACTTTATAAGAATGGATTACAAGTTACCTTGCTAGACTCCAAACCTCCACTTTCCAACAATGCAGAAATTCTTCTAACTAAGATACAGCTGAATAAAAGTAAAGCCATATATCTTATCTGTGTCTATCTTCCACCAGGCAATAACATCAACACATTAGAGGCCATCCTTAGCTGGCTCTCAAGCAACTACCCCCAAGAAACCATTATACTTGGAGATTTTAACATAAACTGGAATTCCTGCATATCTGAGCAACCTACTACTCATATCAACCTATTTGGCTTTACTCAAATTATAACATCCGCTACCCGAACCAATAAACTTAACAACAAAGAAAGTACCCTCGACTGGATACTTACTAATACTCTGCAACAAAATTATAAAACAGGCACCCTCCCAAAGGACATAAGTGACCATTTGCTTACCTATCTCATCAGATCTAAAATAGAACTCCCAAACTCTTCCATCTGAAAAACAATTCATACCAACAAAAATCTTAACCCTGATCAGTTTCAAACTGAACTAAGAGCCTGTAACTGGACACCCCTTAAACACATGCCATTAGATAATGCAGTTGAATACTTTAATTCAAAATTCCTTTCCATTTTAGATTGCCATGCCCCATTACACAAAGTTAGAATCAGAACTAAACCTGCACCATTGCTCACCAAATCTTCCAAACAAAAAATCTTGCAAAGAAATAAACTATGGGACAAATGGCACACAACAAAAAGACCCTCAGATCACTTACAATTCAGACAGCTAGGAAATGAAACAAAAAAAGCCATATTAGCTGATAGAACAGACTACTACCATCAGCTTCAACCAACTCACCAAAACAATCCTCAAAAATGCTGGCTAGGCATCAATAACCTCCTACACCCAGGACGCTCAAGCACTCCTACTCCCAATGGCTCTGATCACAACAATTCCATCCAAATAGCTGACTCTTTAACACATTTTTCACTGAAACAATACAATCCCTAGCTAGCTCTCCACTAGCAACTCACACTCTAATATAACCCCTACCAACAATCCTACTCTATTTCACTTTCAGCCATTGCCCACATCCCTCATCTTTAACCTCATCCATAAACTGAAACCCACCACACTCTTTGCAGATCTACTACCAGCATAATACCTCCAAAAAGCTGCTAAGGTCATAGCCTACCCCATTTCCATCCTCATTAATAGAACCATCTCTGAAGGAACTATCCCCTTAATCTGAAAAGTCTCTCATGTCATCCCCCTTCACAAAGGCGGTAACTCCAAGGAATTTGCCCATTATAGGCCCATAACCATACTATCTCCTCTGGCTAAAATAATGGAGAAATGTATTCATCTACAACTGTTACCCTACCTACTTGAAAACAATCTATTGGCACCTTGTCAACATGGCTTTAGACCACATCATAGCACCACCTCTGCTCTCCTATCCTTTACTAACCATATTAATAGTAATCATAATAATGATACCCCATCCTCAGCCCTTTTTATCGACCTGTCTAAAGCATTTGACATGGTTAACCACCACTTTCTCCTAGACACACTCAAAAACTTATCACTGGATGCCCTTACCATACAGTGGTTCCAATCATACATAAATAACAGACAGCAAGCTGTTCTTTGGGAAAACAATTTACCTTCCCACCTCCCAGTAACATTAGGGGTCCCTCAAGGATCCATACTGGGTCGTTTACTCTTCTCCATCTTTACAAATGACCTCCATTCTGTAATTCCACAAGCTGACTGTATCAAATACGCAGATGACTCCACACTCATATGCTCTGCTACTACCCAATCAGAACTTCAGTTACTAACTCAAAAGACCTTTAGCACAGTTGAAAACTGGTTCCTACAAAGATGTCTTATATTAAACCCTAACAAAACAAAAATGCTACTGCTCAACCCCACTCAGAGGACCTCTCCACTTAACTTTACTATTACCTCAAATAAGGGAACTATAATATCCCCAGAAACAACCACCAAACTACTCGGAGTACTAATAGATAATTACTTGTCTATTGAACCTCACATTAATAACACCATAAAAACAGTTAATAAGAAACTAGGTTCCCTCTATAGAATCAAACCATTTCTAACTCCTCTAGCCAGGGCCACCATTGCTCACACACACCTTATCTCTACCCTCCTCTATGCCTCCCCTATCTATACCAAAATATGCAAGAGTAGCCTGAATAAACTGGCATCCTCCTACAACAATATAGCCAGATTCACAGCAGGATCCTCCTATAGAACTCATTATTGTATCAACTTGAATAAACTCAGATGGCTAGAACTGCCTAATCTAATGCTTTTCAATCAACTAACAGTAGCCCATAAGATCCTGTATCTACCTCAGAATACACCCATACTCACATCCCTAGTCATCCCCTATAACAATCTCAAAACCTTGTGCTCATTTAACAAACTACTTGTACAAATATCCAAATCCAACAATTCAGCTGGTGACACCCTGTTCTCTAATACAGTTGGCAAGGCCTGGAACAACCTTCCAAATCAGCTAACATCACTATCCTCTGTTAACCTATTTAAAAACAAGCTCAAACACTACCTCAAATCACACTGGCTATGCCCCTGTGATAACCCAGACTAAACACCATAGCCCCTTCAAGACTCCCATGATTCCCAGCCTCTTTTGAATGTTACCTTGTGTTAACTCTCTAATAGCAGTGCACTTGACCTTACTGAGGATTCTTTCCTCATATAAATATGTACATACTGTGGTATTTCCTAGCTTGTTGAAAACAAATAAGTGGCAGAATGCTGAGCAAGGAAAACCACCGGACACAATATCTGCACGAACAGCAAAGACCAAAGAATTTATTGAAATGAGCGCTTTCGGTAGAGAGCGTTCTCTCCACCTTCATCAGACAATAGTATAGTATCAAGCATTTCCTTTTATACACAGTTGTAAATTATTATAGGACTTCATCCTATATTTTCCCAGGCTTAAATGAGATAGTTTCCATAAAATGTATTTTAAAATTAAAAGCTCTTAGGAGGTAAGGATTAGTAAAAATGACCATTTTTTTGGTATTCATTTTTTTTGGTATTTATATTTATTTAATTTATTTGTTATTTAACACATATTGTTCAAGGATATTTTTTTTGGGCTCTTGTTTAGTTCGTTTGTTCGTGGCAGTGCTGTCATGGAGCAGAATCAGGAACACGCTGCAGAGGTACAGCAGCTTGGTACGCAAATTGATCTCTTTGACCCGGGACACGGAAGTCAGCAACCGAGTGGTGTCCCTTCTACCAACCGTGTGAAACCGAGTGGTGTTCTCCCTACTAACTGTTCGCAGGGTGAGTTAACCACTCTGGTTAACCTATTACTTGAAAAAGTGGATTTTCTAACTCAACAAATACAGGATGTAAGGTCGGTGAACAACGGAGCACCGGTGGGTGTAAGCCAAAGTAATAATTCTTCTACCGTTACAACGAATTCTGGGGCTGTAACAGGAGCGGTTGCTCCAGGAATGGCAGCGACTGGGCGAACACGATCTGGGGCAGTTCCCCAACCCGGATCGGAAGCAAGTTCTAATATTGATGAACGGCCAACCAATGAAGTTGTGGATAGAGGGATTAATTTTACTACAATCCCAAGCCTTGCAACTGTCCTAGCCAAGAAAGATTTTTTTCGGACTGATAACGAAGTTAACAACAGAAATGACAATCAAGGGGTGAGTAACAACAGTACAACAGCCCTTGTTTTTCAAACTAGCTTGGATGAATTTGATTTAAAGTTATTCCGCTGTAGAAAGCTACAGCTGGAAATTTCGTACTTGCAGGAATGTATGGAAAAACACATAGTTCCTAAGGGTTTACGCCAATGGCGTTTCCCTGCCGGCTTAATTACTGGTTCTGTGTTTCATAAAGAACTCCTTGGCCTTTTTGATAAACAGGCCATGGAATTCATGGAAGCTCTTGTGAATTTTTACTCTGCTGAGACTGGTATACTACAGGATGAACTGAGTAAACTAGAAACTGTCATATTACAACATACTGACTTTCTAAAGTTTAAATATGATTATTTAAGAACATTGTCCAGCATTGAGGCGTCAATTACAAAGATGCTTAACAACAAAAAACATAAAATTCACAGGGACTTAAAAGAATATGAAAACAATAAAGCTTATCCACTACCACCTCCAGGGCAAGTGGCCAAGTGGAGGTTACAGACCGTGGGCACTAATGGGGACAATATTACCAACGCTGTCCAGACTCACACTGGGAACAACGATGGAGAGGTTGATCAACCTCTTCGAAGAAGTGAACGACTTAGAAACAATAATAATGGGGGGAATAATCAGAACAATGGTGCACATTCTAACAATCCTTTGGGAAGAGATGGGGCTGGAACTGTTGAAAATCAACAGGATTTTCACAGGAATCTGCATCCAATGAACACAACGTCGAACAACAACACGAACAACAATCGACGGAACAACCAGAGAAGGAAAAGGGACAATCAGCGGAGACGCTAGAGCCCCTGTATGCAGTAGATGAGGATTTATTCCATTCCTCAATACTGGTAGAACAAGGGCCTTCTATTTTGTTTAACTCTTCTAAGGACTTTAAAATTTATAATTACACTGTGCTGAATGTGAACACACAGGTGGTTGATTTCCTGGCTAAAGGATTATCATTTGTTCCAGATAGACATTTTAATCTGGTCAAAACCATCATAGATTTAAAACTTTTTGTCAGGAAATTGAACCTTGCCTTCACTCTAAGGAACACTCCTTCACTATTGAGTTCCACAAGAGTGTCGAGTGTGTTTAACCCACCCCTAACAGGGATTTTAGCCTTTTTTGAAAAATCATGTGAACTTGATTTAAGGGACTTAGCATACAAAAATAATATGAGCAGTATGAATGACTGTAGATCTTGTCCCAATACAAGTTCAGATGAATTAGCATTTATACAAATGCTTAATGAATGTAACATCAGGGTGATGGCACCTGATAAGGGAGGGGGGTTGATCTTCATGGATCAACATGTGTATGACAATAAAATAAATCAATTACTTAGTTCTAATTCTTATGTGCAGGCTAGTATCAATGAGGTCAATAGGGCCTACACTAAGATTAGGGAAGTATTGAGAGATTTATTTTTAGAAGGCACAATTGATCATGACACCTTACAGTACATCACAATGTCAGCACCCAGGATCCCTACCATGTTTGGCACACCGAAGATCCATAAGGACTTGATTGACCCTCCTTTTAGACCAATTGTGGACGGGAGGGGGTCAATCACCTTTGCGTGTGCCAAATTGGTTGACAGTATTTTGAAACCCTTACTAAAATCTGAGGTACAAATATGTAGGGATTCCTGGAGTTTTTTGGAAGATGTTGGGAAAATTCCCTTTGATCCATCTAACATTTTTTTAGTTGTGGATATAAAAGATCTTTACACAGTTATTCCACATCAAACAGGGGTTGAATGGACAGTGGACTTTATGTTAAGGAAGGGGGCATCAACAGATCATATGCATTTAGTGGAAACCCTATTAGATTTAATTCTTACCAATAATTATTTAGTGTTTAACAATACATTCTTCCTTCAAACTACAGGTATTGCTATGGGCTCTCCATGCGGTTGCACCTTTGCCAACAGTGTGCTAGCACAATGGGAGAACCAATACCTATTTACTGATCCACTGTTTAAAACAAATGTCTCTTGGTACACCAGGTACCAAGATGACATGTTTTTCTTGTGGAAGGGTACAGCTAACTTAATACCAAATTTCATTGACAATATTACGAGGTCAACCAATTTTTTGGAATTCACATATTCCTTTAATGAAACAGAAATTACGTTTTTGGACGTAAAATTAAGTAAAAATGCAACACAGAATAAATTAAAATCATCTATTTATAGGAAAACAACTTTTTCCAATACCTATCTGCATTTCACCAGCTCACATCCCTTCCACCAAAAGAAGAGTGTGGTTAAAGGTCAATTTGTCAGGGCCGCTAGAATGGTCTCTGAACAAGATGATTTCCTTAATGAATGTGATCACATCTCTTCTATGTTCTTATTGAGGGGGTACCCAATTTCATTCATTGATTCTATTCAAAGGGAAGTAATTACCAAAAGAGAATCAGGGCATTTTCAACCCATTCTCAGAGATGGGAGAACAGTTATTAAAACTACTAGTAACACAGATGTCAATTCTTTCAGTAACATTTCCTTTTTATTTACTTATTGCCTAGATTATAAGGCTATTAAAAACATTTTTAATAAAAATTGGAATGTTCTGTTGGAAGATCAAGAGTTGACTAAAAGTGTGGGTGAAGTACCCAAGTTTATATACAGAAGGGGGCTTAATTTAAAGAACATGTTAGAAAGAACTAACAACAAGTCCCACAGTATTACAAAGGGAATGAATAAATGTGGGTGTTGCCCACAGTGTAGATTTGTTTTAGTAGGTAACAGTATTTGTATGGCAGGGATAGATTATAAAATTAAAGGCAAATTTAACTGCCTATCCAGAGGAGTGGTTTATGTGGCTAAATGCAGACAATGTTCTGCGTTTTATATCGGTAAAACCGATAGGCCATTTAAGAAAAGAATATACGAGCATGTACACGCTATAAGTATTGGGGACATGAATAATGCTTTGGCCAAACACGTTAGCCAACATGTTGACCATTCCTTTTTGTTTTCCATCATACAACAAGTACAGCCTTCTATTAGGGGAGGGCCTTGGCAGCTTGAGCTTGAGGAACAGGAGGTCTTTGGCAATGCACTTCATCCTATATTTTCCCAGGCTTAAATGAGATAGTTTCCATAAAATGTATTTTAAAATTAAAAGCTCTTAGGAGGTAAGGATTAGTAAAAATGACCATTTTTTTGGTATTCATTTTTTTTGGTATTTATATTTATTTAATTTATTTGTTATTTAACACATATTGTTCAAGGATATTTAGGATACTAGCATTTAGGGAACAGAATTTGCGTACCACGTTTTGAGAATGGAGTTTCTCTTTCTCTTTTTATATATAATATATCTTTTTAT
>NC_056737.1:1787499118-1787594118 GCF_019279795.1 Protopterus annectens | reverse complement strand
TTTCAGAAGCTACTTGCATTTACACATGAATTTATCCCTTCTGTTATATGATTAATAGAATAAAATGCATTATAAACTACCTTGCTTTTAAACTAGCATTTCACATATATTTAAATAAATATTTTTCTAACATTTCCCTCCTATTAATACTTTTTATTCTATTTTTTGAAGTATACATAGTGTTATTTCATCTCCTAACCTTTTCCACTTAGGATTTTCAGCTATGTGAGTCATTTAATTTATACTTCAGAAAAAATGTCGTCTGAGATCAATTTTTCAATCTCAATATCTTGATACATGGTTTCAGTAACAGATACATTAATAAAATCTTTGATTAATCTTTTCATGCAGGGAATTCCACAGCAAACACATGCTCCTATCAGGAGTAAATGGCAATCAAACTATTCATTAGGATGGAACCCCACCCCCCAAATAGATTCTGGAAAAAGTCCATCAGTGGGTTTGGGCCTGGTTCAGTCATGGCCGATACTTGCTGAATTACCTCTAGGTGATTATTTATCTCATGACGATTATCAGGAATGTATGCACAGCATTCTTCTTTGATGAGCGCGCACGTACCACCTCTCACCGCTAGGGTGAAGTCAAGAGCCATTCGATTTTGTAGCACTACAGTTCACATTGCATTCAGTTCATCAGTCACTAATTCAAGGGCAGAAAAAGTTGCGTTGCTCATTACTTCGAGAAGTTTTGACAGTTTTCTCAACTCCCAGATCGATTTGACTGCTTCATATGCTGGGAATATCCCTGCCCAAGATATAACACTGTCGCTCAAGTCCATATGAGTTAATTTTTCTTTATCCTTCACGGAATTATGGTCTTTCCAGCCAGCTTCGATCTTTCCGACTGGATTTACAGGTTTCTCCACTGGACCTTCAGATTTTCGGGCTACATCTCTCACGTTTCGTATCTTACCCAAAGGCAATTCTGCAGTATGTCTTATTGCTGGAACCAGATAACCCAAAAAACAACTGCCGGACCAATTCTCAAGTAACCATTTATATGCCTTTTTCCCACAAATAAAATAATAGTTTTCTACTTTAGTACTAATAAGCATTAGCCCTGCATGAAACATTTTCTGATCTATTATTGACAATTGTTTAAACAAAACAGGGTTTTGTCGTACTTCATTCAATGTTATTTTCATTGTGCTCAAATATGAATCATAGTATTACAAACAGTACCTCCACTTTTAACTTTAATGTAACACTTGTAGGATATCGTAATATTACAATTACTCCATCCTACTTGGAGGGTATCGTTTTTAAAAAAGCACACAATTCCCTTTTGTGTAACAGGTAAAAATAATGCTACTTTGTCTTGTGATCTTACAGTTCCACTGTCAAAAAGCAAATTTTCCCAAGTCTCATTTATCCCCAAAGGGATAGCGGACATTAACAGTCCTCCATATGCTGTAGGTATGGCGGTACAAACCCAGCAATTTGAAATGTTTATAGTCTCTACATATACACTTTTCATGGCTAGGTATGTGTTAAAATTTGGATGCCAGTATATAGACATTTCATCATGCCTTTTCACTTTCACTTGCGTGGTTGTTTGTAGGATAACCCACAACAAGAGGAAAATTGTCACAATAGTAGTCAATAAATGTATACTCAACAAAATGATTATGTAACATCTCTGGGGTTAATCTAAGTTCTTATTCGCTTTGTTTTCGGCCATCTTGGTCTGGTTGTGTATCAGTCACAAAGTTTTTATCAAGTTGAAAGTTCTTTACCGGTTTACAATGTGTCAAATGAACCCAGGACGTCCTCTCGGCCACTCTTACTGCAGTAGGCGTTGCTAACAAAACCTGGTATGGACCTTCCCACTTTGGACTTGCCCAGTTTTTCCTTTTCGTCACTTTCAGCCACACCCAACTTCCAGGGCCCATGACTGCTTCCACCGGTCTGGTCTGTTCCTTATCTGAAAGAGAGTTAAACTGCAAAACAGACTTATTCATTAACAATTTCTTCATATACTCTGCTAACGAACTGTCAGCCTCTTGTTCTGCAGGCATGAGAGCTTTCCACTGAGGCACATAGTATGCTCTCCCAAAAACCATTTCAAAGGGAGTCAGACCCTTTACATTTGGAACCGTTCTCATACTCAGCAGTGCCAAAGGCAGACAGTGTATCCAGTTCGTTTCGGTCTCCTCAACTAACTTTCTTAATTTATTTTTAAGGGTTCCATTGTACCTTTCCACCAGTCCTGCTGACTGTGGGTGGTAGGCACAGTGGGTCTTTAAGGAGATACCAAAAAATCTCCCATGTTGCTGGATCATTTGGTTGACAAAATGTGTGCCATTGTCACTATAAATCCTCTCTGGTAAGCCAAATCTAGGGAACACTTCTTTTATCAGGGCTTTTGCTACTGTTGCTGCATCTGGATCTTTGGTTGGAAAAGCTTCTACCCATTTAGAAAACATGTCTACAATAACTAAACAGTATTTTTCCCTTCACACTTGCTTAATTCTATGAAATCCATGCAAATAGTATGGAACGGATATGGTGGTATAGGAAAACTTCCTTGCTTGGTTTTAAATGCTCCTTGTGCATGGTGCTTGTTACAAGTATGACAAGCTGCACAAAATTTTTGTGTGTAATTTGTGAATCCATATGTCTGGAATATTCGATTGACTAACTGTACCATTCCCCTTTTTGAGACATGGCTCTGCCAATGGCTCAACAAAGCTGCATATCTAAATAAATTAGACGGCAATATTGTTTTTTTCTCTTTGGAAATGTACAGTCCATTTTCAAGAATTGCGCCTCGTTTTACACATTTTTGTTTTTCTGCTTTTGTAGTAAGCATTTGCATTATTTTTAACATGTCTAAATCTAAAATCTCAGAGGGTTGTAATTCCTCGTTCAAAAATAAAGTTTCTGAGTCTGAGGCTGCTTGCTTTGCAGCTGCATCAGCTTGTGCATTGCCTTTTGAAATCTTATCCTGTTGTTTTGTATGAGCTACACATTTACAAATAGCTACTTTGGTAGGTAACTGAATAGATTCTAATAACTCCAAAATAAATTGCACATGATTAATAGGTTTTCCACTAGATGTTATCATTCCTCTATTTTTCCATTGTTGTGCAAATACATGTACTGTAGAAAAAGCATACTGACTATCAGTATATATGTTTACACACTTGTTTTTTGCTAAAGTACATGCCCTTGTCAAAGCTATCAATTCCGCTGCTTGTGCAGATAAGTTGTGTGGTAAGGATTGAGCTTCTAAAATTTCAGTGTCTGTAACTACTGCATACCCCACCAGATTCTTCCCTGTAGGACCCCTTCTGCATGAGCCGTCCACGTAATATGTCACCTCGGCATTATCCAAGGGCATATCTGTAAGATCTTGTCTAGGTAAAGCTAACTGTTCAATTTCCTGCAGGCAGCTGTGTGGTGTGCCCTCCGCAGGAGTTGGAAGTAATGTTGATGGATTCAATGTCGTACATCGTTCAATTGTCATATGAGGTTGCTCAGCAGTATGGTCATACATGAGAGGTGTCTAGCAGGAGAAAGATATGCCACCTTCTCTTGCAGTAGAATTATTTCAACTGCATGAGGCACTCTCAATGTAAGAGGGTGAAATAACACCACTGAGGCTGAAGCCTGTACTGCCATTGCAGCTGCAACTACTGCTTGTACACAGTGAGGCAAAGATCGCGCCACTGGGTCCAATTGTGATGAATAGTAGGCTATGGGGTGTTGCTTGTCCCCATGTTGCATCAATACTGATGTCATATATCCTTGCTTACAATCTACGGTCTGAATGAACCGTTTGTGATAATTTGGAAGTCCTAAAACCAATGAAGAAGCTATCAACTGCTTCAACCTGCAGAAAGCCGTTTCTGCTTCAGTTGTCCATTGTAAAATATATTGTGCTGCCATTGGTGTCTTATATATCAAGTCAGTTAGTGGAGCAGATTCCAAAGCATAATTTGGTATCCAGCTCTGACAAAAATTAGTTGTAACTAAGAAAGACATCATTTCTTTCTTGGTTGTTGATTTGGGTGCTTGCAAAATTGCTGTTTTTCTTTCCTCATCTAGTATTCTACCTTCATTGGATATTACATATCCCAAGTATCTAACTTGTTTTCTCCAAAGTTGTAACTTACTTTTGTTTACTTTGTGTCCTTGTGTTGCTAAAAATTTCAATAATGCTACAGTATCCTCCCTGCATTGTTGCTTGGTGGGGGCTGCTAGCAAGATGTCATCTACATAAAGTAGAATTTGACTACCTCCCGGTGGGGTGAACCCTGCCAGATTGCTAGCCATTTCTTGTGCAAATATTGTTGGACTCTCACAATATCCCTGTAGTAGCCGAGTATAAGTATACCTTTTACCCCAAAATGTAAATGCAAACCAATATTGACTATCAGGATGTATAGGAATCAAAAAGAAAGCATTGCTGATATCTACCACAGAGAAATACTTTTGTTGCGGTTTTAGATCATTCAACAAAGTATGTGGGTCTGGCACCGTAGGTGCTCTAGGTATCACTGCATTATTTACAGCTTGTAAATCTTGCACCATCCGCCATTCCCCATTTGCTTTTTTAACAGGAAATAGGGGTGTATTACATGGTGAATCAGGAGATTCTACCAGTACTCCTTCTTTGAGTAATACTGCTATTATAGGCTTAATTCCTATTTCTACATCCTTTCTTAAAGGGTATTGTCTTTTTTGTGGTCTAAAAGCTGATTTTGGGGTAATTGTAACTGGTCCTGCTGTTTGAATAAGTCCTACATCTGACTTGCCTGTTGACCAAAGAGTTATTGGAATTTTACTCAAGGCTTTCTTTTCTTCTTCCATTAAAAATGCTAATCAGCTATCCTCACTGGATTGGAGGTGTACAGCTGGGTGTGTCTGTGTTAACCAGTTTAACTTCTGTTTTTGTATTCCCTGTTCTGATAGTTCTAAATCAGTCTGTTTTTCCCATCTTGTTACTTTTTCTCCTAAGTCTGCCCATTTTGTATTTTTATTCTTTGTCAAGCTGACATGTGGTAATCTGTTTGATCTATACAATGCAAGGAATTATTGAGGTAATGAACAGCTAACCACACTGTTTCCCTCAGTATCCCAATACAAAGTTCGTAACACTAATCTAGTTGCTCGATTTTTGAACAACTCTTGCTCATATTCTCTATCAGGTCCTGGTGTAGTACAATAGTATAGAGTACAGTGTAACAAATGCTGTCGATCAGTGTCGAGGGAGGGAGTCTTACTGATGGATACATTCATCAGTTCCTCGGTTACTGCCCCTGGACCAGTCGTGACTAGGTCCTGGCTGTACCAGTAAAAAGTTTCACCTTCCGATCGCACTACAAAGGTATCCATTTGTCTCTGTGCCTCCATACCTTGTATAGTTGGAACTACTGCTATGCCAAATATCTGCATAACGTCTCTGCCCAACAGGTTTACTGGACATTTTGCAGAAACAACAATTTTACTTTACTGAGTCATACCTGAAACAGGGTCAGTTATTGCTATATCATGGGAGAGTGGCTCCCTGTATAGCTGTCCGTTTGCTGCTTTTACTAATATATAATCAGGTGATTCAGAGTGTTCTGGTAACTTGGAGGGCTGTATCAAAGTCCGTGATGCTCCTGAGTCACACAGGAATTTGACTTCCCTTCCCTCCACCAGAAGTGTCACTTCCGGTTTTGTATCTGCCAAGTAGAGCTCTAAGCTCAATAATGCTAAGTGCAAAATTTCACTTTCTTCATCCTCCATATCTACTTGCACTTCCTCTACTCCTTCTATCACATTTACATTTGTTTTCTGTTTATTAACTTTTCCTGATGATTTCTGACTTTCACTTGATGTATCCTCACTATCATATAGTCAGTCCTCATCTCCTTTATCTTCTGTAATTACCTTTTTGTTTTGCCTACAATCCCTTGCTAGATGTCCTTTTTCCCGCACTTGAAGCATTCACCTCTCTTTTCCTCTCTTCAAAATCTTCTGATCGTTTGTCAGACTGTTTGTTTCCTGGGCATTCTTCTTGCCCTTTTTACCTGACTGTAATACAAATACTTCAGCTCCATCTTCAGCAGTGAAGACTTGCGCCTTCTTTTTCTTTTTACTATTAAAATGTCTCTCAGCATGTCTAGCATATTCAAGTAGGGCTTGCAATCTACTTGTTCGATGATCTATCATATGCTTCGTAATGAAACTACTAATTGGAGCGATGCAACCTTTCAAAAATGCATTTTTTAGTTGCTCTTCATATGAAGAATCATGTGTTTGATTTTCAGGAACTGTCATACCGCTATGATTATTAAAACATTCTAATAATCTGGCATAATATCCATCTACTGTCTCATTGTCTTGCTGTATGCATTGGTTAATGCAAGTCCAGTCTGCTCTAGGTTTCCATTTCTCAGAGATTCAGTCTGTAAGACCCTTCACTCTATTGTCTAGTTCTGCGTCACTATGTGGGAGTGGCTTAAATTCTGCATTATGAGGATTCCAGTTGCCGCAAATCATGTGCCAGTCTGGACCTATAACTTGTCTAACTACTTTTTCTACTTCTTCCCCATTTAAGTGGTAATTTAACCTCATGCCTTGTAAATCTTCTAAAAATTTTACAAAGTTAATTTTTGGATGGGGAATTCCCTCGGTTGCCTTCCGGATATCCTCCGGTGTCCATGGTCTGTATACTAAGAGAGTTGGGTCCTGCCCTTCCTGTCCTGCTTGAGGATTTGGAACTTCTATAAGTGGGCACATTTCTTCCTCACTCTCATCCTGTAGGTTTCTCTCTATTTTGTATGATTCTGTGTCCCTATGTGTTTTACGTGTTCGGGACCTAGTTTCAATAGGATCTCTAACAAATGGTTGTGGTCTTGCTGAGACTTCAGGATAATGCAGAGGCGGACCAGCCTGTCCAATTGCTTCATATCCTGAAAAGGGTAAGGGAGGGGGCAAGAGAGGAGGAGGAGGAGCCATTGCCATTACCAAGTTATTATCTTCTTTGTCTAAAAATAATGTTTTTGAATTTTTAAGCTTCTGTTCTCTACGATTTGCTTCCTCAATCCACCTAGGCGCCTGAGGAATACCTAATTGATGTTGCTTTTTTGCCTGGCCTCCTGCATCAGATTTAAGCTGTTTAAGGAGTTTAACTAGTGAAGCTTTATCTAGTTTGCCATCAAATTCATATTTGTTAACCCATTTCGTATAATACCTAACGTTATCGGACCGTTGTGATTGCATATATTTTGCATCTTCGGTTAGGGGCGGATCTCGTGATGTTTTTGTGCACTGATTTCCCATAGTACAAAAAATGTTACGTAACCCTTTTTATCACGTGATATCAAATTCTCAATTCCTGTTCACAGTTTATCTAGAATAACTGCCTACCTTATTCTGTTACCCTGATCTATGACCAAATATACAGTACTTCCTTTTGTCCCTGATCTACAAAACAAATCTTGACAATAATATACTGCAACCTAGTCCCTGATCTAAAACAGAAAAAAGGCAAATTCTTCCTACCTGAGCATTCTGGTTTTGAACTGGCCAATGTCCGCTCTTCGGCCACAGATCAGAAAGTGGCCAGCCTCTTTAAACGATAATTCAGTCGGAGGTCTTTTCACCCAAGAAGAACCATTTCGGTAACTACTCCTGCACAGTATTCAACCACCAGTAGACTCTGATCTGCAGCTGTCTGAGGGATTCCGGCTTCCGAAAGACCAAAATGTTAAATACAATTAAGTATTCAATACACAGGAGGTTCAGATTCAAAAGTTTACTAGTGTACACCAGGAGGCAAAAAACCATACAAGTACAGAATTTTGTCTAACATGATACAGGAAGTTCACAAGTTTATATAGGTTTAACATTCAAGTTGTTCCCACCTTACTGATGTTACAAGTCACAGGGCATTTACATCACTTTAGCTTACAGGCCTTTATTCATGCAACAGCTGCAGTTGTATATTTATCAAAAACATTCTTTTGATAATGAATAAACAGTCCACAAAGGAGCAAAACAATGAAGAGGAAAAATACTTGAGTAAAAAGTCCCATATGCTGAAAAATACAGCATAAATCAAGCGTAGTCCACAAAAATCAAAAGTTGGTTAAAAACTGGTTTATTACTGCAGAGGTTAGCGCTTTCGCAAGTAGCTTCTTCAGACCATATACAAACAACAACACTCATTAGCCATTTAAATACCTAAAAGAGCGGGAAAATATAATTCTTAAAGGTATATCCATTCATATAACAATATTCAAGGACAGCAATAATTCAAAACATATGAACAACAATAAAAAACTACAATGAAACATATCACTGTAAAATTAAAATGTAGCTCACATCAATTCATCTAAAATGTACAATGTACCTACAAAAACTGACATTAAGATGTGAAAGAGACATGGTGATAAACATTATTTCCTGTGTCCTAACCTCCTCATTTTCAGCAGTGGACGTAGAGGGACCTTCCCATTAAGCCCTAGAGGCACATCTGATCTGAACTTAATCATCCAATGTGTCTCTCTGACTTCCGTGTATGTCTCAACATCTCCTCTCCTATGGGACCTCAAAATCTGTTCTAATATTCTAAACCTAAAGCTATGTCCCTCTCCTTCAACATGAATGTGTTTCGCAAGTGCGTTGAACATACTGCCTTTCCTAATTTTTTTCCTAATTCCTTCTTTTGATAATAATACAACCTTGCTGTTTCATCCGGTCAGGCACAATATCTTCCTGTAAAGTTACTTTTTAAAGGTCTCATATCAGTTCGAATACAATAGCAGATTCAGTCTTTAACATACATATTTGTTCACTGTTTCACTTTCTTTACCAGCTGTGTTTTTATCTCACAAGGACAAGTTACTTCATGCAGGAAGAGAAGATTTCATTATTTACAAGGACAAGTTATCTCATCAGGAAGGAGCGGAAGATTTACACATTTAATTTCCTGACCCAGCAGATAATCACTTATGAAAAGCATAAACATTAAGCCTGCTGAGCTGGCAGCTGCCAGGGTCAGGGGTCAAAGCACACTGCAGTTTCAGAAGCTACTTGCATTTACACATGAATTTATCCCTTCTGTTATATGATTAATAGAATAAAATGCATTATAAATTACCTTGCTTTTAAACTCACATATATTTAAATACATATTTTTCTAACATATAGATAGATAGATAGATAGATAGATAGATAGATAGATAGCTAGATAGATAGAAAGATAGATAGATAGATAGATAGATAGATAGATAGATAGATAGATAGATAGATAGATAGATAGATACATGCCATGTATATATGAAACATATAGGTCAAAGCTATAAGGGGGAGTGGAAATGGACAGCCTATGTCCACAGCAGTAAGTAAATACATGCATGAAAAAGCTGTCAAATAAACAGGACAAGCATATTAAAGTAAAAAAAAATTGCACATACATGTGTCCCCAACACAAGATGGACTGTAAGTCTCCTGAAAGGTACACGCAGCAAAGAGACATCTGACACATGGGCAGTATGTATTGCTGATGGCTATTAGCTAGTCTGTGTACAAATGTCACAACAACACTGAAATATATAACAGTTAACATTAGCATGGGTACATAATGAAAGTCAGGTTGAATATCACATACCCATATATACTGCCATGCTAACATAAAATGACAGGTGGCACACGCAGTGGAAGTTGTAACAACAGCACGTGTAAATATGTATGACTGATCAAAGGACGGTCATATATATGCATCTTTGGCATGCCATCTATATGAGAATTACTCATTCATATTATATCATTACACTGGAAGAATTTTATGATTGCAATTTTAGGGGCAGTTAGCATGATGGAATTTCCAAAGACATTGTGGAATGACAACTCATGTTGTTAACACCATCTGGCAATGCAACAGGCTATGCAGATGTTACCACCGGAGGCATACATTACAACAGTAGAATAAAACTGTGTACTACATGGGACACAGATTAGCATTATACATTACACACAAGGGCATAGTGCCAGTGGGAGCTCCAGATACACCAAGGTCGCTATTGCAGCAAATACAGTGATATGTCATATATGTAAGCAGGAATACTAAAAACAAAAAGTGGAACACTAATGTATGCAAAATATGCACATGTATCATCCATTTGGATGTAGTCTCAGGGGCATGGCAGTACAGTGATATGTATACAGAATGTTATTAAACTTAACATGAATAATGTAGTACATTCGCTAAAGTCAGCAACTGTCCATCTAGTTACGTGAACACTGCCAGCAAGACAAGTGTGTCACAGTGGCAGAATGCTACTTGTGCTGGACATATCTGTCACATACATGGGCAGACTAGATCTGAAATAACATTGTCACGGTCCCCTGCATGTAGATGAGGCAAGTTATATACAGAGTGCAGGAATACCTGTCCTGCTCATCATAACACTGTATGTCAGCATCTGATGAGCAGATGACACCATGGTGATGATGTCTGTGTCATATTTTAACAACTGTCATAGCAGCTTAATTCTCAAGTGTGCATCATGAGATACATCTTTATGCATGGCATCACTATGAGATGTGTGCCCAAATTTGTGCTTAATAATGAAAGACAGTCGAATAGGAACACATCATGGTGGCAGAATTACATGATTGGATTACATAGATAATACTTACATTCCAGAGGGCTTGCATCATGGAGTTGAACATCTCAAATGATCTCCCAGAAAGAGTCGCACATGGCCTGTGCCAAGTCCTGAAAGAATGTGCCCATCATGTCCATCATATGTGTCTGGAAAACATTGGTGCAACATCCCAGATCTAGTCCTTTAGGTCTTCCAGCTGGCATGGTGTAGAACATTGTCACTGTTAGTCCACTGGAATGATGGCACATCCTGGTCCATTGTCATTGTCTTCACCATCATTATGCTTTCCACCCTGGTCTTCAGAGGCAGCAGACTCCCATTTAATACATGACTAAGCAAGGTATGCAAGTTGCTAAGTGTATGTTGTTAACACAATAAAAACAGAAAAAGCTGTATCGTATTCTGTCAGAAGCAAGCACCAATATAGCAAATATACACATTTTGCATACATACAGCATTGACATAAAAAGCTCTTTGCATGTGTAACATTGTTGACTATCATTTTGGTAGTGTCAGTAAACATCTATCCTCAAAATAAGTCCTTAACATTGGAATGGCATGTACAATTGCAGTTTTCACACAAAATAAATCCTTTGCAAAAGGTATACGCAGTGCATTAACACTTACAAGATACACTTTGTGGATGCATTATGGGAACCTTGTAATCTAATTTACATGCATGGAAGCCATCTGAATAATATTCTCATATGGGAGATGGACACATATTGATTGTCCTAAATAGGAAAAATAAAGCTAAATATAATAACATATGACTCTCTCCCTTCACTGCTCCTCCAGTCTTTACTGCATTATGTTTGCATGGTTAAAAGCACATTCCTCAGCATCTGCATGAATAATAGGTGAAGAAATATTAATTGCCAAGAGTGATTTTGTGTTATTATGTTAAACAGCATTTACAAATGTTCAGAATGTAGACATAATAAATTAATCACATTATCAAGCAGTGTTATTCAATCTTTTGTAACAGTTTGCATAGAGAGAAATTCAGTGTGCAACTGTATCACACATAGTAGGAAAACTAACTAGAAGCTAGCAGAAGCTGCATTCCAACCTGTATCATTCACCTATGTTCAAATTAAACCAGAACTCTAACTACCTAGCTACTTGTTTTCTGTTATGTGAGAAGAAGTTAATGAATATAAGTCTTTATATTGTGCGATGGATAGCTAACTGGTTGTCTGACAGAACCCATATGGTTAGAGTAGCAGGTGCCACATCTGAAATCAAAACAGTCATGAATGGTATATCACTGGGTTCAGTTTTGGGCCCTCTACTACATGGCATATATTTCTCAGGCCTTCAGGCCAGCACTTCTGGCCTATGGTTAACTAGTTTTACAGATGAGTGTAATTTGAGTATTGTTATTTGATCTTCAAATGATTCACAACTGCACTAACAATTAGTGAAAGGATCTCAACTTAAATGTGAGAAATGCAGCATAGTTCATTTTGGTAAACAAAACAGTTTTACTTAAAAAAAAAAAAAAAAAAACTGTTTTAATTACAGTATAGGATATGCACCCCTTCAGTCAAACATTGTTGCAAGCGATCTGGGTAATCTTGTTGATAATTCTTTATCATTTCACCATCATGTCTCCACAGTAGTTCAGAAAGCCTTTTATCTGGCCTATCTAATTTCCAATGGCATCTCCAATAGATCTAAAGAAGACTTAATTCCCCTTTACTCAAATCATATCAAACTCATTATTGAATATTATGTACATTTTGGTATGTACTTATCTAAACATATCACACAACTTAAGAGACCTCAGAGATTCATAACTAAATAGATCAGTGACCTCAACAATTGTAGTTATAAGGAGGTACTGGCAGCACTTTCTCTGCACTAAGTCTCTTGCAGACAACTTTTTGAAGATCTATGTCAATACTTTTTGAAGATCTATGTCAAGCCTTTCATGTCATGAAAGATCCAGCCCTGTTTGATCTCCCCATTCCTTTGCAGAACTAATGCTATATCAAATACTCAGTTAAAGGAACTAAACTTTCATCAGCAGCTAAATAAGGCATGTTGACATGATAGATTCATATCCCAATCTATTCCTCTCCACTGGAACAAACTTCCACCATGTTAAGAGATTAGCACCCTTGCCACCTTCACGGTAAACCTAGACTATAGGATAGACAGCCTCAAGTTCTCTCCTCATCTGTCTTATCTTGCCCTCCTTGAGGCTAGAGGGAAGTTTTGAATAGGGATTTTTGGGTGGGCTTGAAATGTTCAGCAGACCAATTGCCTAGTACGTACTTATGAACCTATGAAATTCAAACTTCTGTGAACTATGACTATGCAGTTTAAAGATGGCATTTCATGTGTCCCTTTCTGCAGATGAGTACTGGTATACTTCAAAATAAAATATGAGACAGGCTCAATGTAACATCCAAAGAATGATGTGATCAGCATGGTGCACACTTTACATTGATATTCAACAAGGTTAGCGCAGTATGCACATCAAGGATAGGAGGATGATCTTTTTAATGTTAGTATATGTCTTCCAGTAATAAATGTAATTTTACAGCACACAAAGGACAAATGCTGCATAAGTGGGCAAGTTTATACACTTGTATAAAAGTATCAATGCTATCACAAATGAATACAGTTTAAAAAGTGGTAGGTCTTGACATATGTACAAAGAGATGCTGAATATCAAATAAAAACTTGTACAAATGTATGTAAGTCTGTGCATATATCTGTGATGACATAACAACATGAACATTGACATAAACTTGCACATGTATATAACACTAATGATATCTGTACATATATCTCTACCCATATGTACATACATATGCCTACAGATATATATATATATATGTATATATATATATATATATGTGTGTGTGTGTGTGTGTGTGTGTGTGTGTGTGTGTGTGTGTGTGTGTGTGTAGAAAGAGAGGGGGATATGCATATGTGTATAAATATGGCTATACATATGTATTTTGATATATCTGCTGTCATATATCTAGAATTATATGAGACACAGAGGGATGTGAAAATATGTAGATTTCTGGTGTGTAATAAAACTAAATGGCACATGCTGACTTATGTTGTGT
Organism: Protopterus annectens; assembly: GCF_019279795.1. NCBI lineage: Eukaryota > Metazoa > Chordata > Ceratodontiformes > Protopteridae > Protopterus > Protopterus annectens. The sequence goes on along the minus strand of NC_056737.1, from coordinate 1,787,580,402 downwards.
GTCAGATGCCGGTCTCAGCCAATCTCAGACAATTCTCATACTGTCTTTTGGTGTTTCCCAGTTAGGGGGCAACACAGAAGAACTCCAGTATGCTAATGACTGGCACTGGATATTTACGGTGCTGAGTTGCCAGCCCGATGCCCAATCTTCAAAGAAGTAAAAATTCCAAAACGGCAGCCGAAAGCAACCCGCTGACTGCCTGCTCACAGTTTCAAATAGCTGGACAATAACTCGATCACTGGTAGAATCCTCACGTCTTTATTGTAAAAACAACTGTTGTTAAGCGCTTTCTCCCGCAAATGGCGAGCTTCATCAGAACATTACTAATATGTCATCTACACATTTAAATAGTAAAAAAGGCGCCAAATCAGCGTACAAATCAGTTAATTAACATCTATATAAAAAATCACTTGCTTTAAATAAAATAATAGATAATAGATAAACAATACATGCAATATATATATAATTCTGACATATATATCTTATGTATTCCTACCTATTGTTAATATATAATATATTATATTAAAATACATTGTTATTACTATAAGATACTAGGTGTAATTTTAAAGTAATAACAATGTATTTTAATATCACATATTTTATATTAAAAATGGGCAGGAAAATATAAGATATATTTGTTAGAACAATATACATATCGTATGTATTGTTTATCTATTATCTATTATTTTATTTAAAGCAAGTGATTTTTTATATATATGTTAATTAACTGATTTTAATGCCTTTTTACTATTTAAATGTGTTGACATAGTAGTAATGTTCTGATGAAGCTATCTGTTTTACAATAAAACGTGAGGATTCTACAGTGATCGAAGTTATTCAGCTATTTGAAACTGTGAGCAGGCAGTCAGCTGTGTGCAACCTGCGTTTTTCTGGTGTTGACAATCTTCAAAGAAGGCACACCCATTTATCACTCACCTACCTGCATGCATCATCTTACAAAATCATGGACATTGACAAAAAACATTGATAGCCACATAATAAGGAGGTAAGGTAATCTAACATAGAATATTATCTTAAATAAGTTGCAAGAAAGGAAACAGGCATAAATCTCTGGCAAACACATAGCTTTGCATTACAAGAATTAAATACCTGATGTGGAATTTGAACTCACAAATAAAGTTATACTGCAGTCATTTATATTACTTAGTATGCTAACTATGAACCTATGAACCTATGAACCCTTTTGTTATATCACATTTGAAGGAGTCCATATCCACATTTATTGTAAATAAAATGTGATTACAACACACATTCAGAAATGCATGGTCCCTTGCAATGTTTACATATTTTTCTAGCACAAACAAATATTAATGTATGTTAATATTAATCAATGAACACTTAATGCTGAGCATACATATTTTGTTTTCAATAAAAGCTGCAATTGAAATCACAAGGATACATGTGGTAACTACATAAACAGTATGGAACTATCCTGAAATATTGTGGATAATGAAGGAATGCCCAGTCATTTGTGGCAGAGAAGAATTATAATACAGAGATTACCTTATATATATTACGAGTAACAAGCATGTCTCAATTTTTAACAAACTCACCATGACAGTAATTAAAAGACCACTATGTGACTCAAATCTAAAATCACAAAGCAAGTAGGAGTGCAGTTAATGACAAAAGCCAAAAGTGCAAAACCATCAGCTACACCACAGTCTAGGGATGCCTTCTTACATCTGCTATATATCCAGTCTGATTACAACAGTCAGTGATATCAAATGCATGGTGACCTTCATGTGTATATTTATTACTGAATATCTAATACAATGATTACATAGTTTCTCTTTCTGTGACCATTGCAAAGAATTACACATCCATCAGTGTTAAGAAAGTACTTAGTATAGTATATTCTTGAAGAATTATGGATAAAAACAAAATGCATTGTCGTCACTGGCCTATGTGCTGTAGGTGTTAATGCACTCTGAAAATGAAACATGCGTACAGATTACTCTGTAAGCCAGTACACAACCATACAACATAATCATATTAATTAAGAAAATCCAGATACATAGTCCATATATGTTACGCATACCAAGGAGTTAATGGGATTTGAACTTATAGACAATTGATCTGCATTTATATTATCACATGGCTTACCAGTTGAGCTTATGGACATCACAGTACATTGCATGGTTGAACAGCTCCCTACACTCTGGAACAGAATCCCAGTCCATGTTAGGCAGAGCCCCTCACTGACTCTATTCAAGAGAAATCTTGACGAGTGCATGGGAGATCATAGGTTTACCCCGGGGGTCATCTCTGTGTCACTACTAGACAGAGGCACAGTAAACTAAACCCTAAAAGGGCGTAGTATTCTCATCCTAAGGGGTGGTGAAAGCCACACACACTCTGACTAGGCTTATAAATGCCCTAGGGCAGATAGCCTAGTACGAACCTATGAACCTATTAATGACTAGCACATTTAATGAGATGTGTCATATACATCCATTCTTTAATAATATATGCTGTTACTTAAATATCTTGCAGACCTGCTTCCCTCGCTCAGCTAGTTTGTGGATGACTTCAGTATGCATTGTTAGATGGCTGTCAATGTTTAAATTTAACATTTAACAAAAGTGGATGAAAGCACTAAGTTGATTGTGTCTGAGAGTGGTCATTGGATTGGTTCCTACGGTTTTTTCCAGTTTTTTAAATTTAACATTGTATTTCAATTAAAATTACCCTATTGATATTAATAAGTGTATTATATATGGAATATCTATTGACCTTACTTCATCTCACCACATATGTTCAGTAAATGATAACTGTAATCACTAGGTGTTAAGGTGGGGATTATGCCAGTTACTGTAGGCATCAGGTGCATGGTGTCAAACCTCTGTTTTCCTGTTCTGAATGTCATCCCAGTCCTTACAGTGAAGATCATCAAATTGATGTTGGACCTGTATACCTAGCCTGTAAATCCTGCTACATCCTAAATGCTCCTTCTCAATCCAGCTCCACACGTTGATCTGGACAAAGTTGCTCTGGCATGCCCACATTTGCTGCTCATGTTCCACATACAAACCAGCATCTGGAGGGTCTCCTTGTCAGTCTAGTTGGATCATCAGTTGCAACATAGCCTCCTCTCAGTTAACATTTCTTGAAACTCTTGGAGAAGTTGATGAAAAACACGTTTAAAAAATTGCTCACTGAGGTACCACTCAGATAGCAGATAGCAATTGTATGAAAGGAAAATGCATCAACATCACATTTCAAAAGTGGTACACATAGGGTGGTAGCAGTCTATAGGTGGGCATCGGGTGCATGTTCAACATAACCACATACAATAGTAACTGTTAGGCATTTGCATAGAGAACTGTAGATTTATAAAACAAACTATACCCAACAGGGTAAAAACTAATAAAAAATAAAAACACAAAATTCACGAACTGCACCAAACTGTTTAATGAAGAGCTGAAAGGCTCCCAAATACTAAGTGCTTTCACCATCAACTGATGGCTTCTTCAGAGTAAAAGGAGCACATAATCGCATGTTTTAAATACAAAATTCCACATACACTTTAACCAATCAAATTTCTTGATTAATTACAATCCCAATATACAAACTGATCTAACTCACTAGTACCATAAAACATGCACATAAAACTTGCTAAAAACATGTGCTAAAAATATTTATTTGTTTCCACCAGCCACCGATGAATATCCATTCGATTCTGATTGACCCCAGCACCAGTTTGGGTACCTTTACTATTGGTAACACCTCCATCTTCTTCGATATCCAAACCTGGAACTGAATGCAATGTGAACAGCTGGGCCTGCGAGTCAGTCACCATCACCTGAGAAGATCTCCCAGCATCCAACTCGGTTTGTGTAAGTAATGCCATCAACTTCCTAACTGAAGCGGTTAACTCTTTTATAACCGCTTCCATGGAAATCAAGCGAAACACAGATAACCAAATGAAAAATAAATAAAATAAAATAAAGTAAACCAGTTCCTCAAAAAACAAAGGTGAAGCCGAGAAATATTGACAATAAAACAAACTATACCCAACAGGGTAAAAACTAATAAAAAATAAAAACACTAAGCGCTTTCACCATCAACTGATGGCTTCTTCAGAGTAAAAGGAGCATGACAGCAAACCAAACACATAAACACACAAAAACATACTTGGAGGCTCTAAATAAAAATATGCCTAAGCAGCATAGACCTCCAAAGCAGACACCCAAGCAACCGCTACCCCAAAACATAACACGTGCAACACATAGCTCACAAAGCCAGTGTGCCAAACAGTCACAGCCCTTAAAGCTAAACAACACACCTGATACACTTGTAATAGGTGACTCTATCATCAGGCACACTGACATCCCACTCACCAGGCTGAACAAGGAGTAGGTCATGGTGAGCTGCCTGTCGGGCGCTAGGATCCGCCACATAACAGAAGCACTCAGGTCACTCCAAGGCAAGTACAAATATGACTCAGTCATTGTCCATGCTGGTGTGAATGACCTGAGATGTACTTCCCTGGACTACATGAAAAGAGACATAGAGGAACTCTCTGAGCATGTAGCCCAGGCCGGTATGACCCTGAACTTGAGTAGCATCTTACCCTCACCAAGAATGATACCACAGTATGAAGACAAGATTATCAATTTCAACAATTGGCTTAAGTACTGGTGTCATTCAAAGGGGATCCAATGCCTGTCAGCCTGGGATGACATGCTCGACAAGCCACAATGCTTCGCTAGGAACGGCTTGCACCTGTCACCCCTGGGCTTTCGGATATTGGCAAAGGCTCTTGCTACCCCCATAGTGCCTTTTTAGGCAAGGCTCAAAAGACAAACCCACCTCCATAGGTATCACAAGGGATAAGAAACTAAGAGTAATGCTACTCATTGCCAGAAGTCTAAACCTCAAGATGCATGCACTCGAAACTCTCCTTAGCATGGAGAACATCGATATCTGTGCAGTAACAGAAATCTGGTTCAAGGCTCTCGAGAGCACCCCAGCACTACCAGGTTATACCTCATACCATGCTTTTCGCCCCCAAAACCTGGACCGAACCACAAACGGAGGGGGAGTATCAATATTCGTCAAAGATACCCACACCTCCAGGTTGGTGGCACAGCACAAAGCATTGGAGACTATCCATGTGCAACTAACAGTGGGTAAAACTGCCTTCCAGTTTATAGCCTGCTACAGACCACCCCCCCCAAACCCAGGAACCCCACTCGGTCTTCCTGAGAACACTGGAAAATATGAAGGTCTCTCCAAACACCATTATATTGGGTGACTTTAACTACCCAACCATAGACTGGGAGCATTACTCTAGCTCCAACACTCTAGCCCAAAGGTTCCTAGAATTTATAAACTCAAATGCTATGGAACAACTTGTTACCACTCCCACAAGAGGGGAAAACATACTGGACCTGATCATCACCAACATGGGGACTCTATGCTCCAGACCAGAAGTTTATCCCTCACTGGTAAGATCAGACCATAAACTAATCTCACTGGATATTCACATCCCGACCCCAACCCATACACAGAAAACCACAGTGAAAAACTTCTCTAAAGCAAATTTCACACTCCTCAAAACCGAGGTGGAATCCTTCAAAGCCCCCGGGCCTGTGGATAATACGGCCCAGACCGCACAATCCTTTATAAACGCATTCTATGAACACCTTCAGGAATGCATAGATCATGCAATCCGAAATAAAACCAAGACCCAATCCTCCAAAGGCAGACGTCCTGTCTGGTGGACCCCAGCCATAAACAAACTATACAATAGAAGGAGGAAGCTACTACATGATAGAGCAAAATCCCAAAAAGGGAAGGCATCTCTGATCAGTATTAGCAAAAAACTATGGGCACTCATAAAATCGTCTAAGGCCAGCTTCGAGAGAAAAATTGCACAGGACACTAAGGATAATCACAAGGCTTTCTTTAGTTATGTTAGGAACCTGGGTGGGAATTCCCAGATATGCTCAGAATTAGTCCAAAATGACAAAAAATACACCGAACCCACAGACATTGCCAACATCCTAGCTGATGGGTTCAGCGCAAACCCCCCCCTCCTCACCAAAAGGGCTAATATCTATCCCAGCAGAGTGCTGCCCCCCCTGACATCTCAGATGCTCAGGTAAGAGCTGCCCTCTCCAAAGCAAGAAACACAGCATCAATGGGACCAGACGGTGTCCCGGGCTGCGTTCTACATGAACTCCAAGAAGAGCTAAATCCAAACCTAAAACTACTGTTCAAGTCTCAGCCTTACTACAGTATATGTACCCAAAGAGTGGCGTACAGAAACAGTGGTCCCTCTCCACAAAGGTGGTGCCTCAATGGATCCTGGAAACTATCGCCCCATAAGTCTCACTAGCTTAGTCTGCAAAGCAATGGAAAGGATCATCATGGACCTTATAAATAAAGATATTGGGGACCTACAGACACTGGGTCCTACCCAGTTTGGCTTTGTTAAGGGCAGATCCTGCCTCTTAAACCTGGTTGATTTCTTTGAAACAGTCACCAAGGCCATTGACAAGGGGAAGGTGGTCCACACAGCCTACCTGGACCTCGCAAAAGCCTTCGATACAATACCCCACTCGGGCATTATAGATAAGCTCACCAGCTTAAATATAAACCCCTATGTCACTAGATGGGTTGCAAACTGGCTCAAGGACAGAACCCACATGGTTAGAATAGCTGGAGCCATGTCAGACTCCAAACCAGTTACAAGTGGTGTCCCACAACGCTCAGTCCTGGGACCTCTCTTGTTCAGTATATATTTCTCGGAGGTACAGGCCAACATGGAAGGACTGTGGCTGACCACGTTCGCAGATGACTGCAAACTAGACACCATAATAGACTCTCCAGCCGACACAAGCATCCTCCAAAAGGGCCTCATAGAAACAGACAACTGGTGCCAGAGCCATGGCCTCAAGCTAAATGCCAAAAAGTGTATAGTCATCCCCTTTGGCAAAAACAAAGTGCCCACAAATTACCACATAGGTGGTAATCCATTAAGTACAGAAGAAGTAATAAGGGACTTGGGGACCCAAGTTGATAGCAATCTCTCATTTGACAACCATGTGGCCAAAGTGGTTAGAAAAACATTTTATATAGCCCACCTAATCATGAAGGGATTCACATCTGGATCAGAGGAGGTCATCGTGCCTCTTTACTCATCCCTCATCAGGCCCATAATTGAGTACAATGCCCCTTTTGGGATGTACCTTACCAGACACATGCAGCAACTGGAAAGACCCCAAAAGTACCTCACCAAGAGGATCCAGGGGCTCAAACAGATGCTGTATGCTGCCCGGTTAAAGAAACTCCAGCTCTACTCAGTGGCATACTGCCTGCTCAGAGGCGATCTGTGCCTGACGTATAAAGCCATGTCCAACCCGGAATTAATGGACATGCTGCACCTCAGAAAATCCAAATCCCATCGAGCTACATGCTCGAGGGACTTGAACCTCAGCACTGAAATAAATAGGACATGCTGGAGGGACAGATTCATAACCCAGAGGCTCCCTTCCCTCTGGAATAAAATCCCAGTTCAGGTTAGGCAGAGTCCCTCATTGACTCTCTTCAAGAGGAATCTTGATGAGTGGATAGGAGATCATAGGTTTACCCCGGGTATCACTTCTGTGTCACTGTTAGACAGAGGCACAGTATACTAACCTCGAAAAAGGGCATAGCAAAATTAATTTAAAATGGGTGGTGAAAGCCATACATGCTCTGGCTAGGCTTATAAATGCCCCAGGGCAGATAGCCTAGTATGAACCTATGAGCCTATGAACCTATGAACATAATCACATGTTTTAAATACAAAATTCCACATACACTTTAACCAATCAAATTTCTTGATTAATTATAATCCCAATATACAAACTGATCTAACTCACTAGTACCTTAAAACACGTAGGAAATACCATACGTAGATTAAGGGAAAGGATAGCAGAACACCAGAGGGCCATCAAAAACAAGGATAGTCACAATGCATTGTATTTACATTCCAAGAACTGTGTGTATTTCAAAAAGTTTATATTTTTTTGTAATTGACAGGGTGTTGACAAATGAGAAAGGGGGTTTTGACAATACTAGAGTAGAGTCTTTTGAATTTAAATGGCAGGTGATTCTAGATGCAACAGCTCACCCTGGACTTAATACTCACATCTCCATTAAGCCTATTTTGAAACAAAGGGCTATGGTTGTTTAAAGTCATTTAGTATTCATTTATTATAGAAAAGTCAGTGATTTTATAAACACAAATTTTGATATTAATATATGTGAAACAAGCATGTTTACAGTGATTATATGTGTGTGAGTGTACATGGAAACAAATAAATATTTTTAGCACATGTTTTTAGCAAGTTTTGTGCGCATATTTTAAGGTACTAGTGAGTTAGATCAGTTTGTATATTGGGATTGTAATTAATCAAGAAATTTGATTGGTTAAAATGTATGTGGAATGTTTTATTTAAAATATGTGATTATGTGCTACTTTTATTCTGAAGAAGCCATCAGTTGGGAGCCTTTCAGCTCTTCATTAAACAGTTTGGTGCAGTTCGTGAATTTTGTATTTTTATTTTTTAACTGTAGATGTATGCTGAACTATTTGTTAATGCTCCAAGATTTATTATCTTACATGGACGCTCACTGATGTGATTCCAAAAGAATGTACATAACAAACCTTATTTATTATGTATGGTGCAAATGGTGCTTAATAGCTGTTTGAGCTGAGCTAAGTCCATTCCTAGGTTTAACTGCCTGACTGCACTTATCCATAAGGTAAGCTATCATGAGGTCAGCTGCTTGCATTGCTCTATTAAAATACTTTGCTCATTATCACTGTACTGTATTCATAGTGTTCTGTGTGAAACTTCTAACATATATTTCATGCACTATTTCTTTGGGAAATTCTCTGCACATCAATATGTCAGTTACATAAAGGATGGGGGTAGACTTCTCCAATATGCATGCATATGGATACATGTCCATATTATCAGGGAGGTTTTCCCCATATGCTGGTATATGGCTGCTGTGGATATGGATATAGTCTGCCTATATATGTAGGCAATACAGTTTGAACTGGACATCTTTAGTAGTATTTGCAGATAATGGCTATTTACAGGGGTGTTTGCAAATTGTACATTCAAAGTATGATTCGTGAATATTCACTAATGCTTATTCCTATAGTAGAAGTTGTTATACCATCCATTGGAAATGGGGGATCCTTAGGATGGCTTAGCATGCAACTTTGTTGTTTTCACTTATAGGCATGCCCACTGAGCTGCTTATTTTCATAAAATGATCTTGTTTTGCCTTGCTTTTTTAACACTTACAGATACATATATCATTTAACATATCATAAATGTCACATGTTCTTTGTCACTGACTACATTGACATCTGTGACATATTCCATATGGGTGATGTACATCTTTAAGTGTAGTTGGTTGTACTTTTTACTGTGATAACACCATATTTTGTACTATTGAGGTTGTGATGCAGTGGTTATGTGACTGGCCCTTACTTATGAAAGTATCTACTGGCCTGGGTTCTAGTCCCACTTCTGCATTATGACATGTCCTAAGAAGTAGAATGGATCATATGCTGATGAGGATAAGACATATGATGTGCAGTTAAGACATGTCTTTTATGTTCCTTATGCTTATATGTACATGAAGGCAATAAAAATTACATTGTTTTACATAGCAGTGCACTGTATGTAAGAGGCATTACATTGACATATGCTTTGACGGTTGATCTCTCAATAAGTGGGTCTCCTGTATAACATCTGATATGTGCATATCACCCTTTTTTCATATGTCAAGCCATAATAGGCTTGATAAATGTCTGACTGAGGAAAAGTAGATAATCATTGAGGCTCTGCTGCGGCATGGCCAAAACTTCCCCGGATGGGTGGGAAATACTGTCTGGAGACAAGTTGGAGGGACATTGTTAACATAGTTAATGCTGTGGGTGGACACAGCTGCTCCAGGGAGGCCTGCCTACACCATTACTCTGACATGATTATCTGTGCAGCCAACAGACTTCACTGCTATGAGAGAGAGAGAAATGCTACTGGATATAGGCCACCATTGCCTTCCCCAGATGAGACAATGATATTCCTGGCCTCCCACCATAATACCTGCCAGGATCATCATATATCAGGGTTCTGTCCTGGGCCCTCTCCTGTTTGGCATTTGCTTCCCAGAAGTCCAGGCCAATACAGAAGGACTCTGGCTGATCAATTTCACTTATGACTGTAAGCTAGGAGTCATTATCAACTTCCCAAGTGATGCAGACTTCCTACAAAAGGGTCTCTCTGAGACAAATGACAGATGTCAGAATCATGGCCTGAAGCTAAATGCCAAAAAATGTGTTATCTTCCCCTTTGGAAAAAACTCAGTTCCCACAAATTACCACATTGATGGGAGCCCACTGAACAGTGAAGGGGCCATAAGAGATTTGAGCACCCAGGTCAACAGTCACCTCACCTTCGACCAACACATTGCCACTGTGATCAAAATGTCCTAGTACGCGACACATCTTATAACCAAAGTTTTCGCATCCAGGAAGAAAGACATCATCATCCTTCTCTACTCACCCCTCATTAGACCAGTCATCAATATAATGCCCTGTTTGGCATGTACCTGACTAGATACCTGCAACAGCTGGAGAGGCTACAAAAGTACCTCACAAAAAGGATCCTAGTCCTTAAACATGTCCTACATGGACAGACTCAAGAAACTTCAGCTGTTCGCAGTCTCTTATCGTCTACTTAGATGTGATCTCTGCTTGACTTACAAAGCCATGTCTGACCCAGCCCTACTTGAAATGCTACACCTAAAGAAATCCCAATGCCCCTACACCACACATTCCAGAGATCACAACCTCATTGCCACAATTAACAGAACATGCTGTAGGGACAGATTCATCTTCCAAAGAATGCCCATACTCTGGAATAAGCTTCCCATTCATGTCAAGCAGAGCACCTCACTGGCCCTCTTTGAGAGAAATATTGATGAGTGGATGGGTAACAGAAAGTTCACCCCAGGGATCAATCAAGTTGCCCTAATGGAGAAGGGCACTTTGAACTAACATCAGGTGGCACAGTGCCTGGGCAATTTTTGGGGCTAGGCTTGTAAGGCTCCAGGGCCATTAGTCTAGTATGCACCTATGAACCTATATACCCAGGAGAGTTATTAAGGCAGATGTTCCCGGAAGGGCAAGTATGTCTGCCATTCACAAACAGCAGCATATTCCAACTGTTATACAAGGACCTTCATTCACACATCTTACTTTTTATGACTTCCTACTTGGTACAATCAAAATTATCTCTCTTAGACTCTAATTCATTTGCCCCCTGTCTCTACCCCTGTCCAACCAAAATAACTCTAAGCTCTTTAATTTTAGTCCAGTACCCACCTCACTCATAATGAAGTTGCTCCTTATACTAAAAACTACCACATTGTTGCACTAGCTGTAGAACAACTACCACTGAAGTACCTAAAAATGACTCAGAAATCATAGCTTTCCCTGTGTCCATACTAATTAATAGGTCCATAGCAGAAAGATATGTCCCATCACTGTGGAAAAACTCCTGCACCATGCCACTGCACAAAGACGGCACTCCTCTCCAGAATATTAGAGAAACATATCCATATACAGCGGAGGCACTACATAGCCTCAAATAACCTGCTCTCAGAAACACGACATGGCTTTAGGCCCCAGTACAGTACCATAGCCTCCTCTCTGCTCTACTACATTTTACCAATACAATAAACCAACATAGAAACATTGGTTTGCTTGTCTCTACCATGATATTAGACTTGTCAAAGGCATTTGATACTGTCTTGAACCAAGAACTACTCATTCAACTCTCCTCTGTAGGACTTTCACAAAAGATCTTGACATGGTGACTTAGTTACCTATCTGGAAGGCAATAAGCCGTTAAATGGCAATAACCCTGCTCATCCTTTCAACCAGTTACTATAGGTGTCCCTCAGGGCTCTATCCTGTCTGCTCTTCTATTTAATATATTTATTAATAACCTCCTCACCTCCACTCACCAGTCTAGTTCAGTAGGCAGATGACTCAACATTAATATGTGCAGCTTCAACAACAAATAAGCTCCAAGACATTATCCAAAAGTCTTTCTCCTCTGTAGAAACATTGCTCAAAGAATCAAACCTCCTACTCAATCTTACCTCACAAATGTGCCAAAATCAAAAGCAATCTTTCAAGTCAACAAATAATACTGTCATTGAAACTGTAACTCAAAGTGAACTTCTAGCCATCATAATAGATAACAATCTCAAATATGACCAGCATATACTGCACACCATTAAATTTCCACACCAAAACCTAGGCTCCCTATCAGTTGATTCCTTACACGTACTGTAAGAAAAACTCTAGCCACCACCTTCTTACCACCAAATTTCTTATATGCTGCACATATACTAACAAACATAAGCAATATTCAAAGAAAGAAACTTGTCTTCTGCTACAATAAAATAGCTAAATTTGCCACCAATCTCCCTCATAGGACTCACCATTGTCATAGCTTAAAGCAGTTAAACTGCCTTGAACTAGAGAACTACCTAACATATTCACAACTAACTGCAGCACACAAACTCATTCATCATCCAGAAAAATGCATTGCACTAAAAAACATATTACTGTCCTAATGTCCAGCAAGGGACATATGTTCTAGTAACAAATTCTTACTACTCACAAATAAGTGCCTTATTGGAAAGGCTCACCCAGACTCTGCTACACTTTGCTGTGAGGGAAAGGTTGATTTGCTTTTTATTTGTTGTATTTTGTATTAGTTTATTGTCTTTTTATATTTTGAGTGCTGTGATTTGTTTTCTTTACCTTGTGTTTTGCTTGTGTTCTGCTTTTAACTGCATATTAAAACTTTAAAACACCACACAGCTCTGTCTCTTGTGAGTCAGGCAGAAATTTTTCTCCACCTTGTCACTGTTGTGTTCTTAAATACCACTGTCTTTCTAATTGCCTACTTCTTATGTAAATGTGACCATATATCTCATTTCCTCTCTGCTTTCACTGACTTGTGTGAGTAAGCACAAAACTATCATTTCGTGAAACCACTCCCCTTTAACTATTTAAATTTATTGGCCATTCTACTGTATTCCATAGTACCGGAATACAAAAGTGATCACCCCCTTTAAATCTATCTTGCTGCTTGAAAAATAGTGACTCTCCACTAAAACTTAACTTTTTAGACAGGTAAAACTTAAGTTACCGACTTCCACATTTATTTATTTATTTATTTATTTTACATTTGTTGACCGGGCTAGTCTAGCTGGAGATATTTCCATTTTCAGTAGAGGCCCGGGGAGAAAAGCTCCAGATACTTAATAATAATATAGAAAAAAAGCAATCAGAGGCAATGCCACATACATTAGGAAGGAATTAACGTAACATTTTAAAGTAAACCATTGGGTTAAAAATGTGGAAGATAACAATTACATAACATTTGTTGGCAGAGTAGTAATGTAAAGGAAGAGAGAAAAGATAGGTTATAGGCTAATAGTAGAATATTAGTCAGGGTTACAGCAAGGCATAACCATTGTAGTTTTAGGTGATTTTAAGATTAAGTTTGAAGAGGGAAAAGAGGAAATAGAGGTTAGGTTGGGTGGCAGCATGTTCCATTGCTTACCTGTGGTGGTGGAGAATAAGGAGTCACCAGCTAAGTTGTTAGATTTGGGTATATAAGCTAGAGTTTATTAGGAGGAGCGGGAATGAAGATCATTATAGGGTGTTATAAGATTGTTTAGTGTAGGTGTGTTGTTAGGAAGGTAGAAGATTTTGTGAGCAGTAGTTAGTTGAGAGAGTAGCAGCATTTTGCAGTTCAAGCCAGTCTAGCTGATGTAGGTTAATGCAGTGATGGGTTCTGTAGGGCTTACCAGTTACAAACCTTGCAATACTGTTGTAGGCTTTGGTAAGTTTGTTGAGATTGTTTTGCTTTAAATTGGTGTAAATGGGAGAAGCATAGAGGAGGGTAGAGAGTAAATGAGAGTGGGCAACGGTAGTTCTTGCTTTTGGGGTGAGGAAGGGTCTTATCCTATACAAGGAGCCTAATTTTCTATTAACGGACTTAATGGTGTTATTAATATGATTGTCAAAAGTGAGTTTATTGTCTATTGTAACTCCTAATAACTTACAGGTCAGATCAGGTGATATAAGGGTTCCATTACTAGCATTACATTTAACTTCTTTAGTACACACTGCTGTGTTTAGGATAAACCATTTTGATTTTTAAACTTAACTTTAAGCATCCCTTTGACTAGCACTTGTCTAATACCTGCTGGAAAGCACTAGGAAGCCTTAAACTGATATTACAAGCACTCATCTCTCCTTATTAATAAGGAAAAATTAATCATAGGCACTAGACAGCCTATAAGGCTGTAAGGGAAAACAGCTCCTGTACCATTCAAAAAAAAGCACCAAACCAGGCATGTCCAAGGGTCATCTTCCATTGATTTCTCCTGTCCACCTAGTGAAGCTGGGCATACTGGGGCAATGCAGCAATTGCCTCATGTACACAGACAACCCTCTCCTACTACCACCCAACACTACAACCTGTGAGAGATGTACTTACATAGCCAAACTGGAAGCAAAGCTCTCTCCACCCAAGATCGTGCTAGACAATCAAGAGGAGAAGGTTAATACCCGACTACAATCCAAGCAACACATAGCCCTTCTAAACTCACACCACCAACACCCACAAATAGCAACACTAAATCCACATATGTGAAGGCCGTTAATTGTAACCTGCCCAAGCAACAAGGACCTCCGAAGCTGAAATGCAAACAAACACCAATCACAGCCAAAGTGTCACATACATAGCTCACAACACCAGTGTGCCACCCAGCAACAGCCCCTAAGGCAAGACAATGCCCCTAACACTTTAGTCATAGGTGACTCTATAGTCGGGCACACTGATGTCCCACTGACCAGGCTGAACAAGGAGAAAATTACAGTGAGCTGCCTTTCAGGTGCCAGGATCCGCCACATAACACATGCACACAAGTCACTCCACAAAGTACAAATATGTCTCTATCATTGTCCATGCTGGAGTGAATGACCTGAGACGTACCTCCTGGACTACATGAAAAGAGACATGGAAGAGCTTTCAGATCATGTGGCCCAGAAAGGTATGACCCTAACCCTGAGTAGCATCCTGCCCTCACCCAGAATGATACACAATATAAGGACAAAATGATTGACTTCAACAATTGGCTAAGCTACTGGTGTCATTCAAAGGGATCCAGTATCTGACTGCCTGGAATGACATGATCGACAGACCATGATGCTTTACCAGAGATGGTCTGCATCTGTCACCCCTGGGATTCAGGTTACTAGCAAAGGCTCTTGCCACCCCTATAGTGCCTTTTTTAGGCAAAGTTCAAAGGACAAAACCACCACCATAAGAGGAACAAGCATGCAAAATCTGAAGGTAATGCTACTCAGTGCTAGAAGTCTAAACCTCAAAATGCACTCTCTCAAGGCACTCCTAAAAATGGAGAACATCGATATCTGTGCAGTAACTGAGACCTGATTCAAGGCTCCAGAGAGCACCCCTGCAATACCAGGCTGCAATTCTTACCACACTTTTTGGCTACCAAACCAGGATTGAAACACTAAATGTGGAGGAGTGTCCATATTCACCAAGGATATTCACACCACCAGGTTAGTTGCCCAACACTATGTGTCTGTAATTCTCCAGGTGCAACTAACACTAGGTAAGACTGCAATCCAAATTGTAGCTTGCTACAGACCACCCTCCCAATCCCAAGATTCTCACTGCACCTTTCTAAACATACTGGAAAATATTAATATACAACCAATCACCCTAATACTGGGTGATTTCAATTACCCTGCCATTAACTGGGAAAACTACTTGTGTACCAACACCTTTGCCCAACGGTTCTTGGAATTCATAAATTACAATGCACTGGATCAACTAATCCATAGTCCCACCAGGGGCTCCAATATCCTAGACCTAGTCATTACCAATATGAGAAATTGATGTTTCACACCTATGGTCACCCCCTCATTGGTCAGATCAGACCATAAGCTAATCACCCTGGATATACATATCCCACCCCCACCCCCAGTACAAAAGACCTCAGTGAAAAACTTCTCAAAAGCTAACTTCATGCTACTCAAGTCAGAAGTTACAAACTTCATGACACCCATGCAGTGGGAACTGAAAGTCCCACAATGCTGAGTCCTTCACAAATGCTTTCAAGCACATCTCCACTCATGCTTGAATCATGCCATCCCAAATAGAACCAAGATGCTCTCCTCCAAAAAGGAAGCGTCCAATCTGGTGGTCCCCTGCCATAAACAAACTTTACAACAAAAGGAAGAAAGTGTTGCTGAAGAGAGGAAAATCCCAGGATGCAAAAATCTCCCTTACCAGCCTCAGTAAGAAGGGGAGATGCCACAAAATCCCACAAAGCTAGTTATAAAAATAAAATTGACAAAGATTCCAAAAACAACCACAAGACATTCTATATCTATGTCAAGAATCTAAATGGCAATGCTCAGATCTGCTCTGAGCTACAACAGAATGGTATTAAATATACTGAACAAGGATATTGCCAATATCCAAGCAGATAGATTCAGTGCCAACTTCACCCCCCTCTCCCCCCCCCAATGGCCCATCTCAATCCCCGCAGATTGCCAAATCCCAGTAATAATGGCCACACAGGAAAAATGCACTAAACAAAGCTAAGAATACAGCATCCATGGGACCAGATGACATCCCAGACTGTGTAGTACATGAACTACAAAATGAACTGGCACCTCACCTAAGTGTCATGTTTAATCATACCCTCAACTCAGGCTTCATGCCCACTGAACACTGGCGTGCACCTACAGTTATCCCACTCCACAAGGGGATCCACTACAGACCCTGTGAACTACTGCCCCATCAGTCTGACCAGCCTGATCTGCAAGGCCATGGAAAGAATCATCATGGAACTTATAAACAGAAACATTGGCAACCTTAAAACACTGGACCCCACCCAGTTTTGGTTCATGAAGGGCTGATCCTGTCTCCTGAACCTGATTAACTTCTTCAAATCAGTCACCAGAGCCATGGATGAGGGTAATTCAGTCCACACAGCCTACCTGGACTTGGCCAAGGCCTTGACACCATCCTCCACTCTGGAATCATAGATAAACTTACTAAGCTTAAACCTAAACCCTTATGTCACTAGATGGGTTGCCAACTAGCTTACTGACAGAACCCACACTGTTAAAATAGCTGGAGCATTGTCAGACTCAAAGCCAGACAAGGACAAGTGGAGTACCTCAAGGATCTGTCCTGGGACCCCTCTTGTTCGACATTTATTTCTCAGATGTACAGTCCAACACATGGGACTGTGGCTAACAAAGTTCACAGATGACTGCAAACTGGGCGCCATTATTGATACACCAAATTATGTCAATACATCCTACAAAAAGGCCTTACAGAAACAGACAACTGGTGCCAGAGCCATGGGCTTAAGCTCAATGCCAAAATGTATAGTTATCTCCTTTGGGAAAAACATGTACCCGTGAATTACCACATAGACAGCAACCCACTGAGTACCAAAAAAGTGATCAGAGACCTAGGGACACAGGTAGACAGTGGTCTCATCTTGACAACCACATTGCCACAACAGTCAGAAAACCTTCTACCTTGCACACCTCATCATGAAGGGATTTTCATCCAGAAAAAAGGATGTCATTGTACCCCTGTACTCATCCCTCATTAGACCCATTATAGAATATACAATGCCCCATTTGGTATATAACTCACCCGACATCTGCAACAGCTGGAGAGACCACAAAAGTACCTCACCAAGAGGATCAAGGGTCTCCAACATATGTCTTATTCTGCCAGACTAAAGAAACTTCAGCTCTATTCAGTAGCATACCGCCTGCTCAGAGGTGATCTCTGCCTGATGTACAAGGCCATGTCCAATCAGGATCTGATGGACATGCCCCACCTCAAAAAATCCAAATCCATCAGGACCACGAGAGCTAAAGACTTAAACCTCGGCACAAGTATGAATAGGACATGCTGGAGGGATAGATTCATAACCCAGAGGCTTCCCATTCTTTGGAACAAGATCCCAGTTCGTATTAGGCAGAGCCCCTCACTGACTCTCTTCAAGAGAAATCTTGATGAGTGGATGGGAGATCATAAGTTTACCCCAGGGGTCACATCTGTGTCACTGCTAGACAGGGGCACAGTAAACTAATTCTATTATATAAGGGGACCTTCACTGTGACACTACTAGACAGAGGCACAGTATTCTAAATTTATTCTGTACATTTTTTGTACCATTTCATGGGGTGGCAAAAGCCACATCACTATGGCTAGGCTTACAAATGCCCCAGGGCAGATAGCCTAGAACTATACTATGAAACTATGAAACATTAATATGTGCAGCTTCAACAACAAATAAGCTCCAAGACATTATCCAAAAGTCTTTCTCCTCTGTAGAAACATTGCTCAAAGAATCAAACCTCCTACTCAATCTTACCTCAAAAACATGCCAAAATCGAAAGCAATCTTTCAAGTCAGCAAATAATACCGTCATTGAAACTGTAACTCAAAGTGACCTTCTAGCCATC
Organism: Protopterus annectens; assembly: GCF_019279795.1. Classification (NCBI taxonomy): domain Eukaryota; kingdom Metazoa; phylum Chordata; order Ceratodontiformes; family Protopteridae; genus Protopterus; species Protopterus annectens. The sequence continues at coordinate 1,787,561,744 of NC_056737.1, read as the reverse complement.
ATAATAGATGACAATCTCAAATATGACCAGCATATACTGCACACCATTAAATCTACACACTAAAACCTAGGCTCCCTATCAGCTGATTCCTTACAGATACTGTAAGAAAAACTCTAGCCACCACCTTCTTACCACCAAATTTCTTATATGCTGCACATATACTAAAACATAAGCAATATTCAAAGAAAGAAACTTGTCTTCTGCTACAATAAAATAGCTAAATTTGCCACCAATCTCCCTCATAGGACTCACCATTGTCATAGCTTAAAGCAGTTAAACTGCCTTGAACTGGAGAACTACCTAACATATTCACAACTAACTGCAGCACACAAACTCATTCATCATCCAGACAAATGCATTGCACTAAAAAACATATTACTGCCCTACTGTCCAGCAAGGGACATATGTTCTAGTAACAAATTCTTACTACTCACAAATAAATGCTTTATTGGAAAGGCTCACCCAGACTCTGCTACACTTTGCTGTGAGGGAAAGGTTGGTTTGCTTTTTATTTGTTGTATTTTGTATTAGTTTATTGTCTTTTTATATTTTGAGTGCTGTGATTTGTTTTCTTTACCTTGTGTTTTGCTTGTGTTCTGCTTTTAACTGCATATTAAAACTTTAAAAGACCCCACAGCTCTGTCTCTTGTGAGTCAGGCAGAAATTTTTCTCCACCTTGTCACTGTTGTGTTCTTAAATACCTCTGTCTTTCTAATTGCATGCTTCTTATGTAAATGTGACCATATATCTAATTTCCTCTCTGCTTTCACTGACTTGTGTGAGTAAGCACAAATCTATCATTTCGTGAAATCACTCCCCTTTAACTATTTAAATTTATTGGCCATTCTACTGTATTCCATAGTACCGGAAAACAAAAGTGATCACCCCCTTTCAGTCTGTCTTGCTGTTTGAAAAATAGTGACTCTCCACTAAAACGTAACTTTTTAGACAGGTAAAACTTAAGTTACCTACTTCCACATTTAACTTCTCTAGTGCACACTGCTGTGTTTAGGATAAACCTTTTTTTTTCATCTTACCTTTAAGCATCTCTGTGACTAGCACTTGTCTAATACCTGCTGGAAAGCACTAGGAAGCCTTAAACTGATACTACAAGCACTCATCTCTCCTTATTAATAAGGAAAAATTAATCATAGGCACTAAACAGCCTATAAGGCTGTAAGGGAAAACAGCTCCTGTACCATTCAAAAAAAAACACCAAACCAGGCATGTCCAAGGGTCAGCTTCCATTGATTTCTCCTGTCCACCTGGTGAATCTGGGCATACTGAGGCAATGCAGCAGTTGCCTCATGTACACAGACAACCCTCTCCTCCTACCACCCAATACTACAACCTGTGAGAGATGCACTTACATAGCCAAACTGGAAGCAAAGCTCTCTCCACCCAAGATCGTGCTAGACAATCAAGAGGAGAAGGTTAATACCCGCACTACACCTCAAGCAACACATAGCCCTTCTAAACTCACACCACCAACACCCACAAATAGCAACACTAAATCCACATATGTGAAGGCCGTTAATTGTAACCTGCCCAAGCAACAAGGACCTCCGAAGCTGAAATGCAAACAAACACCAATCACAGCCAAAGTGTCACATACATAGCTCACAACACCAGTGTGCCACCCAGCAACAGCCCCTAAGGCAAGACAATGTACCTAACACTTTAGTCATAGGTGACTCTATAGTCAGGCACACTGATGTCCCACTCACCAGGCTGAACAAGGAGAAAATTACAGTGAGCTGCCTTTCAGGTGCCAGGATCCGCCACATAACACATGCACACAAGTCACTCCACAAAAAGTACAAATATGTCTCTATCATTGTCCATGTTGGAGTGAATGACTTGAGACGTACCTCCCTGGACTACATGAAAAGAGACATGGAAGAGCTTTCAGATCATGTGGCCCAGAAAGGTATGACCCTAACCCTGAGTAGCATCCTGCCCTCACCCAGAATGATACACAATATAAGGACAAAATGATTGACTTCAACAATTGGCTAAGCTTCTGGTGTCATTCAAAGGGGATCCAGTATCTGACTGCCTGGAATGACATGATCGACAGACCATGATGCTTTACCAGAGATGGTCTGCATCTGTCACCCCTGGGATTCAGGTTACTAGCAAAGGCTCTTGCCACCCCTATAGTGCCTTTTTTAGGCAAAGTTCAAAGGACAAAACCACCACCATAAGAGGAACAAGCATGCAAAATCTGAAGGTAATGCTAGTCAATGCTAGAAGTCTAAACCTCAAAATGCACTCTCTCGAGGCACTCCTCAAAATGGAGAACATCGTTATCTGTGCAGTAACTGAGACCTGGCTCAAGGCTCCAGAGAGCACCCCTGCAATACCAGGCTGCAATTCTTACCACACTTTTTGGCCACCAAACCAGGATAGAAACACTAAACGTGGAGGAGTGTCCATATTCACCAAGGATATTCACACCACCAGGCTAGTTGCCCAACACTATGTGTCTGAAATTCTCCAGGTGCAACTAACACTAGGTAAGACTGCAATCCAAATTGTAGCTTGCTACAGATCCCCCACCATGCCCCAAGATTCTCACTACACCTTTCTAAATATACTGGAAAATATTAATATACAACCAAACACCCTAATACTGGGTGATTTCAACTACCCTGCCATTAACTGGGAAAACTACTTGTGTACCAACACCTTTGCCCAACAGTTCTTGGAATTCATGAATTCCAATGCCCTGGATCAACTAATCCATAGTCCCACCAGGGGTTCCAATATCCTAGACCTGGTCATTACCAACATGAGAAAATGATGTTCCACACCTATGGTCACCCCCTCATTGGTCAGATCAGACCATAAGCTAATCACCCTTAACTCCCACATCCAACCCGCACCCCCCAGTAAGGAAACCCCCATAAAAAACTTCTCCAAAGCTAACTTCATGCTACTCAAGTCAGAAGTTACAAACTTTCATGACACCCATGCAGACAGGAACTGAAAGTTGGACTGCTGAGTCCTACACTAAGGCACTTTTCAAGCACATCCACTCATGCTTGAATCGTGCCATCCCAAATAGAACCAAGATGCTCTCCTCCAAAAAAAGGAAGCCAATCTGGTGGTCCCCTGCCATAAACAAACTTTACAACAAAAGGAAGAAGCTGTTGCAGAAAAGAGGAAAATCCCAGGATGAAAAAAAACTCCCTTACCAGCCTCAGTAAGAAGCTGAGATCCTCATAAAATCCTCCAAAGCTAGTTATAAAAATAAAATTGACAAAGATTCCAAAGACAACCACAAGGCATTCTATAACTATGTCAAGAATCTAAATGGCAATGCTCAAATCTGCTCTGAGCTACAACAGAATGGCATTAAATATACTGATCCTAAGGATATTGCCAATATCTTGGCAGATCGATTCAGTGCCAACTTCACCCCCCTCTCACCCCTTAAATGGCCCATCTCAATACCCGAAGATTGCCAAATCCCAGTAATAATGGCCACACAGGGAAAAATGCACTCTCCAAAGCTAAGAATACAGCATCCATGGGACCAGATGACATCCCAGGCTGTGTATTACATGAACTACAAAATGAACTGGCACCTCACCTAAGTGTCATGTTTAATCATACCCTCAACTCAGGCTTCATGCCCACTGAGTGGCGCACACCTACAGTTATCCCACTCCACAAGGGGGGATCCACCTTGGCTCCTGTGAACTACTGCCCCATCAGTCTGACGAGCCTGATCTGCAAGGCCATGGAACGTATTATCATGGAACTTATAAACAAAAACATTGGCAACCTTAAAACACTGGACCCCACCCAGTTTTGGTTCATGAAGGGCTGATCTTGTCTCCTGAACTTGATTAACTTCTTCAAATCAGTCTCCAGAGCTGTGGGCGAGGGTAATTCAGTCCACACAGCCTATCTGGACCTCGCCAAGGCCTTTGACACCATCCTCCACTCTGGAATCATAGATAAACTTACTAAGCTGGGCATTAATCCCTATGTCACTCGATGGGTTGCCAACTAGCTTACTGACAGAACCCACACTGTAAAAGTAGCTGACTCCAAATCCAGCTCCAGACAAGTGACAAGTGGAGTACCTCAAGGTTCAGTCCTGGGACCTCTCTTGTTTGGCATCTACTCCTCTGAAGTACAGTCCAACACTAAGGGACTCTGGCTAACAAAGTTCGCAGATGACTGCAAACTGGGAGCCATTATTGAATCCCCAAATGATGTCAATACTCCACAAAAGGGCCTTACAGAAACAGATGCTGAATGCCAGAGCCATGGGCTCAAGCTCAATGCCAAGAAATGTATAGTTATCCCCTTTGGGAAAAACGTGTATCTGTGAATTACCACATAGGTGGCAGTACACTAAACACCGAAAGTGTGATAAGAGACTTAGGGACACAGGTAGACAGTGGTCTCATCTTCAATAACCACATTGCCACAACAGTCAGGAAATCCTTCTATGTGGCACACCTCATCACTAAGGGCTTTTCATCCAGAAAAAAGGGTGTCATTGTCCCACTGTACTCATCCCTCATTAGACCCATTATAGAATATACAATGCCCCATTTGGTATATAACTCTCAAGACATCTGCAACAACTGGAAAGGCCACAGAAATACCTCACTAAAAGAATCACAGGTGTAAAGCAGATGTCCTATGCTGACCGCCTTAAAAACTCCAGCTATACTCTGTCACATATCGTCTACTCCGAGGTGATCTCTGCTTAACATACAAGGCCATGTCAAACCCAGAGCAGTGGGACATGCTATACTTAAAGAAATCCCAATCCCTCAGAGCCACATGCTCCAGGGATCTAAACCTTGTCATCACAATAAACAAAACATGTTGGTGGGATAGGTTCCTGACCCAGAGATTCCCCAGACTCTGGAATTGACTGCCCATGCATGTCAAACAGAGCACCTCTTTGGTCTTCTTCAAAAGGAACCTTGATAATTGGATGGGAGAAAGGAAATTCACCCCAGGGATCACATCAGTCATCCTAGACAGGGGTCCAGGGAAGTAAATAGTGTGGGAAGAAATAGCCAGGGAATTGTTATGGCTAGGCTTGTATAGGCCCTACAGCCGATAGCCTAGTACCAACCTATGAACCTATGAAGTCAAGTAATATTAGAGGAAACTTGTTCTACTCCCAAAAAATTGCTAAACTCTGTAATAGTACTCCCACACAAATAAAACTCTTTGACAAACTCAATAGTTTTAAACCACTGCTTAAACAACATCTTAACCAGTCCTGGTCTTGCATATGTTCATCACCAGGTTAATGCTTTCTGCTTACCACATGATACTCTCCAAAGAATCTCCTTAAACATTTATTTTATTTTTATTTATTTATTTAACATTTGTTGACCATAAACATAATATTCAAACTCTCACTGAAATGAAAAAACAAGTTTTATACATAACTGCTGCCTGTACAATCCATTAAGTTGCACATGACCTTTCTCTTTAGTAACTTCTACCTCTGTAAAATCTTAGAATGTATAAATGTGACTGCTGTCTGTGTATAAATGTAAATCAAATAATAACTCTGTATTTAACCGAACTAAGAATAATGTGATATAAACAAAAGAAGATGTTTTCCCTGGGCCACTGCTGAGAATGAGTATTACCCAGTCAGACCTTCCTGGTAAAAAAAACAGACAAATACATACATACATAAATAAATAAATTATGAATGTCAAAGTGGGAGAACTAAGTTGTGTACAGTAAAACATTCAGATGTAGGCAGGCGCAATAAGTGATTTAGCATGTGATAGTACCTAAATAATGTGTACATCGTGTCAGCAACAAGTGTAATGTTGTGTGTTTTCAACTGCATAGATCAACCCTAGACACTAATCAAATATGTGCCTCTATAGTCTGATAGTGATTATTCATCTTTGCCTGCATGTGCCTTCTCTTGCCACTGAGTTATATACTTACATGTTGTTTCTGATCCACTTTAACCTATAGGTTTAGCTTTGAGTCACATTGTAAATTACCCCACCAGGGAGGACAGACCTGGATAGACAGTTCATATGGTTGCTATAGTGCAATAATGTTTAGCACACCTGTGACATTTATAATTAATGATGGCTTGTCCCATGTACAGGCACATTGTCATCATTACACCACTGACAATCATCATATACATGTGTCCTTCTGTTAGCATGATCACTATCCTTTGCCTGTCTCTGCCTACTGTTATGATTAAGGTGAGTAGTCACATGTTGTTTCTGTTCTACTTTAACCTTCTGGTTCAACTTCATGTAGAATGCTATGTTCGTCAACCAGGGAGGACAGACCTGGTAAGGCAGTTCATATGATTGCTTTAGGGCAATAAAGTTACCTACATCTGTGATCTTCATAACTAATGTTGTCTTGATCCCTGCCTAGGTCAATTGCAGTCTTCAGAACATCGGCACCAATCCAGTATGTCTATATCATACATGCAGTGTACTATACATCATTGTCAAAGCCACATGATGTTGTGTATGTGCTAATTACTGACTTGTTGCATACTTGGCTGTTTTTACTTGACAGTGGCATTTCAACCCTCACCACCACTGGTGGAATCAGAAGAAGACTCATCAGGTATATGTTTATGCATATCTGTTTCTACATTATCCTTCATATTTGTTTGATATGTGACTGACATGGAACATCTTTTCTCTACACAGCCCCTGCACCATCCACAGCCACAGCAACTTGATAAATCCATATCACCATAATTATTCATCAAAGTTACATATTTTCCAAAAATGTCAGTCATATTCTGCCTCATTTGACTACTGAAAATGCATACAACTTGTCACATCTGTCTTTATTTGCAACACATCCACTTTTTGCCTCCTCCAATAGCCCAACCACTGATCCTGATGTAAGATGTGATGTGCCTCACTCTAATAATATGGCCAATGGCACACAGGACACTGCACTGGTTTCATTATCTGGGCTGGAAGGGGATAGTCAGATGTCTCATGGTATATCCTCTGACAGGAGGAATAATATGTCCAGGCAGTCTGATGATGTAGGGGCATCATATATTGTACATGATGATGACCATGACCCACAGTCCCATGTTGACCCTTCCCCACAATGGACTGCTGCTGCTGATATTCATCAGATTACACATGAGAGAGTATCTGATGTGCATGGATGCATGTCAGAGGGTGTAGACTTACTGTAACACGTGCATGAACATTCACAGCAATGCCATGCCTCTGATGTGCATACACTTATCCATTTGCAGATTATATAGCACACCAGCTGTGTGTGCTACATGAAGGTCAGGTGCACAGACATGGAGAGGTCATGGCAGCATTGGCTGAACAGCATAAAAGCATGCTATTTGTTGCATGCTCTGTTGAAAGCCTTGTTGCAGTGGTGCTATAGAAGTGCCATCATACAAACCAGGCATTACCTGCCCTGATAATAATGAGAAAATTACCTCCAGTGGGAAGAGGCAGACCCCCTCTCAGTAGACCTACACACAGCCCTCTGACTTCATTGGCTGTGATATAACATGCGTGCACAACTGCTGTTAGTGAACCTATTCAGAACCCAGCAGTCATGTTCAGACAGACACATCACAGTACTCCTCCTGCCCATACAGTGCCCAAATTGTTACTGTCACTATGACACCTGTTCTTTGGTACAGCACCATAGGCTGTTTCCAGACATGGCAGGGGCAGCCAAATCCACAATGTGAGCTATCTGTACAGGCACGCTAGACTACATTAGACTAACACTGAGAGATGATCCAGTGTGTGTCCTGCTGTTTAATTCCAACCCTGTGGCAATGATGACTGCTGTGCTGAACACTGCTTACTACATTTGTATGTGCTTTCTCAAATATCTGATGTCACAGGCTATATGACAATCACCCTGCTTCCATAATTGCATCTCTTGATAGTTGACATATCACAATCATTTCTCAAGGCCATCAGAATATTTTATTTATTTATTTATTTCCAGCTTGATTACCGAGGAAGTCCACTGGACCCAGAAAGCCTGTTTTCAGTGGTGGCCCGGGGAGAAACGCTCCATAAAACAGATTACAGTAAAGATAGCAGTCCATTAAAAATAAAAATACAAGTACAAATAAATATCAAATAATACAAAGTGTGAGTAATATTGCCCATAGTGGAAAAATATCATGCAGATACATTTTAACAAATTAATTCAGTTAAAGTCAAAAGTCAAAAGCTATTTACAATATTTACAGAGTGTGACAGATTGTATGGGAATTAGCTATAGAAGGTTATAGCCAGCTATAAGGTGCTTAGGAACTCAGGAGGATACCCTCTCAAGGGCTTTTGTTAAAGAGTTCTAGGTAGGGAGAATGCAGTTACATTTCCATTTGGAGGAGAGGTAGGTGTAAAGCTGAGTTTTGAAGTTGTTTGTGTTTGGCATTGTCCTTAGTGTGGAAGGGACACAGTTCCATTTCTTACCTAAGGAGAAGGAGAGGAGAAGTTGTCCATCAGGATGTTTAGATTTGTAGACAGTAATTAAGTTTTGGTGTTCAGATCTGAGAGATCTAGTTGGGGTGTATGGGGAAAGGATGTTAGAGCGGGGCATTTGGTTGGATTAAATATTAGTCTATGTGCTGTAGTGAGCTGGAGGAAGTCCAGGTAATTTGTGAATTCTAACCAGTTAAGGGATTGGACAGTAACACAGTGATGAGTGGAATGTTTGGCTTTGGTGGCAAATTTAGAAATGTTGTTATAACAGCTTTCAAGTTTGGAAGTGATGGAAGAGGACAGGTTAGTTAGTAGTGGGGCACCGTGCAGAAGAGAGAGAAGGAGGTAAGAGGAGGCCAGAGTATGCCTGGTAGAAGTAGAGAGGAAGTGGTTGTTCCTGTATAGCATACCTAGTTTTTGGTGGGGTTTCTTTATATTTGCTGAATATGGATGTCGAACTTAAGGTGTTCGTCTATAGTTACACCGAGTAGTTTGGCAAAAGGAACAACTTAGATCAGAGAGTAGCTTTGGATAATGACTTGGAAAGAAGTTTTAGCAAGCGAAAAAGATTTTTGAGTGTGAATAGTAGTATTTTAGATTTGTTAGCATTGAGAAAAAGATAATTTTGGTGCATCCAGATCTCAGTAGTTGAGAATGCAGTCTAAGATTTTGATAGGAGTTCAGGGAGGCTAGAGGCAGAGAAGAAAAATGTAGAGCCATCTGCATATTGGATGACGTTGGCATTAGGAATAGCAGAGTGAAAGTTATTGATAAGGATATTAAACAGCATTGGTCCAAGGATGGACACCTGTGGTACTCCAGTAGGGGTGGGTAAGAAAGGTGAGGTGCCTTTTTTTCCATTTCACAGCCTGAGATCTATCTGACAGATAGCTTGAGAACCAGGAAAGAGTGTTTTGGGAGACATTTAGGTTTGAGAGGTGACTTAGAAGGTGCTTATGGGAAAGAGAATTGAATTCTTTAAATAGATCTAGGAGCACTGTGGATACTAAGTTCCCAGACTCTCGGGCTTGATTGATAGTTTCTAAGAATGAGAGTAGAGCTGTTATGGTGCTATGTTCTGGTTGGAAGCCATGTTGGGTAGATGTAAGAAGTTGGTTTTTAGTCAGAAAAAGCATAAGTTGGAGGTGGATGCATTTTCCTAGGATTCTGGAGCTATAGGGCGGAAGTTTGAAATGTTAGTGTTTTTGCCTCCCTTGTGGAGAGAAAGAATAAAGGCAGAATGCCAGCGTTTAGGGACATAGGATTCCTTTAGGGATCTATTAATTAGGATACTAATTAGGAGAGCTATACCATCAGCAGCAGACTTGAGAAAGGAAGAGGGGATGTTGTCAGGTGCATTGGAGCAGGGTTTAAGTTTGGATAGAAGTCTTTTTATGTAGTTAGTGGAGACAGATTTAAGCTTGAACATAGGGGGAAATTATTTGGGGACTTAGATGAAGTGGAATGTAGAGATGGGTTGTTGTTGGGAAATGTTTTTGTCATGTCGGATATTGACTCTATAAAGAAAGAGTTGAACAGTGAGGCTAATTTGAGGTCAGATTTACTTGGATCTGGACTGGGGTTATTTTTGGAGCCTGGGTTGAGGAGTGATTTTATGGAGTTCCAAAAAAGACTAGGGTTTTGGGGATGGTTGGACTGGAGCTTAGTGTAGTAGGATTTTTTTGTCTTTGAAGATTTGTTTTTTTGCAAAGTTATGGAGCTGTGTATATTGGAAAATGGTTTCAGAAAGTTTATTCTTTTGGTAAAGCTTTCAGGATTTGTCTCTTTGATGCATTAATTGCGTTGTTTCTTTGTTTAGCCAAGAGGCAGTTATAGTTTTTATTCTTTTTTTTTTCCTTGGTGGAGCTAGGGAATTTAGAGCATCTAGGAAAGCAGAATTAAAGTGGTCTATGGCTTTATTAAGTGGAAGGGTTTTTAGACTGTTCCAATTTATTTGTTTGAAATAGAGAAGGTTTTATGGTCAAATTTACTAAGGTTGCAGGTCTGAATATATTGATGTTGGTGTGGATGGGAGGTGGTTGCACAGTAAATGAAAGCTGGGAGGTGGTCACTAATAGAGTCAGGGATGTTGCCAGAGTTGGTAATTTTATTTGGATTGGTGACTAAGATTCAGTCAAGAGTGGATCCTGGGAGATTTGTTTTATTGGCTCTGGTGATGGAGTGGTTTACTTGAGTAAAGTTAAGTTGAGGGTATGGGACTGTTGATTTTGTTCCAGTCAATGCTTGGTGACTAAGATCCAGTCAAGAGTGGATCCTGGGAGATTTGTTTTATTGGCTCTGGTGATGGAGTGGTTTACTTGAGTAAAGTTAAACAGGTTAATAGACAGGGAGGGTATGGGACTGTTGATTTTATTCCAGTCAATGCTTACATCGCGTAGTACGTAAGTTTCAAGGCTAATTTCAGCTGAGGCCCATTGGAGTATGTCTTCAAGGATTTATTAATAGTATCTTATTATTCCAGTGTTGATTGATAACTTATGCATTTCATTGTTGACTGTCATACTTGCATGCACAAGTATGCTTCAGTATGCATATCAGTGTTACCTGTGGCTTTTTAAAATGGTACTGCACATGTCTCACCCTCAACACAAAAGGCACCCATGATGACATGTACCGCACAACTGCACATAGACACACACACACACACATGTATGTATATATATATATATATATATATATATATATATATATATATATATATATATGTATAATGTATGTGTGTGTGTGTGTGTGTGTATGTGGGAAAAGTTCACAATGCTGAAATCCTGAAAGTTCAAATTTCATATGGCCAAGACCATATGAACGATATTTCAGAATCCCGACCTTGTGAATGAAGATCTGCATACAGTGCGGAATGGGAGATTTCCATTTTCCTCGCTGTAATGCGATCTCGGAGTTGGAATATTTAAGTAGGGGGGGTGGGGGGGTGCAGGGGGGGGCTTGCCCCCCTGCAGAAACATTTAAATTGTTGTTGTTTTTTTTTTTTTTTTGATTTGTTTCAGAATTTTGATATTCCGAAACATCGATCATATGATCTCAATCATATAAAATTTGATGTTTCGGAATTTCGAGATTCTGAAGTGAATCCATATATATATATATATATATATATATATATATATACATACATACACATATTTATATATTTTACTGTATCCCAAGCAATGCTGCATGTTCCATGGCTGTTGTGTACTGCCTGTCAATGATGCTGTGCATGATTAAGCATGTATTTTTTTTATTGAATTACTTATATTGCAGCAATCACTTGTACATTGTAGTGTTGCCTTATATGTGACATTCCATGTCAATCATGTTGTGTAAAAATCGTTTATGACATGTTCACTATGTTTCTTTTTGGCTGGTCCTTGACAAGTTGTCAGTAATCATGCTGCTGTATGCAGAATAGTGTGGTTTATGACACTCTACACATTACTGTGATATATGTGATGCATCAGAGTTGTTGTACCACCCCTGCAATTAGTGCATGTTGGTTATGATGCATTCCCATACACTGAATGCATCTAGATTTATTGTGGCACTGCCTATTGTATAGCTATCTTCACATGCTACTTTTGTGTATGATGACATTCTACCTAGACAACACCTTCTGTTGTGCACACCTCATGTATGCCACGCATATGATAGTGTGTTCCTTTTTGGTGTTGTACCTTGCATAAAGTGGTCCTGTGGTGATTTCTTTCTCTATAGACATCCAGATGTGTTTCTTGCTTTGTCATGTGGATCTTTATAATGTATTACAGGTGATCTATATGCTTATGGTATGTATAACTTTAAATCTGGACAACTAATGTGCTGTTTACATTAGCTGTGTTCTGTGCTGCTCTTGTGGAGCAGCACTGTGTGAATATCACTATGTGAATATCACTGTTTTGTATATGTGCTTCTGTATATGTGGCTTGTTATGACTCAAAGCTGGGAATCCGATTGTTCCATGTTACCTGAGCTAGAACATATGACTGCAGCCTCCATCACCCATGTCTATTTCTTCTGACCCCATGTGCACCTGATCTTCCTGTGACAGCTTTGATAGCTCCACATCAGACATCTGAGGTTGTTGGGGTAGGTCACCCACACCTGCAGCTGGAAAGCCATTGCTTTTTGATGTTATCATGTTATGCAGCACAGCACGCATGTTGACCATCTTAGATGCTTTTTCTGTTGTGCATTGGAACCTCCAGATGTGTCCAGGCATCTGAATCTTGCTTTCCACATATCAAAAACATGCTCAATGGTGTTCCATATTGTGGTGTACACTCTGCTGTATGTATCCTCAGCAGGCATTGATATGGCTCTGTATGATGTCATAAGCCCAGGTTCCAGGATATAACCATGATCAGCTGGTTTAGTGGAATTAAAACAAATACTTATTTTACATTCTTACTGTTGACATGTTATGACACTGCTTACAGTAGAAGATTGGGCCTGTACTTACTTAGTAGAGGCAGCTCTGGTATTTCTCCATGTTGAAAAGTGGCCCTCAGATCCCTTTCTCTCCAAATTGTTGCATCATGAGTGCTACCAGGGTATTTTGCCATGCTACTGGTAATGAGACCATCTGCAGAACACTCCACCTGACAATTGAATGATGGCTACTCCTTTCTCTTGATGTACTATTTAGCATTGGGTACACCTGCGGTTTTGATTGGTACATAGGTGCAATCATTTATACCGAGGACTCAGAAAAAGTTGGCAGTGGCATAGAGCTGTTGCATGACAGTTCTGTGTTCTATGGCTATTGTTGGGAAGTTAATGTATTCATCCATTTTTGTGTACATCGCTGCCAGGAAATCACCATATGTCAGTGAAGTGCCCTAGTTTCTAGTCACTCAAGTACAGTTTATGATTTGGGGTTAAACATATTAATTTCTGAACAATATCTGTCCCATGCTCCTTAAGGAGCTCCTAGTTCAACCTCAGACTTGCCCGTTTTCTTTACCTGACACCTGAAGAGATGCTGATGCTGGTTAATACAGTGTCAGAACATACTAGCTTTGACTTTCTGGCTCTTACTTTGGATGAGCTCATATATGAGACACTTTAGATCTATTTATTTAGTAAAGACATTGACTTTACACAATCATAAAATATTGTAATATATATTAAACTGTTAATATCAAGCCTGCTTCTTTTATTCTGCTTTGTTGTTTTTATTATTGTTTATTTTACTGTTTATTGTTTTATATGGTTTTCATTACATTTTTAGCAGTAAGCAAATATGATTTTATGTGATCTGAAAATAAGGACATGAAATGATGCATATCTCAGGTGACAATAGATTCTGCGCATTTTACAGATAAGATAAGTCATACAACACTTATGACATATGCATGCTTCATTTACTCATTTGTTAACAGGATATGTGAATTGATCAGAAGGCCACTTCCAGCCATAACCTGGCATGCAAAACAAATGACACGAATGCATATATAATATACAAGGAAAAAAGAATGCAGATTTTATAGTGTCTGCAGATTTAGTGATATGATGAGAAACACACAAGTAATGCTGTAAATACATAATCAGTTATGAAGACAACAATACAAGTACAGTAAATTAAAATGAGACTAATAGGAGTATTAGAAATTATACAAAACCTCATTTTTAACAAGCAGATGGAAGACTGATTTGTAGGAATAGTAGAATGAAAATGAGGGAATATAAACTGGAGACTGCAGGTTAGACCAAGATGTCAGATAAGAGTGAGGTGAAATAACATAATTTACAAGAGAACTTGCATAAAAAATAGTGAATCAAAAATATTGCAGCACTAAATGTGAGAAGCAGGCAGTTGCTTGTAAGCTTCAGTGACAGCAGCCATGCAGGGGAGCTCATAGAGTTTATGAACTATTTTTAATTATGCAGGGTAGATTTGAATAAAACTAAAGAAAGGAGCTAGCTAGGACACAGCTGCATGGAGAAAATGTTTTGCATTGGTTTCATATTCACATTTTAAGAATGTATGGTTGTCATTGCTTCATAGGTCCTGTCATAGCCTGTCCCAGAGACACTTAGTCATCACTTGTTACTCTTTGTGGAAGGAGTCTATCAAGGGTTGTGGTAGACCAGTACACTGTCCTGAAAACTAATTGGTGTAATAGAAACAAACAGTTTTTAATGTGAAGCCAGTCTACCACAGGATGCACACACATGCACAAACATGCACATGCACACATACCTCTCACAAATGCACTTCAGGGCAATTTTAAGAATTGTTACTACACCTAACCACATGCCTTTGACATGAAGGAAGCAATTAGAATAACCATGAAATCCTGTATGACAACAGGGAGGACATGCATACTGTGCTGAAGAAAGCATGTCAGCCACCAACTAAAGTAGAAAAGCACTGCTATGTGCCAGCAATGCTAACGCCTGCACGACTGTACTGCTTTGTGAGGATAGGCATGCACTATAAAACGTGTGCCTTAAAGATTCCTTACTTGTGCTTATTTATTCATTCAAACACTTAAAACTATTCTGAGACAAATGACGAGCTCCTTTTATAAATGCTGCAGTATTATGTAACACCTGCTTCAAACTCTACACCAGACTACTTTAGGGAATTCATTTTAGACCTACTTCGTTTCACAATACATAAAGTCACTCGTACTTAAAGGCTGCAAGAAATATTTAGCAGTGTAATCTGAGGTTCTGGGATTTGTGAGTTGATAAGCACATCATTCAAATGTCTCTCTTCATGAATAATCAACAAAGTTATATTAGAACTTAACATTCATATGTAATTTAATTCTTGTAATGTTGCAGATTGCCATCTATTACTGAAAGCTGTCACTGAATCTAAGCTCATTTATTACAGTCTTAATGATGTAAGTTGTCTCTATGAACAGTTCAGAGAATTCCTGATGAAATGGTTTAATGTATTCAGTAACCATGCATGTCTTATTTAATCAAACATTAACTGTTTTGCATTTTGAATAAGTCTGTTATTTTCCAATTTCATAATCATGGCTTCAAGTTCCTTTATGAAATTCAGATACTGCTCAGAATAACTTTATAAAGCTGCCACAAAAAACAAAATGCTTCCATTTAAAATTTCCTTTATAACATCATAATTTTTTAAACAAGACAGCCTTTTAATTTGAAATTATGTATCAGTTCTAGAGTTCTTAATTAAAAGTCACAAAATCTAAAGGCTGTGTAAATCTGCTAACTTTTAGATATAACTTTGAGTCAATTGTTGACATAAAAAAAAAAGACTCTAATGATGGTTTACTTTTCATGTCTGCTGTGTACATGCATGTATCAATGATCATGCACAAACTTAAAATGAATCATAATACAGTAATCAATCTCATTTATGTGGATCAGAGTACATTTTAATAATTCTATATATTGTTGAAAATTTGCACATTCATGACATGTATATCATAAACCAGGAAATGACCAAACGTTAAAATAAACCCAGTTGGTCTGAACATAATAAATAAATGAAAAACACAAATAACTGGTTATGACACATTAGTCCATTGTTTATATTCTCCTATATGTAAAGGTTATTTTACTCCAACATGCTGAAAGTTTTTATTGAAAATGCAAATCCCATCCTTTCATCAAGAAAAAAAAGTCAAATCTTAGGACTCCACTGCCTGTGAAAGTAAATAAAGGTTGTATTTCATGTCAGGATTTGCTCTTTGCTTCAGTAAGGAAAACTACATTTCAAGAACAGTAAGAGTTAATAATACTACCAGCACCTGAAATTACTACAGTGTAATCACTTAGCTCCAATGACAAAGCATTGGGATTTAATTTTTATTTCTGAAACAGGTTACTTTTTTAGATATGATACACAAGACTTCACCTTTTTAATCTTTGCAATCATAACTATAGTTTATCAAAACATTGTCTTAAGATCAGCTCTCCCTCAAAGTGTCATTTGAGCCAATGCACTAGCTGACCACTGAACAGGCCTCTTTTATGATTCCTTATTGGAAAGAAACATCAACAACCCGAGTTCTTTAATTACTGGAGTATTGCCTAACTCCAAGAACTAAAACCTCCACACTGAGTAAACAAAATGAATATTGCATTGATGTACACTTATGGTCAGCTTTTCAGAAACTGGTTTTATCTTCTCAATACACACAATTTCAGTATGCCTAGACAGGCATAAAGGAACAGCTAACTATAATCTTTAACCTCTAGAACAAGATGATTAACACAGAGATATGCAGAGGATAATGAACTGCACCTATTTGAATTTGCTGAAAGCAAGGAGGGCCAGAATTTACATTAGTTCTTCAAACAGCGTCTGAAGAAATGCTCAGACCTTTTTTAATTCAGACTCTTGAGTATGCTCACATGACTCTGCCACCACTTCATAGGAGGATATGTATCTTTTGAAATTATTATGATTTTTTTAACCTTTGCAGATAAACAAGATTAATCTGTGTATATCTTAATGAAAGAAAAACCTTATACTTTGAAAGTCATAAAGCTTGGTTATTCCAGAACTATTCATCAATAATTACATTCCAGTGCAAATCCTTCTGCTGCATTTTGCAGCTATGTTTCAACCATGGCATTGCCACACTTCAGGTATCCACAAAAGTTGATTATTAGGTGGGATGGAAACTGCAAATTCTGGAAAACACTGAAGACACACTTCACTTTCTTTCTACCCACTTGTAATGTGAGATGACTGATACACTGAAAATTTTCACCAGAACTCCCTGGAAGGATAAACAGAACAAATTCTTTGTCTACTCATTGAGTGCAGATGCCACCCTCTGTGTAAACCACTATCATGTATTGTTTCCTTTGAGTTATCTTGTGAGACATCTATTCCAAGTGTTCAAAAGACCTGCACACAGTCTCTATTCCTACGCTATTGCAAGACTATAGAATGCCCTACTGCCAAATACCAGTGCCTTAGATTCTTTTAAAATCTATAAAATTATGCTAAAAATCACTTTCAACTTTCACCTATGCCCTTGCTCTCTAACCTAAGACTACCACACCTAATCTATCCCCTTTTACTTCCTCTCCCTTGTTTACTTGCCTATACTTCACCTTCACCATTGATTATCTTCCCATCCCAGCACTTTTTTTCCTGTACTTCTTATTTCTCTCTTAATTCCAACTTTCTGTTACTTATTTATTTCTAATTTCTCTCTAATTCTTCCTTTCTGTTTCTCCTTAAATACTTCTAACACTACTGCCTATCTTATTTTTTCTACACCTGCTTCTTTTGACATTTCTCTCACTTCACTTTTCACTTATAACCCCAGAATAATTATCACACTAACCTCCCTAACTTTCTCAATAGAATATCTTCCCCACAACTCACTCTATATTCTATCCTCTTTTACCTCTACATCACTTCCCCTCCTTCAAAACCTCTTACTTCTTCTACTAACCTTTACTTTTCATTGTGTCTTACTGTCTTCATTTTTTTAACTTCTACTTTTATACTCTCAAAATACAATTGTATTTCTTGTATAAGAACTATATTTGCACTGCTATTAATGCTCTGCACTGCAAGTACTGCTCATCTCATATCTAGATTTTAGACTGACCTTTTAAAATTTCTTTTGCAAATGATGTCTATGTTAATGGCAATTTGTATTGTGCCTTGAAATATATGTATGTTATGTTTAATTGTATCTTTGTCATTTGCACAGTAACCTGTGTAACATTGAGCTACAGCTGTTTGTTTTATATTTTTATGCTTGTATTTCTTCTTGTAGCTTTTCTCCCAGGGCCTCCACTGAAAATGGGTTCCTGATCCAGCCAGACTTTCATGGTCACCAAATGTGAAGAAAGAAAGAAAGAAAGAAAGAAAGAAAGAAAGAAAGAAAGAAAGAAAGAAAGAAAGAAAATTATTACTCTGAGGAACAGAAAAAAAATCTAACTGATATCATGGGAAAAACAGATGGTTTAAACCTACATCCGAATTTTGCATCAGGCTCAAAACATATAAAAGAATCTGTCAAATATAAAATCTTTGACAGCAACAATTAATGAGAATTGAAAATCCTGAGCTATCAAAAATGAAATGGGATAAATGTGGCATAAATACTTCCACTTGGGTACAGTTTGTACCCTCATGATCTCCTAGTTAGGAATTCATTCAAAATAGGTAATCATTTTTCCTCTTAGCTATAGTTTCAGTAAGATCTCTGTTTGGTGGCAGTTTATTTTTTTGTGTGTTCAGTTATTGTGTTTCTTAAGTTATCAATTTTAAATCTTTATGTATTTACCTCTGCAATCTATATCATTTATTGTACCTGCTGATTATAAAATGCACAGGTCTAAACTATGACATCAAAAGATATGCATTTCTTATTTTTATTAAAAAGTCCAAGCTGTTGTCATAATTGCTCAGGAGACTAAAATTTCCAGTGTAAACTCATTCTGCCTTTTTATATAATGGAAAGTATTAGTCTGTACAGCTTTTACCAGTCATCTAAAGGTGGCGTTCTTAGTTTAGTGAAAAAAAAAAAAAAACTTTAGGATGGACTGTTGAGTGCATTAAGAAAGCTGGGGAAGAAACATGAATTATATGCAAGTGCAGAGCCTCTTTTATAAACTATATGGCCTACATGAGAGATACTTTTCTTTCTTTTCAAATGTCTTTGCAAATGCATATGGCTTATGTTCATATTCTAGTAGAATAATTATGGATATTGATTTTAATACCACATCAGAGTCAGTTATAGATAGATTTTTACAGGACTGCAGAAACATAAAAGCACAAAGAACCACAGATACCAGCCCACTCAATGCTTGGAAACTGCTATTCCCACCAGATAATAGGGCATACCTATGTGTTAATGACCAACGTTTCAAGGCTGGCTAGAGTATTTCTAGATTTCCTCACAACTTTTGAAGGGCTCGTAAGATTTGTTCTTTTTACCATATCACCTGAGAGATTATAGTGCTGTCAGAATGACAGTCACATGGGCAGGGAAACAGCCTAGTGTAGATGAATGGAGAATGTTAACCTTCTCATTTTGATGACTCTGTAGGATTTAATTTCCTTCAGCCTTTCATTAGTTCTTATATAGAAAGTAATTCCCTCAATTTAGTAGATATATTCAAATAATGGGAGAGCTTCAAATCAGAACTAATTGCATTGTTTCACTGCAAAAGCCCTTATGTAGAAATGGAAGGAAAACAAGCTTCATATTTTGACAAAACACACAGACAATCATATTCCTAATGTAGAAGCAAATTCTTAATGTAGGCTATTGCATTTTATAGGCCCTTTACTCTCAGATAATATAAATAATAAAAAACTGCAGTTGTGCAGGCCAATTTATATACTGAACAAGACACACACCAAACATGGTCCTCAAGTCAAGCAAATGGTGAGTGTTCCTTTTCTCAAAACAATGGGATAGATCAAAGCCTGGGTGGATCCACAGCTCCAGTTTGTCCCATCTCCATTAGCAATAACAAAGTTAAGTTGTGTGCAATAGTTTGAGCCTCTAGAAATGAAGTACTTCTCCTTTTACAACCAGACAGCACCAATCTTCTCTGAACATGGGTCACCTTACGAATCACTTCAGCCTCATTCATGTACCCTGGATGCTACCAGATCCTTGCAATTCTATTCTAATTGTCTTAAGAAACATATGCATGGGCTGAATAGAAACATCTTTAGAGTGTGTTGTCATATTTAAACTTTCCTTGCCACTTGATCAAGGCAATCCAAATCTCAGGTATTATCCCTAGTGCTGTGCTCTTACAGAGAGTTTAATATCTGAGCTTCTTAACCTTTTAATGGAGTACCAGTTGGGGGGGGGGTCTATACTCTGCACTGCTTTGTTAGCCATATATCCATATTTAGAGCATTTCAGTAGATTAATTCTCCATTAGCTTGGAAATTACTAGGATAAGAAAGAGAGACACCAATGTTCAGAAATGACTGCATGCTAATAATAATGATAATAATAATCATAATAATGTCTGCTGCCTGATCTCCATCACACTGTTAATGTTTATATTAGAATCTGGAAGAATTTCTGATCTTGGCATTAACAACCATAAAGTTGAGGTGTAGCAAAGTAGCATGCAGTCTTCAAAATCAGAAACATATCCTGACCTGTGAATGATCCACTCTCCACCCAAAAATATCTAGGAATCTGAATCCACACAGAATCAGCTTAAACACTTCACTTACAGTTAGATCTGCATGATAACTAACTCTTGTGTTTATTCATGTCTGCAGGTGCTTGAGTCTTTCACTTCTGGGCAGAATAACAACCTTATTAAAGATAGTTTCTTTCCATGTTTTGTTATGTGACCAAATATCTCACCTTCCTCATGATTAGTCTTGGGTTAGAAAGTTTCATTGCAAAGAAAAAGACCCACAATTTCTAAATAAGTTCTTATACGTCTTCCAAAAAGGGTTGCTTATACTTCATAAATGAAGGTATAAATGACTCTGCGTTTCTATTGACACAGCCCAGACTTTCTCACACTCTGGTCTTATATGGTACAGTGATGAATGTTCCACCCTTTTGAATAAATGGCATATGCTCTAAACCATACATCTAGCCTTACAAATGCAATAATGAACAATGAGAATCCCTTACTCAATTGGGCTAAACTTGCAACAATAAGGAGACAATAATCTCAAGTACAAATTGTTAGAAACTTAGTCCTAAAAAGGGTAAATAAATTATAAATGGCACAATATTTGTCTGTATGTCTTTATCAAGGAAAGGTGCTATTTTCATTAATGACACAATATAAATGATTGATGCATTCAGTTGGGGTTTTGTGTCTCTTATTTTGCTACTGAAAAATTTTATTTTCCATAGCCATGATTAGTGGAATGCTTTAATTACAACATGAGTCAACTTAGCTGTTGTGATCCCTTCTGCCCTTAAAACACATCTTGCTTCACACCTCCTCCTTACCTCCAAATATAGCCTAATGGTACAGTCAGTGGACTTAATCAATTTCCACTGACTGGTCTCTATAGTCCATCTACAGACCAACATATTACCATTTCACTATTAAATGCACTGAATGTTTTCCCTACAATAGAGAAAAATGGGTTATTATTTATATTTAACATTTATTTTTTATTTTGCTAGTAGTTATTATTGCTTCAATATGTTGTTTGATAAATTCACTTTTAATGTTCCTTAATTTACCTAATAAAAGCTTTTCTACTCACACATATCACTTTTCAAGCCCTTTCAGTTGAAGAACTTTAGTAAATACAATTTGATTTGTCAATAGTAAGAAATTAATGTTTTGTAAATTCTATCACTTAACATAAATGGCAGCAGTGGTAGCAATACAAGGAAATATCAATTTAAATTTTTAAATTGTAATAAAGCTAAATTTGTTTTATTATATGAATCACATTTATTAAAAATAGACTTTATTTTTTTTCAGGAATTTTGAATATGAATTGTTAGCTGTTTCTTCCTTTAATACTAAATGGGATGATACTGCTATTTTGTGGAAAAAGCTGTCTTGAAGCCTGAAGTTATGTATTCATACAATGACAATAAAGGAATGATTTCATTTGGTATGTTAGAATTTAATAGCAAAATATTTTATATTGAAACTTGTATTGGAGATCAAGAATTGTGGTAAAGACTATTAATGATTTGATAAGCATCATATTAAATAAAATGAAAGACAAGTTCATTTTAAGTGGTGACTTTAATTGCATCCTAACTAAAGTGCCACAAGTGGTTTGGGTGAGCCAAAAATGCCAGCTTGTGCTAAATCGCTAAAAGAATGGACAGAAGAGCTTAAACATAAAATATATGACTATGTGAAGAATTTACTACTTTAGTTTACAGTCATTCCTCTTATGCACATATAAAGAAAAAAGAATATTTGTTTATTTTATTTATTTCACATTTGTTGACCGGGAATAATCCAGCTGGGTCTGAGCCCATTTTCAGCGGAGGCTTGGGGAGAAAAGCTCCAATAAAATAAGAACAACATTGACAGGTACAATGTCAGTTTTACATACAATTTTTTTTTACTAAATATTTTTTTATTTTTAAAAATAAGATGTCTTAAGAAACATTACATGAAATATAGATAAGTAACATATTTACAATTTTAAAACATTACCAACTTCAAACCATTATACAACTATTGACATTGGTGTCTATGCAAATAACATTGAAATTCTATATTATGTAGAGTCAGAAACATAAGATGATATATCTTTGTCAACTTTTTCAAGTATTTCCAGTACTTGCATCCAAGAGTAATAGTATGAAGTAGGTCTGTTAGTTCTGTTCTTTACTGTTAATATTTCCATGCGAGCAACTGTTGATGTTAAATTCTTAAATTCCTTGAACGTAGGAGAAGCCTCATTTTTCCAATGTATGGTTATGATTTTATGTGATATTGCCAATAGTGACCATAGGATTTTGGAGTCTTTGTTTGGTACACAGTTAGGAATAGGAGAATTGAATAAAGTTATAGACTTTTTAATTGAAAATTATCATTATAAACAGTCTGAAAAAATAGTTAATAGACTTCCAGTACAAATTAAAACATATACATTCATAAAAAAACATGCTGCCAATTTGCTTTTATCTTGATTTGGCATCTCCTACATTGATCTTCACTAGTAAACATTTTGGCTAGCCTATGTGGTGTATAGAAACGTCTGTGTAAATCTATCCAAATTAATAATTGCCAGTAATTTGATAATGTAGATAATTTGAAAGATTTTAGAATATTTCATTTTTCTTCTTCAGTTGGAGGATGATTGTTTATTGAGGTAAAATAATCCCGGTATGACTTTTCATGATAATATTTTGTTTTTTTAACAACTTTATAAATATTAGATAAGTAACCTGTAACCTGATAAGGTTAATCTGTGATGACAATAAGGTATTCAATGAATTTTGGGGCCACATGTCTGATTGAAGGTAGCATTTGTTCTACTTTATTTATAAGGAAATGTCTTAGATTTTGTAAAAGCAACCAGTGGTCTTTGTTTATGTTATATTGCAAGTTATCTGTTCATTTGTTAATATTTTTCCTTTCTCTATATGTTGATGCCAAAAGCATAGTGATTCTTTCTTGAGTATATTAATTTTAGAAATTTGGGATGTGTCAAGAATAGTAGGTGTAAAAGCTATAGGGAAAATAAGAAAAATCCAAGAATTAATATTTGGTATTTTGTTTATATATGTTTTGAACACTGATAATGTAGAGCCTATATAATTTGATGGTAATTTATTGATATTATTCTTTTTCCCTAGTAAATAATGTTTTAACATTCATATAAGGGGTGATTATATAACAGTTAAATAGTCTTGTATATGATTGTAATTAAATTCTATGTAAATCTGCTCATGCGCTTGTTTCCATATAAGTGTGTAGGAATTATTTAACCATAGTGTTATATTTTTAATAACAGAGGAGGTAATATATAAATCAATATCCGTTAAATTAATTCCACCATCTTCCCAATCTGGTAAATGTTTATTTAAAGCTATATGAGGTTTGTATGGAAACCATAACAAATTTAAAATTAGTTTATTGCATCTTTGAATAACATATTTGGGGGGTGGCAATGAAAAGTTTTGTATTAAGAATAATATTTTGGGAAAGATGATTGCTTTGATAAGATATAATCTGTCTGCTGGCGAAAAGATGTATTTATTCCAATGAGAGATTGTTTGTTCTATTTTGTCAAGTATTATATTATAGTTAAATATTAGAGAATCTGTTAATTCATTAAGTAGATTTATTCCCAAGTATAATAATTTATTTTTGGTTACTATATATTTGGAAACTCTTTTGCTTATATTTTTTTTTACAATTGCAGGGCATACATTTGGTTTTGTTTTCATTAAATGTTAGGCCTGAAATATTTTGAAATTCATTCATGGAGTTAAACAGAGCATTTAAAGATGTATTGGCATCTGAGAGAGTTAAAAGTATGTCATCAGCAAAGAGTTGGATTTTAAGGTTTAACGTTTTATTAATATATATGCCCTTTATGTTGTTGTTTGATCTGATTTGATTTGCAAAAGGTTCTATGAGTAATGGAAATAGCAATGGTGATAAAGGGCAGCCTTGTTTAGTTCCCTTTTTGATTGTTATAGGGCCTGATCTATGTGATCCTAGTTTAACATATGCTGTAGATTTTTCATATGATATTTAAATAAGGTTATTAAAATTAGAAGGAAAGTTATATTCTTTTAAAACTAGTAAAAGAAAGCTCCAGTTAACAGAATCGAAAGCTTTATTAATATCTAATGAAATTACATATAAATCTTGGACTCTATGTTTGCTATAATCAATTAATGTTAGTATTCTTTTAACATTATCTGAAGTGTTTCTTCCTTTAATAAAACCTGATTGATCTTTTTGAATTAAAAAAGAAAGTATTTGATCCTATCTGCATATATAGCCATAACCATCTTATATTCTACATTGAGTAATGATATTTGCCTATATGAAGAGCACTGTTTCTCATCTTTATCTTGTTTGATAATTGGGGATATCAATGAATAGTTCCAAGAGGGTGGAATGTTTAAGTCTTTTTTGACTATAGCATATACTTTTAAGAGTAAGGATGTGGCTTGATTGGGTATTAATTTATACATTTCTGGTAACATATTGTCTGAGCCAGGTGCTTTATTTGTCTTGAGCTTTTTAATTTGTGATTTTAATTCTGTCACATTAATTGGCTTGTTTATAATGTCTGTTTTTGTGTTAGTTTAATATGAATATTATTTTCTAAGTAGTTTTTTATATCATTGGTGTGTATATCTTGGGTGCTTAAGGAATTATCAAAGTTATATTGAAGTCTGAATGCTTCTAAAAAATCATTCAGATTTGTAACTCTTTTGTTGGTATTAGGAATAAATATTTCTTTTATTTGTTTAGATTTGATTTTTTTTGTTCTGTTAGTTAAGTGTCTCAGGTGTGCTGAATTGCTAGAATATGAGTTTATTTTTATCTTTTCTAAGTTAATCATAATCTTATGATGTAACAATTCTGCATACTTATTATTGGTTTGTGTACATTCTTGAACTAGGATAGTATTACCCTTTTGTATTTCCAGTTTCAATTTATCTGCTTTGTTTTGTAAGTCTAGCATATCTTTTTTCCATGACTTCATTTTATTTATGTACCAGGATAGTATTTTTCCATGTGTAACTACTTTTAGGGAATCCCAAGCATATATTTCTGAAATACCCCCTGTGTTGTTTATTTCTAGAAAGATTTTGATTGTTTTTTCAAAAAATTCTTTAAATTCTGTCAATTTTGTGGTATAGGAGGGTATCCTAGTGATGGGATTTGAATGAATAGGTGTAAGCTGTATCTCAAAAGTTATGGCATTATGATCGCATAAAGGACAATTTATAATTTTAACTTTGTCAGTTTTTGTAATTAGATCATTGGCAACATATATTCTATCTATTCTAGAGTAAGTTCTATATCTATGAGAATAAAATGAAAAAATTAGTGAGTCTGGTTCTGCAAATTTATTTATATATTTTAAATATACTGTGTCTATAAATTTTAAAAGCATCTTGGAGATAGACTGATTTCTTCTTTTAGTTTTGGAATCTGTATCTGTTTCATTTATTATACAGTTGAAGTCTCCTGTCAATATCAGGCTACCCTTATTCAGATTAATTATATCTTCAAAGTGCTGTTTAACTGTCCTTAATCCTAGTCCTGGAGTCCAATATAGATTTACTAAAGTATAGATTATCTTATTTAGCTTTATTGAAGCTAGACAAAACAAACCTGATATATCTTGATGAGTAGTAATTGTTTTAGGTGTTATAGTTGTGTTGCAAAGTAGTATAGCTACTCTTTTTTTTTTGTTTTATATTGAGAACTTAGTACTGTGTAATTATTGATATTTAATTTGTTTATATCTCTGTCTAATAAGTGTGTCTCTTGTAAGAAGACTTTTGTTTGTGTCTTTCGGCTTTTAGGGGCTGCCACAGCGGAACTCCGGTCCACTAATGATTGGCAGTTGATTTTTACGTACAAGTTTGCCAGGCCTGATGCACAACATGCAACGAAGGTACGCCCATTCACGCATGTCTCCATGCAGAAGATGCTCTAGCTGAGAATCGAACCAGACAGCGTCTTACTGTGAGGCGACAATGCTACCGCAGCACCACCACCACGGGTCTCTCTTGTAAGAAGACTATTTGTGGTCTATGCAAGTTTATGTATTTGAATAGGCTTCTCCTTTTATTACTATTATTCAGACCATTAATATTTATGGATAAACATTTCATTTCCTAGTTTTGAGTTTGTTATATAAGTGATTTTGTGTAAATAATGTTTGCTCTTAGTTCTATCTTGGATAAAGAATTTAAAATTTTTTTCACTGTATAGTTTTTGTATGTTTCTGACTGAAGTGATAAAAACAAAAGAACTTCTGAACTTGTAATTCTTAACCTTAAAAACCATTCCCTATCACTATGATGTAATATACCTCTTTGTTTGGTTAGTGAAGCTAACCAAACTTTCTACCCTCACAAATAATATTTGAATCAGTTTCTCTTATCCTCTTAGTTTTAAATAAAGATACTTGAATAATATATGAAAATAATATAATCAGCTAAAATATATAAGTATATTCTTTTTTCTTTATATTATTGTAATTTGGTAATACTCATTTCTAATCAGGATTCAAAAAGTTACAACACATTTAGACTAATGTAGTAGAATTTCAAAATAGTTTAGGGTATTAATTGACAGTGTAATATGAAACAGTTATTCTTGTTTATCTATATATTTTATATATACCAGTTATTGGGTAATAAACTTTCATGAAAATAATGTAAAACATTTTAAATCAGGA
This sequence comes from Protopterus annectens, assembly GCF_019279795.1. Taxonomy (NCBI): domain Eukaryota; kingdom Metazoa; phylum Chordata; order Ceratodontiformes; family Protopteridae; genus Protopterus; species Protopterus annectens. Next base: position 1,787,534,432 of record NC_056737.1, on the reverse strand, counting down.
AGCATCAATCTTCTGTATCCATTATGTAGTAATATACGTCATATAAGAAAACGAGGCTTACTATTTACATTCAAAAAACATTTTTTAATCCAGTGTAATAGTTTAAATTATTGTAAGAAATTATATAAATACTTTTGATATATATTTTTATAGGTAGAGTTAAGATTCTTTAGAAGCTATTGTGTGACTTATTGAACAAACATTTTCTCATGTTCAACAATATTATTAACAAAAAATATACAGAATTATACACTCTGTGGAAATCTGAACAATTGACAGATAAATTGATTAAAACTACTGTAATGACAACAGGATTATAACATTATAAGTGCAATTTATTATCCTATCTGATTAATGCAGGAGAATGGGACCCTGACTACAAAATCAATTAAGCAAGGTTTAAGTAATGTCCCAAAACTGGAGGAAGAGGAATGATGGCAAGGGTATGAGTTATTCAGCTTTATGGAAGAATTAGTCAGGCTGAGATGGAATGAGCCCAGGACAATACCCTGCAATGTCCACATTGTACTTTCATTTCTTGGATTTAACCACATCACCATTAGGGAAGGCGAGTATGTTTAATGTACAAATAAATCCTCGACAAATGTAAAGACAGCCAAACCCCAAGATGTCCCTATGATCCACAACAGGATCCAACAATACCATGTTAAGTCAGTCCAGGGGGGTAGGAAAATAGCTGGTAAACATGGTGTGGACATGGGTTTCAGCTCGAACAGCATGATCTATGAAACATGACAGGTTCACTGCTACTTGGTGAACAAAGGGCAGTTGTTTTACTTGGTTCATTGCTATTTAAAGTTTTGCATTAGAAAACTTCCCTTCCCAAGCTGTAAAACTTCCACTGAGATCCATTGCTTACAATGTAATACATCAAACACCTCCATATTCAGTTTTATATATAATTAAATTTAAATGTTAATGTACAGCTCACTGTTATTTGTCGCTTGAATATAAACTATTAAAATCATTACTAGCAAACCTTATGGAGCAAACTTCTTAATCCAAATTTAGGTCTTTGCTTAAGGCACATCTACTTAAAGAAGTCTAATTCTACTGCATTATTTTGGGTCTTAATACCTAAGTTATGGGCAGGTACATAAGGCACCATTTCTGGTTAAATCACTTTAGCATCTCGTCTTTCATATACTTTGATACTTTGATTCTTTTTATATTTCTCATTAAATATTCTTATTTCAGTTAAGTGCATTTAAGTGTGTACTGAAGAAACTGCCCTTTTCTGTCTTAGAGGAAGGGGAAGGATTTCTTATGGAAGTGGGGTGTTAACTTTCTCTACAACTCTTTGCACAACTCCTTCCTTATGTTTTATATGATGTATATATATATATATATATATATATATATATATTTATATATATATATATATATATATATATATATATATATATATATATATATATATATATATACACACACATATATATCAACTTCTGCTTTTTCCTGCTGTAAGTAATTTCTGGGGCTTAGACTTATTCATTTGTTTTAATAAAACCTATTAGTGTATTGTAGTGTATATATTTAAGCATGTGTATTTTTGTGTGTGTGTGTGTGTGTGTGTGTGTGTGTGTGTGTGTGTGTGTGTGTGTGTGCGTCTGTGCGTCTGTGTAGATATATGAAAAGTGATTCAATATACAGAAAGAGGAATGTCTTGTGGAGATGTATGTATAATAGTCATGTTACTTTAAAAGAGAAACGAACATGTTTCCTGGTTGAGCATCACTTTTTCATGATGTTGCAATTAGATAGTTAGGGGATGACACATATGCAAAAGCATCAACAAAATAAGGAACTTGTGTTTTCAATACTAATCATGACTGTCAAGCAGGAAAGGGTATGTGTTGTTTTTTTTTTTTTTTCTTAAGCAAGATCATCTACTGTTCACACGACTGCTATATGCAGTTCACATTTAAAAAGACCTTTTAAGCATTTTATGGTATATTTTATCATAGGGCAAAACACAACAGGATATCTTAATATCAGTGGAATTGTCATTCAATTCCAGATGTCCGGAACCACAGCACATTCGGTTTAAAGCTGCAAAAGAATACACACAGAAAATTCTGCACAACATGACATCAACATGGCCAAATGAACTAAAACAAAACAGTTTCATGACTATTTAAACTAGCCTTATGATAATTCCAGACTGAAACACCTCACATCAAACACGACACATTCCCGCCCAGCTCTGGTATCTGTTTACCCAAACAGGAACAGTTTTAACTCATAAAAAGATATGTAGTCAGAGATATAACTGACAACAAAGTTTACAACAACTCTTACTATATCTACCAAGGAATATAACCATGAACTAGACAAAACACTATAAGTTAATGAAGACTTTATGTATATGAAAAAAAGAAAAACAAAATAAAAAAATACTGTTGATTATTTATGATCTAAGTATAAAGCATGAGAATATTGTTATGTGTTGACTAGTCTGTTTGAGGAAATGAATATAATAAATGGATAAATAATGAAAAATGAAGTACTGTTTTAATCATGCTTAATATATTGGAGTGATTGAGTTAAATATATTTGAATTTATATTAATTTTAACATTTAAAGTATAATTGTAAATAGTACCTGTTTCAGACTGGCTTGAAGACAGAAAAAACTTTTCTTTTGTTGTTTGTATTATTATTTAAACTTTTACAGAATATAAAACATGTAAGATTATTTGTCTTTTAGATTTTTTTCTTTTGTTCAGCAGTCTTTCAGTAATTTATTTCAGCATTTCTCTTTGGAGTACTAATTGTACAGTCCATAGATTCTTGTGTTAGGATGTTATTGTTGGTAAGGTATTTTATTGCTGAGTCTACTGTTTCAAAGACTTTTACTCCATTTGGTAGGAAAATTCTCAGTCTTGCTGGAATTAAGAGATGGGTTTTCAATTGCTTCTTCTTCAAGGCTTTTATTATTGGTAAAAATTATTTTCTTTTCTTTTGGAAACCACCTTTATAGAGTAATCGTTGTCAAATCTAATTAATGTATCATTGTATTTGATGGGAGAGTTTGCCCAGGCATTTCTTAATATAAGATCTTTATCTTGTGTAGAAAAAAGTCTCACAACTATGAATCTCGGCTTGTTCTTGATTGGAAAAGAAGTATTTCCAGGAGCTGCTAGTGATCTATGCACATGTTCTATACCATATGAAAGAGCTTCAGGTAATTTCACTACATTTGGTATCCAGGTGATAAGAAAGTTTATCATATTGTCCCCTTCAGATTTTTCTGGTAGACCATATATTCGAATATTATTTCTTCTTGTTCGATTTTCCATATCATCAAGCTTTTCTAGCAAATACATGTTCTGTTGAAGTAAGAATTCAGTTTGTTGTTCTTCTATTTGGACTTTAGTGTCAATGTCATTTAGTGACTGTTCAATAAGTGATATTTGTCCTTTCTGCTGAGTAAACATTTCCTGAAGCTGTTCTAGTTGTTGTGAGAACTTTTTCTTAAAAGTATCTATTTTATTGTCCATCTTGTCAATTTTAATTGTGAGTTCCTGTATATTTGTTATAAGAGATTGTAGGTCTTTTCTGAGAGAAGAGTCTTGGGCTGAATTCTTAAGACGACTCATGTTGTACAGCTGATATTGGTGTTGATTTTCCAGTAATTAATTTGATAGGAAATGTTCAAGTTCTGACAATGAAAGTTTTCCTGTAGATGCTCAAAGTTGTTAAAAATAAGTTAGTAGTAGATATTTCTTCAGATTACATATTATTTTGCAAAATTACTGTCAGGAATAGCATTGAGGTAAGAGAGCTGAAATGAAGTGCAGCTATCAGTTCAGCATCTTAGCCACGCCCCCCCCCCTAGTTTTACACAGAATTTAACAGAAATATCTAGAGACAATAAAGAAAGTACAATATACAAAGGAGACAGTTATTAAATTAAAGTAAAGTCATATATATATATATATATATATATATATATATATATATATATTTTTTTTTTTTTTTTTGAGGGCAGGGGTCCATCTTTAGTTGATCATTTCAGTATGCTTTAATATGTGTACATATGTATACCCCTACAAAAAATATATAAAATTATACTCTTATTGTAGGTAGCTGATAGGTAGTGTTAACAAGTGGGAGTGGGGTATACATGGAGACTATAAAATTTAGGAGGTGAAATTTAATGTGGGCTTATGTTGTATTAGCCTGGCTTGGTGCAGGAGCAGAGCCAGTTGTTAGTGAGGTGGTCTTTGAGCAGAGTTTTGAATTGGTGTAGATTGGTAGCATTTAGGATGTAATAGCAACAAAGTATGAAGCAGCAAAGACAACCATGCAGCTCAGTTCAAATCGAATAAAACTCAATTGTAGTATCCAAAACAGCAGCTTTATTATGTGCACACAGATGGTAAGCACTTTCACAGTTCAGCTTCCTCAGACCATTAAACATTGTGCTAATACTTAATGGATCCTTAAATACCTTTACTAAAACAATTATGACATCATGCCACACTTTTAATTAATGACTCCCTGTTAAAGGAACCAAAATTAAAAAAAAAACATTTATACTACTTCTATACAAAACAGAATGCAAACCGTCTAGTCATTAGTATGTGCTTCTATACAAACACCCCTAGAGCAAGGAATATACAATTAATGCATCAATAATTATTATCAACATTAAAAAACTGTTATCAGCACCAAATGATTGTGCTGGAACTCTTAAAAATGTATGTAAAAGCAAATACAAACTTTAAAATAAACTACCTAATACGCATACTCTTGGACTTAAGAAAGGGTCTGATAAAAACCCTTTCATTTAGTCCCTTACCTATATCAGCTCTCAGGTGCATAATCCACTTGACTTCTTTTTCTTCAGTAATATTCCTTACATTTACCCCCTAGAGATTCGGTTGAATGACCTCAACTACCATAAATTTAAAAGTATGTTCCTGTCCTGTCAAAATAACATGTTTAGCTAGAGCATTAGTAGCCAAATCTATTCTGATATTATAAATATGCTCTCTGATTCTGTTCTTAAAATATCTATCTGTCTTCCCTATATAAAATAATTGGCAGATTATATAGACAGCAAGGTAAACCACATGCTGAGTGTTACAATTTGCTGAACAATTGAAGCTATATTCTACCCCTGTATCAGGGTGTACAAATTTCCCGGTCTTATCTATGTAACCACAGAAATTACATTCACCACATAGATTGGTCACTAATCTAATTGTGGTCTTATTATCAACATGTGGGTAGCAGAGCATCCTTTTTAAATTACGTTTATTCTTGTATCTAAACTTAGATTTCTCACCAATGATGTTACTAATATCTGGATCTGTCATAAGGACATCCCAGTGTTTATTAAAAATATAATTTTTTTTTTATTATCAGTGGTATAGACATAGGTATCCTAATCTCTGGATTTTGAGTTGGGTATACAGTTCTCTCAACATCTCTATTGTTAGAGAAATAGGGCTTAGCTCTATCTACTCTATGAGAATCTATATCATGCATCCCTATATTCAGGTCATGTTGACCATATCGTCATTGCAAAAATCTATTCTTCAGATTGAGCAACTCTGATGAGTAGCCTATATCAGTGTTGTTCAATCTAGAGATACGCATGCCTTGTCCTTTCACCACATTATGAAAAACGTAATTCGGATACATGCTCTGCCTATGTAAGAGTGTATTCCTGTGACACTCTTTCCTAAACACTCCTGTATTAAAGGAACCATCATTCATCCTTTCCACAAAAATATCTAAAAATACCACCTTTACAGGATTTAGGATCTATCCCTGTACCAGGGTGTACAGCATTTAGGATGTGTTGAGGGATTGAGTTCCAAAGTTTAGAAATGTGGTGGGAGTAGAGGGCATCCCTGGCTTTGTTGTTGCTTTTGGATACTTGGAAGAGTGTTTTGTGTGAGGATTGGAGTTGCCAAGTGTTGGTATATGGTTGGAGTAATTGTTGTAGGGCTGGGATTCTGTTTGGCTGGTATATTAGTTGGTAAGTAAAGACAAGTTGGGTATAAGTTAGTTGTTGTGGGAATTCTAGCCAATTTATTTGTTATAGGGCAGAGCAGTGGTGGGACCTATATGGGGAGCTAGTGGCGAACATGGCTATTTTATTGTAGGCTTATTCAAGTTTGGTAAGGTCAGTTTTGTTAAGGTTTGTAAAGATGGGAGAAGCATAGAGAACAGTAGATAAGAGATGAGTCCTGGTGATGCTTAGTCTAGAATGGCTAGTTAGGAAAGCATTAATTCAGTAAAAAGAGCCTAGTTTGATGTGTGTTTTTTAATGGTCTGAGAGAGGTGTAGGGTGAATTTTAATTTGCTCTCAATTGTGACACCTAGTAATTTGGTATGTGAGCTGTTCTTTATAATTGTGTTGCTGGAGGAGTGGATTTGAAAAGTGGCTGAGGGATTGGGTGTTTTGATGGGGAGAAAGAGCATGAGTTTCGTCTTGTTTGGGTTCAGTATGAGGTTAGTGTTAGTTAGCCAGGATTCTACTTCTTGGAAAGATTGTTTTGTTATAGCTTGTAGTTGTGTCAGAGAGGGGGCGGAGCATATCAGGGTAGAGTCATCTGCAAATTGGATGACAGAGGCGAGAGATGTGGATTTATAGAGTTGATTTGTGAAGACGGTAAAAAGTAGGGGGCCTAATATGGAGCCTTGTGGAACTCCTATGCTAACAGGGAGCAAAGATGATAGCTCCAATTGCCATCTAACAGCCTGCTGGCATTTGGTTAGATAGCTGTGGAACCAAGCTACGGAAGAATGACTGAGATGTAATGTGGCCAGTTCTGACAGCAGTTTTTGGTGTGAAACTGTGTCGAATGTCTTTGAGAGATCTAGAAAGATGGACGAGACATAATTATTCTGATGTCTGTGTTAATTTCTTGTGTTAGTAAAACTGAGGAGGGTGGTTATGGTGCTGTGGTGGGGGCGAAAACCATGTTGTGTGTTTGATAGGAGGTTATTCGAGAGAAGGTAGTTTAGAAGCTGGGCGTGAATACATTTTTCTAGTATTTTGGAGAGAGGTGGAAAGAATGGCAAATGGCCTGTAATTAGTAAGCTCAGTAGAGTTGTCACCTTTACGCAGTGGGGTGATACAGGAGACTTTCCAGATTAGTGGAACATAGATCTCAGAGATAGAGTGGTTGATGAGGATAAAAATGGGATAGGCTATGACTTTGGAGGCAGCTTTGAGGAATTCTGATCAGAGGTTGTCAGCAGCTAGGCTGGTGGGCTTGAGCTTACTGAGTAGTTTTTTATGGCATGGGTTGGGATGGGGTTAAAGGAAGAGTTTACACCCTCATTGTTGGCTACAGGGATTGTAGTAGTGATGTTTTGGTCATAGTCAATAAGTGAGTGAATTGTGTTTATGAAAAAGGAATTGAATTGTGTTTAAATGTTATTATTTGATGGGGGCGTGGTAGGATTGAGGTGGACGTACTACCAGGTTACAGGAGTTTGTTTATAGTGGCCCAGAATTTTTGGAGTTGCTTCTGTTACTTTGCTGTGCAGTGATGTAGTAGGCTTTTTTGTCAGCTTTTATCTGGGATTTGGCTTTATTCCTTAGTTGTCTAAAAAGTAGAAGGTTGTCATTGCTTTTGTTAGTTAGCCAGTGTTGTTTATAAGCCAGGGTGTGTGGTGATGTTTTATTCTAGCTATTCTGCAGGGGGCCAGGCTGCTTAGGATGTTGAGGAAGGTGGTGTTAAAGTGTTGAACAGTGTCATCTAGAGGTAGTGTTTTGAGGGGGGACCAGTTAATTTGTTGGAAGAGAGAGTTGAAAATGTGGGTATTAATTTTTTTTTTTTGTGGATTAGCCTATAGACTATTTGTCTAGGTGGACTAAGATTGTTTCTGATTAGGTATGCAGGTAGGTGGTCACTTATGGCAATGGGGAGGCATCCTGCTAGAAGGGGTGTGTTATTTTTATTTGTGATGGATGTCTGTTGGAGGTTTTGTCTATTCTTGTGGGGCTTTGTATGAGCTGGGAGAAACCATATAGGTTTACGAAACTGGATGGATTATTGGAATTATAGGTGGACCAGTCAGTGTTGAGGTCACACATAATTATGGTTACTTGGTGGAAGGTTGTGGACAGCCAGTGAAGTATGTCTTGAACTGTGCTAGTGTTATCTCCTGGAGGGGCATAGATAGCCACTATGATAAGTTTTGTTCTTGTTGATATTCAGTTTGGTGATGAGTAATTCTGCATTGTTAGATGTAGGAAGTGTGGTGTTGATAACGTCTAGGGCTAGATTTTGTTTAAACATTATTTCTACACCTCCTCCATGTTTATTTTGACGATCAGATCTATATTTGTTGAACCCTGGGGGAAGTATTTCATTGTTTTTGACACATGGCTTAAGCCAAGTTTCAGTCAAAATGGTTATGTCAGGGGAATGTAAGTCAATTAGTGCATGGAGGTCATAGATTTTGTTTAGTATACTTCTTAAATTTATATTAAGGAACAACAGGGAGTGTTCTTTGGGGTGAAGGGGTATGGTGGAGCTGATTGAGGTGTAAGTGGTAGTTTGCTTATTGGTAGTCTTGGGGCCAGGGTTGAGGTAGATGTCGTCACTGAGTTTTAGTTTTGATAATATATGAAATATAGTTGTTATAAGTTTGCTAAGTTGTTTATGGTTTCTAAATAGTGGTTCATTTTTGTGTCTGGATTGATGGTATTTAAGTGGGGTAGCCTGTTTGTGTGTTGCTGTAGAGGCTGGGTGAAATTTGGGAGTTGTAGTGGTGGGTTATGGGCAGTGGAGAATTGGTGATGGAGTTGGTGGGGTGGTCATAGTAGATGGGGGTGTAGAAGTTAGTTAAATAATAAAGAAGGGCTAGTGTGAATAGGTTGGCTGTGTGGAGAGATAAGGTAGTAAACAGTGTTTGTTTTAATGGATGTAATGATGTGTGCATTAGTGAATGCAACATTGCATGCTTTATTAGCGTGTTGAGGTTGTTAGAGTGGGACTAAGAGCATGTGGTTAGTGTGTGTTGTGAGATGGAGGGGGAGGTGATAGTTGTGAGTTTGTGGGTATGTGGTAGAGCAGGGATTAAATCAGATAGGAGGGTGACTATGTGGGAGGTCAGAACAGTTGAATGTGTAGGTGGATATGTGTTGTATTGTAATGGTGGGGGAGGGGGTATAGTAGAGATTTGCCTATTTTGATTATAGGGAGTGACAACTGTTAGATGTGTATGAAACAAGAGGGTGTTTGTATTGATAGCATCAATGTATTGATAGCATTTTGCAATGGTAAAAAAGGGTAGGAATTGGTAAAAGGTTAATATATTTGTGGTAATGGATGGGTGTTGATTAGAATTAGTGTGGAAATGTGGGCTACTTTATCATTCAAAATTGTACAGGTGGTGATTGGTAGACACGTGTGAGTGGGAGTGGTTAGGTTTAGAGAAATTTGAGTGATTTAGGGGTGGGAGGGGATGGGGGCAGTGTAGAAGAGCGGAGTGAAGCCCGAACGTAGCGAGGGTGGAATGGAGCGGGAAGAGCCAAGTTAAATAATTGCACAACAAGGAACAGTTACTTAGACTACCAGGTACTGTGAAAAGTATCTATGCAGCTGACAATTTTGTAGACTAGGAATTCATAGAGAAATAGAAACCTTATGCCAGGAGTGAGTATGGTGTGGGAGAAATATGGACAGTTGTATTGGGAAGGAGAAGACTGAGTAAAACAATGATTCCAAACTAGAAAGTGTTGGGTTTAGAGAGATCTCTGGTGTGGGTGGAGGTTACCAGTAGTATGCACTCCCTGAATACATTCTAATGAAATTTACAATCATAGAAGGGTTAAATAATTAATATACACTGTAATGTTCCTGTACTTTAAGTAAACTGGCCACAGACTTTTGAAGATGCAGCTTGCTGGTAGAGAACTGATATATGGATGGTAGAGAACTGCTATAAGGATGCCCCACAGTATTTGTATTAGCTGACAACTGTAAATGGAAATGAAAAAAAGAAGATTAGGACAAGCTGATAAGGGGAGTGCTAGAGGAGGTAAGACTGTATTTATAATTGGTGCAATATAAGAATGGAGTTGAAGGAAATAGGTAAAACAGCCTAATAACACTACAGTTACTGAGTTAAATTAAAAACTCTATGCAGTAATTTGACACTAAAAATATGTTCAAACAAATACAAAAAGCATCTAGGCATACATATAGTGCTCAACCAAGATTAATGTATAATATCCAGCTTGGTCTGGGTAAAACTGTCACTGTAACATATGACAGTATTACCTATAACAGAATGTATAGTACAAGGCATTACTACACTATAGCAGCTGAATGTCTGCAAACTATAAGGAATTACGTTACATCCCATTTTAAGCATATAGTAAGCAGTTAAATTAGTTTGCTGTTAGTTGGGAATACAGCTGATAAAGCACAGTATCTTCCTTTAAAACAGTGACAGTTACACAATAGTTTCAATAATATGAGCTAAATGGTCAATAAAGTCACAATAAAAACAAACAAAAAAGAATAATAAACCATCTTAAAACAGTAATGCATAAGCAGAGTTCAGTTTGATACCAAGACCAGGTGTTGAGCATAACCTTTTAAATATACTTAGCACATATTCTGAGACTCCTTGGATTTCTACAGAGAAAAAAAAATACATTTAACAGAACTTACATGGAGGTCACACTACTGGAATATGCCAAAACAGCAAGCAGAACAGGCTAGAATTGTTTAAAAGGGCGCCGGTCTGAGTGAGGTGTATTTGAAATATTCTGCTAGTTTGTAATTGGAGTTTCTGCAGGATGGGCAGGGTAATATTCACCAAAATAGAGAGAGAATGACAGATACACTGCTACTGGATTTTACAGTCCTTAGAGAAAAATAAAAGTAATGAGAGAGAACAAGGTAAAAAGAAAGGTCTAGAACAAGGTAAAAAGAAAGGTCTAGCAGAAGAGCAGTTAGAAGGAAAGGAGATCTATAACTGAGTAGAGTTCAGCAAATTCAGAAGAAGATAGCAGTTTATGCTTTCGATGATATCCAACATAAAATAGTTGAGGACAAGGTGATTCCATGTTCTGCGTCATCACAAAGCAAACAGTTTTCAGTTATAAATTACTTCAAGAAAATGACAAATAATACATAGAAGCTATGCATAATAAATTAAAAAAATCTAATTTTAAATCTTAGTTTCCACCACTGATAAATTAATTTTTAGAATTGAATGATAAAATACAGTTACTCAGGTAATGTTATGGGATTATCTTAAAATGTATCTACATGATAAAATGATGTGGTAATAATCATGATAATATTAATGGTTTTAATAGTTCTAATAGTTGCACCTCTAGAATTTTACAATTTGCAGATGATATACTCTTACCAATTGTTGATACTGATAATTAATTAAAAGAACTATATGGTGCATTTTTTTATTTTGAAAACATTTCTAAATTGGAGCTGAGTAGTGATAAAAGTGAAAGTTTAGATATTAATCAAATGTTATCTGAAGATATTATTTATGATAACTTAATTCTTAATTTGGTGAATTCAAGTTTCAAATACTTAAGTATTTAGTTACATGATAATCTTGATGGTGATTATTAAGGTTAATTTTAATATAGTGATTAACAAAATTATCTGAAGTACAGCAAAATCAAATACCTCATTCTTTGTTTTTGAGGATTGATTATACCTCCTTAAGATGATACGTCTTAAAATTGAGTATAAAATAAATAATGTTTCATTAATTCATGGAAATAAATTAATTAAAATAAATAAGATGTTATTAAAAAATCTGTGGTACCCAATAAAACCAAGGTCTTCCTATGTGAATAATGTTAGAACTGAGAAGAATGGTTAGTAGATTTTCTTGATATTTACTCATATATTCAAGTTACATTACTAATGCTATTTTATATTGTTTGGATAATAATGATGAAGTGCAATGGAATAAACTAATTCATTTTAATACCTGCAACAATGTGTTTATTAAATTTAATATATCCCTTTAGAGATTATAGATAATTTGCGTTTGCATATAATAATTATTTCAATGGCTTTTTAAACAAAATCAAATGTTAATGACAATAATACATTCCTTAAAAATGTTATCTATTAAAACACATGTTTAGAAAAAATGATTCTTCCCCATACTCCCAAGTGTTTATACAACAGCTGGATTTGATTCATATATTCACAGTAAAATGTTATTATTATTTATAGGTTCATAGGTTCATACTAGGCTATCTGCCCTAGGGCATTTATAAGCCTAGCCAGTGTGTTTGGCTTTCACCACCCATTTTAAATTAATTTTGCTATGCCTTTTTTTGAGGTTAGTATACTGTGCCTCTGTCTAACAGTGACACAGAAGTGATAGCCGGGGTAAACCTATGATCTCCCATCCACTCATCAAGATTCCTCTTGAAGAGAGTCAATGTGGGACTCTGCCTAACCTGGACTGGGATTTTATTCCAGAGTGAAGGGAGCCTTTGGGTTATGAATCTGTCCCTCCAGCATGTCCTATTTATTTCAGTGCTGAGGTTCAAGTCCCTCGAGTGTGTAGCTTGATGGGATTTGGATTTTCTGAGGTGCAGCATGTCCATTAATTCCGGGTTGGACATGGCTTTATACGTCAGGCACAGATCACCTCTGAGCAGGTGGTATGCCACTGAGTAGAGCTGGAGTTTCTTTAACCGGGCAGCATATGGCATCTGTTTGAGCCCTTTGATCCTCTTGGTGAGGTAGTTTTGGGGTCTTTCCAGTTGCTGCAGGTGTCTGGTAAGGTACATCCCAAAAGGGGCATTGTACTCAATTATGGGCCTGATGAGGGATGAGTAAAGAGGTACGATGACCTCCCCTGATCTAGATGTGAATCCCTTCATGATTAGGTGGGCTACATAAAATGTTTTTCTAACCACTTTGGCCACGTGGTTGTCAAATGAGAGATTGCTATCAACTTGGGTCCCCAGGTCCCTAATGACTTCTTCTGTATTTAATGGATTACCACCTATGTGGTAATTTGTCGGCACTTTGTTTTTGCCAAAGGGGATGACTATACACTTTTTGGCGTTTAGCTTGAGGCCATGGCTCTGGCACCAGTTGTCTGTTTCTATGAGGCCCTTTTGGAGGATGCTTGTTTTGGCTGGAGAGTTGATTATGGCACCCAGTTTGCAGTCATCTGTGAACTTGGTCAGCCACAGTCCTTCCGTGTTGGCCTGTACCACCGAGAAATATATACCGAACAAGAGAGGTCCCAGGACTGAGCCTTGTGGGATGCCACTTGTAACTGGTTTGGAGTCTGACATGGCTCCAGCAATTCTAACCATGTGGGTTCTGTCCTTGAGCCAGTTTGCAACCCATCTAGTGACATAGGGATTTCTATTTAAGCTGGTGAGCTTATCTATAATGCCCGAGTGGGGTATTGTATCGAAGGCTTTTGCGAGGTCCAGGTAGGCTGTGTGGACCACATTCCCCTCGTCAATGGCCTTGGTGACTGTTTCAAAGAAATCGACCAGGTTTAAGAGGCAGGATCTTCCCTTAACAAAGCCAAACTGGGTAGGATCCAGTGTCTGTAGGTCCCCAATATCTTTATTTATGAGGTCCATGATGACCCTTTCCATAGCTTTGCAGACCAAACTAGTCAGACTTATGGGACGATAGTTTCCAGGATCCGTTGAGGCACCACCTTTGTGGAGAGGGACCACTGTTGCTGTACGCCACTCTTTGGATACATATCCTGTAGTAAGGCTGATACTGAACAGTAGTTTTATGTTTGGGTTTAGCTCTTCTTGGAGTTCATGTAGGACGCAGCCCGGGACACCATCTGGTCTCATTGATGCTGTGTTTTTTGCTTTGGAGAGGGCGTCTCTTACCTGAGCATCTGAGATGTCAGGGGGGCAGCACTCTGCTGGGATAGATATTTGCCCTTTTGGTGGGGAGGGGGGAGAAGTTTGCACTGAACCTGTCAGCTAGGATGTTGGCAATGTCTGTGGGCTCAGTGTATTTTTTGTCATTTTGGACTAATTCTGAGCATATCTGGGAATTACCACCCAGGTTCCTAACATAACTAAAGAAAGCCTTGTGATTATCCTTAGTGTCCTGTGCAATTTTTCTCTCGAAGCTGACCTTAGACGATTTTATGAGTGCCCGTAGTTTTTTGCTAATACTGATCAGAGATGCCTTCCCTTTTTGGGATTTTGCTCTATCATGTAGTAGCTTCCTCCTTTTATTGTATAGTTTGAAAAAATAATATATTATCAGTAAATAATATAATACCTAACTCTGATTTAGATAAATTAATTTGGACTTCCATTCATAACGTTACATTAAAACTGGAGGAAAAATGAATTTTATGACAATCTCAAATATGTTACAGTATCTTCAGCATTGGAATTGCTTTTCTGCTTTTCAATAGGAATAAAGAAATGGAACCCACCTTATCAAGACTTTATAAGTTAATTCTAGTGTCAGATTTTACAACTGAATGGAAATCTTGAAACTCCATTAGTCAATATAATCTGATTGATCTTAATAATGATAAGTGTAAGGAATTCATTTTAATACTGATTGGATCAACTACTACAAGTGTTAATTGGAAGTATTAATTTAAGGTATTTGTTACACATCATACAATTCATAAAATATATAAAACTAATAATAATATTTGTTGGAAGTGTGGAAATTATTTGCTGGCAGACTGAAATCATATTCTCTATGCTCGTGAAAAAATAAACTTTATTAGGAAAAGGTTAAACAATTTTAAGGCTTTTTGAATGGATAAATATATAGTATTAGATTGTCTTCTGATTTATAATGCTCCAGTTTCTAGATATATATGTTCATCTGAATATTCTTTGTGTTGGGTGATCATGGCTGGAGCAAGGAAGGTAATAATCCTAAACTGGAAAAGTTTATTTCACCAGATTTTTTTTTAAAATCTTATCAAAATTGCTCCTGTCGTAATGCGAAAAATTCTGTCAAGTTAAGAGCATTTGATACTAAATTAAACTTTAAATCTTGGATAAAACTTAAACACTCAGCTTGTCACGTATAAATAGTAATCAAATGAAGTTATTTAAGGATCTATAATGAAATTTATATAGTGAAAAAAATCTTTGAACTTATATAAACTTGTATTTTTTTTGTTTATGTGTGGAAAATAAATCCTTTCTTTTTGGAAAAGTAGTTTTGGTTCAGTGAGCAAAGTCAATAACTAAGGGACCTAAATTATATATATATATATATATATATATATATATATATATATATATATATATATATATATATATATATATATATATATATATATATGGATTCCTATTAAAAGAACAAAAGTTCACTACTTTGAACTTGTAATAGGAAGCCTCACTTCTGCGAAAGTTCACTTTAATGAAAGTGAACTTTTGCGTAAGTGCACTTCACCGAAAACACCGCAGCACAGTGGAAGACATAAAAAACAAGCTATGTCCTTCACTATGGTGTGTTAGTCATGGAACTTAGGCTTAGGGCACAGGTTAGGGTAAGGGGATAGTTAGTAAAGCTATCCCCTTACCCTAACGTATGCCCTAACCCTAAGGTTCGTGACTATCGCACTATAGTGGAGGACATTGCTATGTCCTTCACTATGCTGCAGTCATCACAGACATTAGGGTTAGGCATGGGTCATGGTAAGGGGATAGCCCTATGGACTATCCCCTTACTATGACCCATGCCCTAACCCTAAGGTCCGTGAGTACTGCATGGAAGTTCAGTACAGCAGCCATTCGTTGTACTGAACTTCGCGTAAGTGCACTTTTGATTAAGTGCACTTTCACTGCAGTGAGCATTCCATGCACTTTCTCGAATTAGTGAAAATTCGATCTAGTGTATGGAACCCATATATCTATCTATACATATGTATATATATATATATATATATATATATATATATATATATATATATATATATATATAAAATATCTCAACTATCCAGAATTTCACATAATGACAAGATTTTTTTTCTTATATTTTTTTCTGAACCTTATAACATTTGTGGGTTTTTGATAAACTATTGAGGGTTGCAGTTATTAGATAATGGTAGACATTTGCATTTCAAGCTTCATATCCTTCAGAAAATGCATGCTTATGCAAAAGCTGTAATTCTGGTAAGAGCAAAATGTAAAATCTGTCTCTAATGCTGTGCCTTTGTCTCCCTTTATTTTTGACTTTGCTCCTCATTCTAGCATAAAGAAGGTGAGAGTTATATATGGGAAGCATGCAGCACAAGGCCATCTATCTTCATGAATTTTGTGACTGATCTGTCATATAACAACTTCATATACTGCCTCATTTTGGTTATCTAACCTAATTTGTATATATTATATTTTATTTATTTATTTATTAATTTTATTTATGTATGTACGCATTTATTTTGCTTTTGTATTTTCCATCCACCTAGATCAGCATTTTGCCCTTGTTAAAAATAAAAACAAAACAAAACAAAAAACCAAAATAAAATAAAATAAATGTTGTGGCATACATAGCATGAATTACAATCCCAGCTGTCTATTAGCACTAATTTTGTTACTACCCTGTGCCACATGTGTGGTGTTTTGAACCTCCACTTGGTATCCAAATTCCTTTAAATACTTCTATCAAACAAGCAAATATTCTGGAACACTCTCAACAGCAATTGCACTAAACCAGCTCATTCTTAGTCCATCTTACTGTCACCAGATGAATGGCAATCTTTAAACATTGTGAATTTCCCTCCACCTTTCCTATTCTCATACTTGATATTCTTTGTAGTAAAGTTTCAGGAGCAGCAACTAGGTGGTTGACACAAGGAACAGTTTCAGTACATACTCCTTTCCATGCCAAATCAATGGCTGTTTGGACAGGTCTCCTGTTCTTCTTTACATATGTACAATAACTCGTGTCAATCTGAACCATTCCATCTCCCATCCCTACATCAAAGGTCTCAGTTACAGTAAGGTATAAGTAGTTGTGGATGTCTACTACAAAAATATGTTTTATTGGATGTGAGTGGTATGGCGGCTCAATGGTAAGAGTTCCTGGTATGTAGTGTCAGGGTATAGGATTTGGCCCTGACTGCCATTTGCTATTTGAAAATTCATTGTTCTGGAATGCCCATCTGTCTTTTGACTTGAACTACTGAACTGTATAAATGCACACACACACACACACACACACACACACACACACACACACACACACACACACACACACACACACACACATTACACATAGAATGATATATATACATAGATATATATATATATATATATATATATATATATATATATACATACACACACACACACACATATATATATGTATATGGTTCTACCTGACTTCGACAGCGCAGAAGACCGACAGCGGAATTCGGAGCTCCAGAAGATCGAAAACGAAGAAGACCGACGCGAATCGCGAGTGGCAGAACATCGACAATGCAGAAGACCGACACGACGGATGACAACACCAACGCCGAGGATGCCGACATGGGGAAAGGCTGTGTGAGTATGCGTAGTGACGGACGTTAGGGTGCGAGGCAGGTAAGTGTGGAGATTGACGGTCTGTGGGGATAGGGTGGGTTAAGTGAGTTAGTGTTAGGGAGATAGGGTGGGTTAAGTGAGTTAGGGTTAGGGAGTTTAAGGGGTGGGTTAAGTGAGTTAGGGTTAGGGGTTATAGGGTGGGTTAAGTGAGTTAGGTTAGGAGCGATAGGGGCGGGTTAAGTGAGTTAGGGTTAGGGAGCGGGTAGGTAAGTGTGCGATAGTGACGGACCTTAGGGTTAGGTAAGGTTTAGTGTGGGCTTGTAAGGATTTTGGTGTGCTTGTGTTGTGTGTGTGGTTTGTGGAATGGGGATGTGTTTTGTTTTGTATGGGGTTTCGTGTTTGTGTACCGTCGGTTATTTCGTTGTCGGTTATGTGTGGTTTCGTGTTTATGGACTGTCGAATATGTGGTGTCGGTGATGTGGTTGTCGGTGTTGTGTGGTTTCGACTATGTCAGGTAGAACCATATATATATATATATATATATATATATATATATATATACATATATATATATATATATATATATATATATATATATATATATATAAAGATATTCATAAATATAGATATATAAGTAGAGAAATATGCTGCATTTCTTTTCTATATATACTCACATCATGAATGAAAGGGTCTGAAAAGACATGAGCTGTAGTTTAATTACCTTTTATCAAATAAGTAAAGTCAAGTAATGATTGTGTAGAAGAAAAGGGTATAGTTGCACCATTCCATACGTTTCCCAAATGTACATCTGAATGTAACTGGAAATATCTTAATACTTAAATTCAAATGCATGTTTGCTGACTAAATGTCAAGTTTTGATGTTAATTTGGGCATGTTTTGATATGGTATTATTTTATTTCATTTGATTTCTATGGCCAGAGTCATTTTGTATATATTTATTTCAAATACATTACGTTCACCAGATAAAAACCCTAATAGCATTTAAGTCACATTTATTTTGTCTACATTTTTTTTGTAAAAAGGCAAAAAATACTAGGTTTGATCTAGTGCCACAGAGAAAAAGATCTAGTGGCAATGTGTTTGAGTCTTCTGTAATTTCTGTAGTAGATTTGGAAGGAACAGTGCCTCTTTCAGTACTGACAAGGTTAAGTATGAGACTTTTAACTCTGTTCTATTTCTAGATAACACACTAGTGTTTCTAGCAGTTTCTTTGTCCACAGAGCACCCCCTGTGTCAGCATGATGGGCATGGTTCAATGGAAGACCAAATATCTGAGCTTGAAAAGTAACAGCAGAACAACTGCTCATTATTACCTTCTCATGTAAATGTTTAAAAGTATCACATTTCCTGCAGCATGTTTAATATCTGCAATGGATATGAAGATTTGATATGCTGTGCAAAGTGGTGAAATTTCTTGCAAAATATGTGATGATTCATGTTGCATGGTGTTTGGTCCTTCCTTGCTAGCAGCACTGTGAGAAACTAAGCTAGCAACATTTACTCAAGTTAAATAACTGAGTGGCTTTAATAAAATAAAATCAAATTTTCACGTTAAGTAAACTTGGCTGTTACTGGTGGTTCCTTGCCATTAACAAAATCTACAACAGAAGGAAGAAACTTTTACAGAAAAGGGTGAATTCACAAGACTGGAAAAACTCCCATATTAGCCACAACAAAAAGTTGAGATCCCGCATCAAAACCTCTAAAGCTAGCTATGAAGGAAGAATTGTGGCAGACACTAAATACAACCGTAAAGCCTTCTACAGTAATATCAAGAATCTCCATGGCAATACCCAGATTTGCTCTGAGTTACTGCACAATGGTACCTCCTATACTGAGCCAACAGATATTGCCAACATACTAGCTGACAGTTTCAGTGCCAACTATACCCATTTCTCCCCCCTAAAGGACCAATCACAATACCGGAAGAATGCCAGGCACCCAGCATTACTGCAGCACAGGTTGAAGCTGCATTGTACAAGGCCAAGAATACAGCTTCCATGAGACCTGACAATATCCCTGGCTGTGTTCTACATGAACTACAAAGTGAACTGGCACCACACCTATGTGCCCTGTTCAATCACAGCCTCATCTCAGGCTTTGTCCCTACAGAATGGCGCACTGCTACAGTCATCCATCACCATAAAAGGGGAGTGACTACAGACCCTGGGAATTATTGCCCCATTAGCCTGATGAGTCTGATATATAAGGCTATGGAGCACATCATCATGGACCTAATTAACAAGAATATAAGGAACCTCCAAACTCTGGCTCCCATGCAATTTGGTTTTGTGAAGGGTAGTTCATGCCTGCTCAACCTGGTTTACTTCTTGGAGTCAGTCACCAGAGCTGTGAATGAGGGCAAGGCAGTTCATACAGCCTTACTTGATCTAGCCAAGGCCTTTGATACCATTCCTCATGCAGGAATTATTGATAGACTCACCAAACTAGACATCAGCCCCTATATCATTAGGTGGGTTGTAAAATGGCTCACAGATAGAACCCATAGTATGAAAGTAGCAGACTCCAGGTCAGACTGCTTACCAGTCATGAGTGGAGTCCCACAGGGATGAGACCTGGGTCCCTTCCTGTTTGGCATCTGCTTCTCAGAAGTCCAGGCCAACATGGAGGGGCTCTGGCTGACCAAGTTTGCTGATGATTGCAAGCTGGGAGCCATTATTAACTCCCCAAGTGATGTAAACATCCTACAAAAAGGCCTCCCTGAGACCAACGACTGCTGTCAAAACCATGGCCTTATGCTCAATGCCAAAAAATGCATCGTCATCCCCTTTGGGAAAAACTCAGTTCCCTCTAATTACCACATTGATGGTAACCCACTGAACACTGAAGGCATTATAAGAGATCTGGGTACGCAGATTCACACCAACCTCTCCTTCAACCACCACATTGCCACTGTGGTCAGAAAGTCCTTCTATGTGACACATCTCATTACCAAGGGTTTTGCATCCAGGAAGAAAGAGGTCATCATCTCTCTCTACTCTTCCCTCATTAGACCAATCATCAAGTATAATACCCCATTTGGCATGTACCTCACTAAACACCTGCAACAGCAGGAAAGACCACAAATGTACCTCACAAAGAGGACCCTAGTCCTTAAACACATGCCCTATATGGACAGACTCAAAAAACTCCTACTTTTCTCTGTCTCATATCATCTATTAAGAGACGATTTCTGCTTGACTTACAAAGCCATGTCTGACCCAGCCCTGTTAGAATGTTACACTTAAAGAAAGCCCAATCCCTCCACACCACATGATCCAGAAACCTCAACCTCATTACCACAATCAATAGAACATGCTGGTAGACAGGTTCATAACCCAGAGACTGCCCATGCTCTGGACTAGACTTCCCATACATGTCAAGCAAAGCACCTCACTGGCCCTTTTCAAGAGACATCTTGATGAGTGGATGGGAAATAGAAGATTTACCCCGGGGATCACTCCAGTGGCTCTGCTTGATAAATGCACCGGGAACTAAAAGTGGCATGATGCCAGGGCACTTCTACTGGCTAGGCTTTTAAAGGCTCCAGGACCATTGGCCTAGTACACACCTATGAACCTTTGAACCTATGAATTAGTAAGGCACTGCAGATAATAACTTAACTGTGCCTCCCAAAATAAACAGCAGAGTAACACACTACTGCTCAGAGCTGCATTTCTCAAAATTATACTGTAATATAAATTTAGCTCTCCAGTAATTTTACATGAAATTATCCACTTTTCATACATATTTTCTACATTTGTGAGGTATGGTGAAGCTTCTGTTTACTAAGCAGCACAATCTCAGAAGTGCCTAAGGGCATTTAAGAAAAGAAATGAGAACAGAGGTTTCAGCAATATTTTAAAAGGGGTCCACCAGAATTTTCTTATTTTCTGCTTCAACAAAAGATCTGATATGCTTTCTTGAGGCCACCAAAAGAAGTGGTTTACTGGAAAGTGAGTACTCATGCTTTACCCTTTTGGCCAGTAAAACTAACTCCTGTAGCCTATAAACTGATATCACCTTCTGTTGAGCCTCCTTGGTATGTTTGCCTACAGCAAATATTCAATATTTCTCATAACAGGAGTAGCTAAAACTGTTTAGAAATAGAACTTTTATCACCTAAAACTAAGGAGCTAGAGAATATAAAACAATCACATAATCTTAAAGTAAAACAGCTTATAGCATGATAGTAGTCATTACATTTGAATGATGCATATTAAGTGAACAGTTTACAATAAAATTGCAGCTTATAAGTGTTTAATGTAAAGCGTTTTAATTATAAATCTTGAGTGTGATAACAATATTCATTGCATAGATTCTGGAATCATGATAACAAAAAAAAAAGGATTAATTAAGTCACATTTGTTTGACAATTTATTATTCATGCTTTGTTTTATCATATTTGTGTATTGCAAGAATTTACTTATTTGATTATTAATCTTGCACTAACTCAATTTTGTATATAATCTACTAACTCAATTTTGTATATAATCTTTTCATCTTTGTATTCATCCTTTTATCTTTTTATCCTTTTATGTTTTTGTTTAAACTTGTAATAACCATTGGAGCTTTTCTCCCCGGGTCTCCACTGAAAATGGACATACATCCAGCTGGACTAGCCCGGTCAACAAATGTAAAATAAATAAATAATAAATAAATTATGTAGTTAACTATATTTGATGTTGCATTATAAAGTGTTATGAAAATTTAAAGTATTTCCACTTTGAAAATTTTACAGCCATGATTGACTGCTTTTATCATACAATTCAAGGTGAGAGTTACTCATCCGGTGTGCACAACAAGTTATAATAAAATTCAAGACAAGCGAAAGAGATGATGTCTTTTCAGCTACTCTGTATTTTAAAAAAGTAAAGACAGGCGGAATGACTATTTCAGTTTTATGTAGCTCTCCCATTCAAAATAATCAAAGGATGTCATCAACATACCCCTTTAAAACCTTTTATTGAAAAAAAATAAGGCTATAAATTTAGAAAAGTGATCATCTTGTCTTTTTTTTTCAAAATACAGGAGGCACAAAATAAACTTGCACCACTGGGTATATTTTCTTCCTTATAATGTTGATGCAGTAGTTCAAATAATTGGTTCCATTGCCTCATTATTCACAAAAATCTTTCAGTTTTATGTTTTTTATATTATTTCCCATGTATGATATTTTTCATTTTCTCAGCTCTACTATTTTCACTTCTGATGTCAGTTGGGCAAATGAAGCAATGTAATTTAAATAATGAAATATGCAGTCATGATAGTGGTACATTTAAATAAAATGTTAGTGCTAATATAATGATTGAAGAGGCATTTTATTTTCATTTTTAATGACAACGATTATTAATTTCTAAATTACAGTGCACATTTTTAATATGTTGGAATGTAATTTGAAGGGAAAAAACAGTGATTAATCATTAAATGATTCTTCATTGAGAACAGCTGGTATATTACTAATGCTTAAAAGGAATCCACAAAAAACCTGAACCAGAATCATAAGTGTCAATCAAATCCAAAGGAAAAAAAAGAAAACAAAAGAAGAGAAGAGAAGAGAAATTTACTGGAAACATAAAAATAATCCTCAAATGACTCTTGAGCACTTTTGTCTTTTATTTCATAGACTTATACAGAAAAGTTAAATAAAAGTTCTCTGACTCTTTATATGCATGCAAATTAAAATGTTCTTCCCCTCCTTTGGAAATAACCAAACTAAATTTCAATCTTAAAAGATAGTTAATATTCACACTTTTATTTAACCCTTGGGTGCATTGGAATTCAACTATATCTGCCATACTATTTCTCTATACTTTAAAATAGAATTCAAATCATCTGCTCCTGTGGTTTTTTGAACTGATTCTTTTTTTAACCTTCACAAGATATAACATGCTTATTCAATGCAGAGTATTTTAATTTTTCTACCATTTTTTTAAATGTGCATCAAAATGGTTGAAAGAAAAAAAAGAGACATTAACCAAGTCTTAACCAAGCCAATGCCATTTAACTATGATAATAGAATCAAGTACGTTCACTATAATACAACTTATTAAATACTTCACATGTTAAACCATCTCTCAAACCAAGAAAAACAGTTAGCAAGAGATACCAAATGTAATAACTGTACAAACAAGTTCTGCTAAGCAATGCACAGACTTTAAAAGGACAACATAATAAATGGTGCAGCCAAAAAAGATATATCTAGAAACATCTGTGTGTCCAAAAAAGACCCACATATTCCAGATACTCTTATTATTAAATAAACAATGTCACATGTAAACAAATTTGGTGGCCAATTTTTTAAATATTTGAAAATCTGAGCATTTGAATAAATACATAAAACATCTGATTCTCCATAATAATCAATACTCTTGCAGTACAAATGTCCATCAAATTGGGGCTCCAACTTAAATTAGTGGTTGAATCTGTCAATTCCTCCATTTCATTCACCTGATGAAAACAGTATTTTCATGAACACTACTTAATACTTCTGCCAAATCAAAAAAAGTGTATGAAGAAACAAAAATATCAAGCATTGCTGTTTTCACTTCCTTTCTCATCCTTGGTATTCTATCTTTCAAAAACAAGTCAGTAAATACCAATACTTAATGTTCACACACACTGTCAAAATGATGATGAAAACAAAATTGCAAAGTATCCATAAATTGAAGCAAAGGGCAAATTAAAAAAAAACTTTTAGATAAATAAAAGTGTGTCTATTATAAAAATGAATTGTTATTTTCTTGATAAAATAGGCAAGCCATTGCCTTATGAAACATAAAAACTATACACATTAGTTAATAACTGATCAGTTATAATGGTAGGAATCATGCATCCTGATGGAATTAATAGGATATATCATTATTTCAAAAAAAAATTCTTGCAATCAGTATATTTTCATTACATAAAATATATATATACAAAGACAATTGCTGTACCAAATCCCTAATAAATAATGTGATATGTATTTCAGATCTTTAGCCTTATCTGATTTTAGTTATTAAATCTCTGAAACATAATACATTAGTCAGTACTAATAGAAAAACAGGAAAATCCATTTTATTTTTTTTGATGAATTCTTTTTTGTGATGGCAATGTTTTTAGTAGTGACTCCAGATGGTATTAGATGATTTGGGTTTAAGTAATAGCATGTCGATTAACTAAGACATGATTATTTATCATAGACTTCATAAAGAGATGTCTTTGAAGTTTAATAAAAAGAGGGAAGCAGATATACAACTGAAAAACATGCTAAAATATATTATTATTAATGGTCATTTGTGTGTTGGGGGTGAAGAGGATAGGTCATATGTGATAGTTTTGTGCTAGCCACAATACAATATTTTGCATGTTAATCAATTAACAAAATAGATTTTATGTGATTCTATTATATTATGATTTTTCCTTGCATTTCCTTTCTTATTATATACTTTCTATGTTGTACAAATGGATGAATTATCAACAACTGCATCTCAGTTATAAGTGTGTATGGTTAACTGTATATATGGATTAAGAAGAAAATATTATTTTAGTGTGGAACTAAATATGAGAAATGTATATTGGTGCAGAACTCAAAGCATCAACATCATGATTTGCTTTGATCTTTTGCAGTTCAGGTACTTATGAAAGTGGATACAATTAGAATTAATAAGAAAAGTTTTTAAGCTATTTGGTGTCCCAAATGCTTTTTTGGAATCCCAGGAGTAATTGTAATACTTTAATTAAATCTGGAGTACATGATATGCACTTTGGCATCTCTCTATATATTTTAATAGGACTTATATAATAGTTTGAAGAAATTAAATAAATCTTCATTCATGCTGTTGAGTAACTGTAGTATCATATTTAACCAAATTTTGCCTAGCTCTGTACCATTTAATCAATGCTCATATCAGATACATCATGGTTCTCTTTGCAAATGTTTATGAAAAGAAAACACCAGGTTGAAGTATGGTGTCCATATTTTCCTTTGAAGAAGCAGTTTACCCTTTTCTCACATGATACTTTTTGCATCTCATAATGAGTTTGTGATTACAAGAAACAATTCTGTTACCTTAGATGGCAATGCTCAGCATAAGTATTGCTCACTCTGATCTTGGCTTTGTCTCTAAATAATACAGAGGGTTAATATTTTTAGAGATGAAAGTCCACAAAATGCTTAATTTTTATTTTAAAATAAAACGTGCAGTTGGTACATAAAGCAAAGATCTTCATACTTCTATAAAATGAATTACAACCAAAATGTTTTATTTTCTGTTATATAGAAAATGTTTAATATTACTTTCTATGTGATAAAGTCATGCCACACATCTAATAAAATAATGTTAGCAAACCATATGGTAGATAGCAAGCTACATATAAATGTTTGTGTCAGTTATTAGCAGTTAATTATTCATGCATATATTGCTTTTTAGAAAATTCACATAGAAAAGAAAGTTCTATACTAGAATTATAAAGTTGGTGATCTAATTTTATTAGGAGTGTAAAAAGTTCTATGCAGAAATTTCCAAGTGAAAATTGTCCACATTTGTAAATTAGATGTTAATTTAATAGACTTCAAGAGATTAGTTTTATTTTCAACAGATAAATTTAATGAAAGTTCTCTACTGATAAAATTCCAATACATTTGATTGGGGTTAGCTTTATAATTAATAATAATTTAGTATAATTTTTTATGTTAAGTTTGTCCAATCAAATCCATTATATAAAACTTCATGCATAAAAATATGAGCTTAGGAATGGATTTAATTCTTTATTATTCTGCAAAGATCCTGAGCACAGGGTTGCAAGCTGTTGAAAACTAGTCAATCAGAGCTTGATAGATCATATAAACTTTTTAACTGTTATACATCCAAAACTAACAGGTGATCCACTATGGTGACCCCTAACCAGGAAAAGCCGAAAGAAGAAGAAGAAAGAACACCCAAAACCAACACATTTTTATACAGTGGTAACATGTAAAGATTTTAGTTTCCCAAGTGTTAAGTGTATTTATATAAATTTTGTTTAATTTTTTTAGTATATCTGAAGGGGAATAATAATTCTAGCCATAATTTTATATCAATATTATTATTGATAAAACTTCTAAATATATTGTAAATATAGTTTGTATATTTTAGATTAGTAGGTTTAGAAGAATGATATTGTATGTTGACCCTAAGGATATACCAACGTTTATTATTTTGTTCGTTTAGTTGCAGATTTATAGTTAATTTATTTTCATTTAGGAAGATAATGGTGTGTAAAGACTTCCATGCTGAAGTGAATTTTGGGTCAATCCAGCTTATGAATATTTTGATAATGGATGCTTTAATGTAAGAATTTAAGTCTGGAAAATTAATGCCACCCAATTCCTAAGGTCTTATGTAGTTTGAAAAGGCTATTCTATTTCTTTTTGGGAACCAAAAAACATTTTTGAGAGTTTTATTTATTTTTTTAGAAAACTTTTATTGGGAATCATAAGAATAACTTGCACAACATAGTTTATTTTTGGAAGGAGAACCATCTTAATTAGTTTTACTCTATCTTCAATTTTTAAAAATAATTTATTCCATTTTTCAATATGTGTTTTTAAAGTTTTCACAATATTGTTATAATTTACTTTTAATGTTAAATCCATATTTTCACATAGTACTATCCCTAAATAATGTATAGAGGAAACCTGTTTTCCAATTAAATGATTTATGTTTAAGTGGGTATCATCTTTTTTATTTAATAACATGAAATTGGACTTTGTTTTGCTAACACATAGACCTGAAATATGATAAAAGGCATCAATTTGTAAGTCTAGCTCTTGTCAAGATTCATCTGAGTTGATTAGAATAAGGAGAATGTCATCAGCATAGAGCATTATTTTAGAATTAAATTGACCATAAATGTCAATGACTTTAATTTTAGCGAAATGACAAATTATTGAAGAAAAATATTCTGTTGCTAGTGCGAATAAGATTGGGGACATAGGGCAACCCTGCTTTGTACCTTTAGTAATTTCAATGGCTTCTGAAGTAAATGGACCCAATTTTATGCAGGCAAGATTGTTTTTATAAATATTTTTGATTAATGATATAAATTGTGTAGGAAAAGTGCAGATTTCTAAGACTTTAAAAAGATAATCCCATTTTAGTGAGTCAAAAGCTTTTTTCAGTATCAAGAGCAACTATAAGGGCTTCATGATTGTCTCTCTTTAGAATGTCAATACCAGTTAATATTCTTTGGATGTTATCATGGTTATGTCTATTATAAATAAAGCCTGTTTGATCATCACTAATAACATGTATTAGAGATTTTTTTTTATTCTATTGACCAGAATAGACATGAACATTTTGTAATAATTATTAAGTAGTGAAACTGGCCTGTAAAAAAAACTACATTGTTTAGGATCTTTATTTTCTTTTTTGATAGGGGTGATGAGTGAATATCTCCATGAAGGTGGAATTGTCTTTTGCATATGAATTTCATTTAGAGCTTTATGTAATATTGAGATTGCAGAGGTAGGAAATAATTTATATATTTCAATAATAATTCCATCAATTCCAGAAGCTTTATTGTTTTTGCTTTCTTTAATTTTTTTCACTTAGTTCTTTAGAAGCGATTTGTTTTTGTATGTCTAAGAATATTTTTTCTTGAATGTTTTTTATTTTGGATAAATCCAGATCTAAATTTGGAATATTATGAGGTGAATCATTATTACTAAAATGTTCTGCAAAATGAAATTTAAAGGCATCTAAGATGTCGCCTATATCAGATACAAATTTAGTTTTAATTTTTCTAGAGCCATATTAGTCTTGTGAGTTAAAATATTATTGTATTTTTTATTTAATTCACCAATTTATTTTTTTAGTAATTGAGACCAATAAATCATTGGTTTTAATTTCTATAATTTGCTTTTGGATATTTGTTAACTCAGATTCCCATTCTTTTGTTTTATTATTAAACCATGTTATAATTTTACCATATAAGTATGCCTTTAGAGAATCCCATATGATAACTATATGTATATCTTCCGTGTAGTTAGTATCTAAGAAGAATTGTATTTCTGAATCTAACCATGGTTTAAATTGTTTCAATTTGGTAATATAAGCTGGGATTCTTTTTGTGAAAGTTAATCTCTTAAATTCTATTTGAATTTTAAGAATAAGTGAACTGTGATCAGACAGAGAACAAGGAATTATGGAAAAATTGTTTATTATCATTCTCAAATCTTGAGATACAAAGATTTTTATCAATGCTTGTTTGGGTATTAAATATGTGATCACTGTTTGAGAATAATAAAGAGTTGTTCTCTCTGAAACTAAACGTATCGATTAGGTTTAAATTGTCAATCCATTTCTTAAGAGATTTCCCTATAGGAGTAGAATGAACAAGTCTTTTGTTAGTAGGCTCTGAATTGTCCAAAATACAGTTAAAGTCACCTCCTATTATCAAATTACCTTTGGATACTCAATTAATATGGTCTATGTGGTTTTTGATTGTTCCCACACCAATGCAAGTAACCAATATAACTTTACTAGTGTCCAGGTTCTATTACCAAATGTTAATATTAAAATTGCTAAAAGTCCTTCTTTGTCTTCATAATTATAGATAATTTGAGGGTTAGTAACATTTTTTCCATAGTATTAAGACTATTATTTTTTATTATAAGAAGAATTAGATTGTTTTAAATATTCATTTGGATTCCATATATATTTATCATTTGTCTTAAAGTGAGTTTCCTGTAGGAATACCACTTGCACTTCATTTAGCATTAGATATCTTAGTAGATTGGACCTTTTCCTTGGATTATTTAATCCATTAATATTTAGAAATAGTAGAGTTAAGTCTATCTTATTAAGTTTACAGTGTATTTGTAGTAGACAATAGTGTATAGTAATTGTGTTAGTCAAAATCTGTGTAACATTCTTGCAAGATTTATATCCTAAAGTCAGAGTGATGTTTCCTGTAAAAAAATACAAATTTAAGAAATATTGAGGTCAAAAAGGAGAAGAAAGGTGTGTAAAGTGAAATATTACATGGAAATATGTAAACAGTGACTCTAGAAGTCTCTCAAACAAACATGGAGTGAAAGACACTCCTAATCTGGTAAAACAAAACTGTTCAACCAGATCAACCTTCATGTCTAAAAGAAAATGAAAGAAAATTGGATGTTGCAGAGCTCCACTTTATAAATTATGGAGATTTGTTGTTTCCAAGTAAATAAATGAAAAACAACTATCATTCAAATTAATAATATAATTATGAGTCCAGTGTGAGAGAAAAATTATTACTATTATTTAAAGAGAGAGATGTTTATTACAAAATAAATAGTTCCATTTATAAGATAGTGTGTAGTGAATAGATCTTTTGTCAAGTGCTATTCAACTATATTTTGAAAATGAAACATTACCACTAAATTAAAATTACTAGAAAGTATTAAGTAGTATAACTCTTTCTCCATTTATACAGCATAATTTAATTTTCATTGCATTGGTATTGAAAACTGGGAACTAATATAATAGCAAAGCAGAAGTTGTTTTTTATTTTGTTTCTTATTTTCTAACAAGTGGTGGTGCTGCGGTAGCATTGTCGCCTCACAGTAAGACGTTGTCTTGTTCGATTCTCAGCTAAAGCATCTTCTGTGTGGAGACATGCATGAATGGGCATATCTTCGTTGAAGGTTGTGTGTCAGAGCTGGCAACTCGGTACGTAAAAATCTACTGCCAATCATTAGCAGACCAGAGTTCCGCTGTGGCGACACCTAACCGGGAAAAGCTGAAAGATACAACAACATTTAGGAAATGAAAAAGTTAACAAAAGAGTTCAATAATGAATAAATATGACAATACTGTTGTGTAAATAAATTTTGAGGATGTGGATAGTATGAATTATTAAACCAGTACAATAACTTCAAAACCTATAACAAAGTTTCAGTCAAATGTAATAATTTAACAAAATTATCAAGTTCTATGAATAGAGTATTAAATATATAGTAGTAGTAAGGAGGACGTTTACTGGAACACCAGTTTTAACTCTGTTTTCAACACAAAACTTTGAATAGCTTCTCAATGTTCTATTTTCAAACTGCTATCTAATTAATAAAGACAAAAATACTATCTATTATTAAAAAATAAAAAGAAAGGCATCAAACTTCTATTGGTTTAAGTCTAGCTTGTATCACAAAAAACAGCATATACATAAATATTAATATGTCTCACAAAAATTATTTTTCCGTGTTTCCAAGCAACTTTAAATACAGATCTGGACTTCAAATTCTCCTAACTTAAAATATTATATTAACAAGCTATTATTTAAAGTGTAAAGAGCAGAGTTGTTATCATTTGCAGAATTTGTTATTATAAATAAACTAAATTCATGGAAAATGAAAGATGAGAAGCATAGATACTTATGATAACTAGTGTCAATAAAGGGTACTATTTATTGCTTGGTACAGATACAACTGAAACAGTTCTGCATTACTTGGTTCATAATAAGTGAATCAGTTCTACAATATTAAACATTTTCAATGTGTTTTACTTTTTCTGTAAACAATCACAAAGATATATAACGTAACATATTGCAATAGATGTTTTATACCTCACACTGCTTCCCAGAGTCATTGATCAGTAACATCATACTGTATACATATATGTATGCTATCCAAGAATTTAAGAGAAAGAAATTGTGAAGAAGTTAGATTAAGAACATCTTGTAGTTTAAGCTGTTATTTTTAGAGGTCTGATATTATTTTTTTTTTACATATTTAATGTAGATACACATGCCAAACTTCTTCTATTAATGTTTTAAAAATAAAATTTTTAAACACAGATCATTATATATATTAAAGATTTGTTAGACGCTAATAAGTAATTTCAGAATGTAACTGCTAAATAATTAATGGCTTTATTTAGTGTGCAAAGTAGATCTATGCACAGACATTTGCTAGTCACCTATCAGCTTACTAGCTGATTATCACTCATTTGTTCTGAGTAATAAATGAGTTCACAAATGCAGTAATACGTCTGCTGCTAAAATATTGGAATGCATATAGGAGGCTATTTAGACACATACATATGTCTCTATTAGGTTATACTTGCCAGAGCAAGATTTAGACACAGCATTAATTTCATCCGTTGTACCTCTCCCAGCATTCTAACAAAATACTGTAACCCATGTTCTTACTTTTCCACTGAACAAACTCTAGCTACGTAGTACTGTGTCACTTGCTCTAAATAATAGAACAACTGCCAAGTGTACAGAAATTAACTGTCAACATTCCCTGCCTTCATGAATCAGAGTCCAAGAGAGAATGAAAGGAAACAGAGAGATGAATATACCAATAACAGGGTCTATATTAGATCAGCAAATGCTTAAACAAGTGAACGCTGATTGATCGACCTTATGTAAGCGAAAGCTTACAATGTCGAACTGTCAGATCAGCGATTTTTTTACTAGGGAAAAAAATCGCTGATCCAAAACACATACACACAACACAAGCACACCAAACAAACAGAAATCCACACACATACGCCTAAAATCTGACACCTAACCCTACACTAAACTATGCACACACCACTAACTATCCACTTACCTTAACTCAAACCCTAACCCTAAGGTTCGTCACTATCACACACTCACCTCACCTGCTCCTAACTCACCTAAACCCCTGACCCTCACATCCACACAATTGCACACATACCTAACCCCCGCCCTAACCCTAACTCACCTACCCCACCCTAACACTCACATCCACACAATCGCACACTTACCTGAATCTGACCTGTAACTTTCCACCACAGCACTGAAAATACTGAAGCAACAGAAACGGACAACCAAATTCTTTCCATAGGAAAAAATGTGGGTTTCTGTTGCTTCGATATTTTGACCATTTGCTTAAATAAGATTGATCAATCAGCATTCACTTGTTTAAGCATTCACTGATCTAATATAGACCCCAATAACATATATCTAGATATCAACGAACCAGTTTAATTATGTATAGCAGACAAGGGCTTGCGGTTTGTACAAACTGTCAGGTTCTAAGTATGATTACTTAAAACATTTGTTGTATATTACCAATGGTCATCAAAAGTAGAATCTAACTGGAGGTCTGCTTTTACTACATGCATGTAAAAAACTATGCTATAAGAAACCAGCAATTTTAGTTGATGCTACTGAAACATATGAAATCCGCAACAGAGAGCTACAATTAATGATCGGGAATAAGCAGGGATTTCCAAGTGTTTAAAATACTTTTCTTTTTCTTTTAATAGCAAAGCAGAAGTTGTTTTTTATTTTGTTTCTTATTTTCTAACAAGTGGTGGTGCTGCGGTAGCATTGTCGCCTCACAGTAAGACGTTGTCTTGTTCGATTCTCAGCTAAAGCATCTTCTGTGTGGAGACATGCATGAATGGGCATATCTTCGTTGAAGGTTGTGTGTCAGAGCTGGCAACTCGGTACGTAAAAATCTACTGCCAATCATTAGCAGACCAGAGTTCCGCTGTGGCGACACCTAACCGGGAAAAGCTGAAAGATACAACAACATTTAGGAAATGAAAAAGTTAACAAAAGAGTTCAATAATGAATAAATATGACAATACTGTTGTGTAAATAAATTTTGAGGATGTGGATAGTATGAATTATTAAACCAGTACAATAACTTCAAAACCTATAACAAAGTTTCAGTCAAATGTAATAATTTAACAAAATTATCAAGTTCTATGAATAGAGTATTAAATATATAGTAGTAGTAAGGAGGACGTTTACTGGAACACCAGTTTTAACTCTGTTTTCAACACAAAACTTTGAATAGCTTCTCAATGTTCTATTTTTCAAACTGCTATCTAATTAATAAAGACAAAAATACTATCTATTATTAAAAAATAAAAAAAGAAAGGCATCAAACTTCTATTGGTTTAAGTCTAGCTTGTATCACAAAAAACAGCATATACATAAATATTAATATGTCTCACAAAAATTATTTTTCCGTGTTTCCAAGCAACTTTAAATACAGATCTGGACTTCAAATTCTCCTAACTTAAAATATTATATTAACAAGCTATTATTTAAAGTGTAAAGAGCAGAGTTGTTATCATTTGCAGAATTTGTTATTATAAATAAACTAAATTCATGGAAAATGAAAGATGAGAAGCATAGATACTTATGATAACTAGTGTCAATAAAGGGTACTATTTATTGCTTGGTACAGATACAACTGAAACAGTTCTGCATTACTTGGTTCATAATAAGTGAATCAGTTCTACAATATTAAACATTTTCAATGTGTTTTACTTTTTCTGTAAACAATCACAAAGATATATAACGTAACATATTGCAATAGATGTTTTATACCTCACACTGCTTCCCAGAGTCATTGATCAGTAACATCATACTGTATACATATATGTATGCTATCCAAGAATTTAAGAGAAAGAAATTGTGAAGAAGTTAGATTAAGAACATCTTGTAGTTTAAGCTGTTATTTTAGAGGTCTGATATTATTTTTTTTACATATTTAATGTAGATACACATGCCAAACTTCTTCTATTAATGTTTTAAAAATAAAATTTTTAAACACAGATCATTATATATATTAAAGATTTGTTAGACGCTAATAAGTAATTTCAGAATGTAACTGCTAAATAATTAATGGCTTTATTTAGTGTGCAAAGTAGATCTATGCACAGACATTTGCTAGTCACCTATCAGCTTACTAGCTGATTATCACTCATTTGTTCTGAGTAATAAATGAGTTCACAAATGCAGTAATACGTCTGCTGCTAAAATATTGGAATGCATATAGGAGGCTATTTAGACACATACATATGTCTCTATTAGGTTATACTTGCCAGAGCAAGATTTAGACACAGCATTAATTTCATCCGTTGTACCTCTCCCAGCATTCTAACAAAATACTGTAACCCATGTTCTTACTTTTCCACTGAACAAACTCTAGCTATAGTACTGTGTCACTTGCTCTAAATAATAGAACAACTGCCAAGTGTACAGAAATTAACTGTCAACATTCCCTGCCTTCATGAATCAGAGTCCAAGAGAGAATGAAAGGAAACAGAGAGATGAATATACCAATAACAGGGTCTATATTAGATCAGCAAATGCTTAAACAAGTGAACGCTGATTGATCGACCTTATGTAAGCGAAAGCTTACAATGTCGAACTGTCAGATCAGCGATTTTTTTACTAGGGAAAAAAATCGCTGATCCAAAACACATACACACAACACAAGCACACCAAACAAACAGAAATCCACACACATACGCCTAAAATCTGACACCTAACCCTACACTAAACTATGCACACACCACTAACTATCCACTTACCTTAACTCAAACCCTAACCCTAAGGTTCGTCACTATCACACACTCACCTCACCTGCTCCCTAACTCACCTAAACCCCCCCTGACCCTCACATCCACACAATTGCACACATACCTAACCCCCGCCCTAACCCTAACTCACCTACCCCACCCTAACACTCACATCCACACAATCGCACACTTACCTGAATCTGACCTGTAACTTTCCACCACAGCACTGAAAATACTGAAGCAACAGAAACGGACAACCAAATTCTTTCCATAGGAAAAAATGTGGGTTTCTGTTGCTTCGATATTTTGACCATTTGCTTAAATAAGATTGATCAATCAGCATTCACTTGTTTAAGCATTCACTGATCTAATATAGACCCCAATAACATATATCTAGATATCAACGAACCAGTTTAATTATGTATAGCAGACAAGGGCTTGCGGTTTGTACAAACTGTCAGGTTCTAAGTATGATTACTTAAAACATTTGTTGTATATTA